>NC_091934.1:19857354-20207255 GCF_041260155.1 Ptychodera flava
GAACAACTAACATGTTATCCTCCTGTTGTTTGTGGCTGATATTAACAGTGATGGTCACAGTTGTTTGTAAAGGTAGCTTACTGTATTCAAGCGATGAAAATTTTGTGTAGTTCATTAAGTGAATTAACATGACCAGTATGCAGTCTATGAATTTTGATGTGAAAAAAGCGCCTGGCATATTTGAACAAGGAGCAATGTTTGGGACCATCTCTAATGAGACATGATTGTACCTGTTGTGTACACAGCGAATAAAGTATTAATTGATGTGCAAGTGACAGCACTGTGTCTGATCCATGCGTAGTATTTTTGCTATATATTTTACAAAGGGTGGATAGCCACAGTTATTAAGACTTGGAAGAACAGTACCACACAATTTACAATAACAATAAATATATGCATTTATTAACAATCGCTTAAACTTCATTCAATTTTCACAATACTCATACAAGTATGAGAACAGATGGCATTTGTGACTCTACCTCAGTGTAGATCTATAAACATAGTCTTTCATGTATCATTGTGTAGCAAATAACAAACATAACTACATGAAGTCATACTGTACTGTTCCAAGGGTGAAAAAATTCTGACCAGTACAATAGATGGTTAAATGTAAAGTATTCTCGTATATTTTAAAATTGAGTGCTGTGTCATGGTATCAAAATTATCACACACTTTACATGCAGTAAATTTGGCTTGTGTGTACTTATCATAAAATTGTACAAAGTGTGGTATTGTCTTTCTTTAGATATAGTAAGTGGTTAGTCTCTCTTTCCCAGACTTTGTTTGCTGCACTGATATTGAAATCCAAATTTAATCTTTAAAAATCTTTGTCCTAAGTGAACTGAGTTTCCTTGTGTCATCCTTACTTTGAGCACTTTCAAGTTGGCAAAGGCATTTACATCGGTTACATTGTTTGGCAACCAGTTGGGTTTTGCGTTACACCTACCATTACCAGCGAAATCTAAATAACCATGACATGGTGTTCAGAATTCATCTTTAGAAAAACCAAAAACCATTTAAAACTTTGCTCATAGTATCATCATTGCAAGCATCTGAAACCATGGCAACTGCCTGGGCCTGCCAACGCAGCTTGCAGCTTTAATTTTTTATATAAGTTGTCGTATATAATATGAGTATGATGTGTACATTGCCAACAAAACTTTTATCTACTGATTTTTTGGCATCTTGGTCTTTTGTCAACAATAAACGCACTAGCAATGGTGATAATCTAATGACAGCAGCCACAGATTAGCAACTTACAACTTGCTTGCTTTCCTTAGTGCAATAGGCAGTCACACTCATCATGAAACAGCATGAGATTATCACAGGACAAATACATGACACTATGCATGCAGTTATAGCCTGTATAGAGGAAACTAGGGTTAATGATACAGTGTCACAGAGTGAAGAGAACAACCTCAACAAGAAATCTTCAGAAAACCAGTTTTATAAGACCAAGACCCTTTTGGTTGATGGTATAAATCTTCATTGGCAATACATATCATACCAAACTATCAAAATAAACAACAACAACAAGAAACTTGTGGTGGGACCCATACACCCCCAACTCTGGTGGCAGTATGGGCCACACTTATACCCAGTGATATGGACTTAATAAGTTTGACATGTGTAGTGATTTTAAACCAGGCTTAACTTATTCAAGGGGAAACCTCATCAGTCTTGTTCTGCAAGCATAGGAAGCACATAGTATGTAATGCCATAAACTGTCAATCACTAAAAACCTAGCAACATGTGTGAATTGATAGATGTTTGCAATTTCTTTGTATCAGATATGGTTCAAATATATGTTTGCTCTTTACCACAAAATGCTAAGAATAGGGATAGTATAAAGTGTATGATTTACTAGACTTATCACAAGGCCCGAGTAATTACATTCTTGGATTTGCATTCACACATGCATATGTTTTGGAGGTTTCATGAACAAAGAACACTGTATTTGAACACCAGTAGGACTTTACCCTTAGCTTTTTGCCTACAAATCTATGAATTTTAGCTACTACTCTGTGAATATGTGACAAGGTAACATATTGTAGGTACAGTATCTGTCGTAGTTATATTGGTATGCTTGTCTGTCTGTCCATCAACTGTGAAAGTTGAAAAGTGCTGTATTCATTACTCTGATAGTTGCTGTGAAGGTATGTAAGGGGACTGGGACAGATTATTTTGTGTAGCATTGGAGATATGCAAATGAGCTGTACAAACTGCAAAAATAGTAAATATAAAGAGAGATTTCGAAACCTGCTCAAATAGCCTCGACATTTAGTGTCTATAACCTCAGGGGTGATTTGAGCCAGATTTGCTCAAATTGCAATGAAACTACAAATGTTTTAAATTTTTAGGCAATTTTCTCCATTCTGAAAATTCACTTTCTTAGGAATCACCTGTGTGATTAATTAAAAATTTTTATGCACCTCAAATGCAAATAATTGACATGATATTTCTACATATATTTGCATGACATAACCCTACTGGCAGATCGACATCTGTTACACATGAATTTGATACAGCATTTCTAGACATATCAACTAATTATGAAAATTCATTAAATATGCAACATAGCAATCATTGACTTGATACTGCTTAATGACTTCTCACAGTATTACAGTACTGGAAGATCAACATCTGTATCATGTTTCATCAAATTTGATGCAGTATTTCTGGACAAAGCCCCTAATTAGGAAAGTTCATTAAATATGCAAAATAGCAATTAATTTGAATGACACCACAAAGTGTCTTTGCAAACTTATATGACACTGTGTGCTAAAGATCTATACCAAGTTTCATCAAATTTGCTGCAGTATTTCTATACATATCACCCTAATTACAAAAGTTCATCAAATATGCAAATTAGCAATTAATTGATGCAATACTGACTGTGTGCTATCAGAGCTCTGTGTGACAAACATCTTCACAAAGTTTCATCAAATTTAGTGCAGTCGCTTTAGAAATAGAGCTCTTTTTCAAAATGTCATTGTCAATGACATAGTCCCCGCTTTCTCAATAAAATGACCGTCACACGGCCATATTTTGTCAGATCGCAAAACAATTTGATGTGCATATGCCTGACATAAGGAGTAACCCGTGTACCAAGTTTGAATGAAATCACTCCAGACGTCTCTGAGACATCTCCATGAACGGATGCACGCATGCACACGACCAAAACTATAAGTCCCCCTGGACAGTATCGGTGGGGATATAACACAGAATCTTTCCGCACAATTTAGCAGCATTCTTCAGCAGTGACATGAAACAAAAGTTCAGCATTTAAGTTTGCAACAATGTTACTAAACATGAAACAATAGAGTGCAAATGCATGTGTTACATGTAATTGCAAGACATTGGTGTCATATCAGTTTTAATCCATGTGCAATTGCTTTACCAACAAGTTCAAAAAGTTCCTGACTTATAACTGATTGTTTTAGTACTTGTAACAGATGTTCCATTTTTCCCTCATACAAAGGTTCCTCTGTGTTTCTTGTCAGTGTTTGAAATGTCAGGTGGAAGAACTCTCTGAATGGATCCCAAACATCCACTGCAGCCGCTTCCTTAATACCAGAAATTAATGTACAGATGGATGAACGAAAAGATCAACTTTCTTCTCATAAATGCCAAACATTTGTTGAAATGGTGACTTGGCATCTTGGATGTAGTATATCTTTGGTGGTCTAGCATGCCCACTGATAGTTGTTTTCCTCCATTCTTCAAGTGTTTCCAGGGGTGTCATAGCAGATATGTGTTTTGCAGTGTCTGAAGAAAGAAAAAGACAAGTAACTTTGATTACATAACATTTGCACGATCTAAACTATTCCTACTGATCATGATCCTAAATTGACTGTCTGAGTGACAAGTAATCGTTGATGACGCAGCCCCGGTTGTTAATGGCTACTTCGATTACATGATTACATTTCATGGTTTGTCACAATTTGCAATTGGACATACTTACCAAGGTTTACCCCTGTGAACATTCATACCAACTTTCAAAAGAAGTGGACAAGCAATTTCAGATAAAATGTTTTTTTTTTACCAAAAATGGGGAAATTTGCCTAAAAAATACAAATTATAAGACTCACAACTAAGGTTACCCTTAGGTACATGCATACCAAGTTTCAGCCAAATCTGGCCAGTAGTACGGAGCTTCAGCACTTTGCAGGATTTTACTTTTTTTGACTCGATCATTAGCAAAATTTTTGACATTGACATTTTGATATTTTACCAAATTCAAATCTCCACCCCAGGGCCCACCTGTACACAGAAGAATAAGATGGCAGGTGCTGTGGTTTTGAGGTTTTGATACATACATACATACATACATACATACATACATACATACATACATACATACATACATACATACATACATACATACATACATACATACATACATACATACATACATACATACATACATACATACATACATACATACATACATACATACACACAGACATACTTACAGACATACGTTGTTGAAATGGGTAAATACCTAAATGCGTAACTGCAGACAGACTGACAGATAGATAGACAGACAGATAGTACATACATACGTACATACGTATATACATACATACAGACACATACATACAGACATACATACACATATACAGGCACACAGACAGACATTTCATGACATTTCATGGTCAATTATTGACGAGCTACTCTAACATAAGCAAGCAATGCAATCTCTGCATATCAGAAAAGCTGCACATTATCAATACTGAGAAATCTTTGCTGTTAGTGTTAAACAAACAATCTGAGTGGGTTTCAAAATGTCGCCACCAAAACAAATATTATTTATCAAAGTTTAACACCACATACAAATAGAATGGTATGTCCCAAAGATTTAAAAGAAAGTGGGGTAAGGATCCTTTAACTTCATTTGTCTGATGATTGAAGGATGCATGGACCTTAAGTAATAATCTTTACCGCCCTGATACAAGTTTAGCAGGCCAAGGTCGTACGGCGGAAGGGCTCGAGTGTGAGGGCCCATATGCCGTGTGACTATGGTCCGCAAAACTTGTATCTGGGCCGTAAAGGTTTTATCATATACCGTATGGAATGATAAATATGTACTTAACATAATATTAAGATTTGTTCAGAGGTAAAAATTTGTGCTATATCAAATATTCATTGCCATTTGTGTCAATTTTTCAGAAAAGCAATGGCCTCTTCACATAGTTGATTTACTTACATAATGACATTATTTGTTTACCTGCAGAAGAACACGCAAAGCTTCATACATGAGCAACAGAGATCCAGGTTGTAATCAAGGTGTATTAAAGAAGGACAAATGCGTGATGTAAATTAGTGTCATTTGGCACGCACTTAGGATAGGGCTACGATGGATTTCACTTGACTTTAGAAATATTAAATGTCACCAGCCCGACTCCACTGTCGCCACTATACAATCTTAGCGAGCAGACGTTTTCCTAATCTCGCTTTGACTTTATGTACAAATATAACATTCCCTGATAGCAACACGCGTTGTAACAAGTATTGAAGCAGTTCATATAGTTCAACAGTGAACACGATTGCCCATATTTGGACGTGCAGAATTCAACGCGTTCATCCAAAATTTGGGCACTGGGCTGGGGCGTGATACGTTAAAAAATGCATGGATGTGAGGGTGCTTTCTCACGAAGCTTATATAACACGATTGGAACTGATTTGGGAAAATTGGATGAGAGTAATTATTAAGAAAATGTAACGAAATCGAAATTTTTACAGCCGAAATTTTACTAAATGATAGAATAGTGTACAATTTGAAATATTGTTCTCATCGAACAAAACTATGAAAACACAACGATTATTTCATATCTCTTTCATCGGATTCATTTTCATGAAAAAAGTCCATTTTTGTGTAAATTTACTAAAGAAATGAGACAAAATGCTTAAAATTTCTCTAATTGACGACTTTTGAGTCAGGGCACTTTTGAAATGCCCCTGACTTTTTCGTGAATTTAAGGCTTCATAAACATTAAATTGAGTCAGGGCACATTTTTAATGACCCTGACTGACTTAAATGTAAATCTATCAAAAAGCGTCATTTTGGTCGAGGAAAAGTGACAAACTGAGATGAATGCTAGTGTTTCAGTAATGAAGAAACTATAGACAAACTCACTTATTTTAATTCAAATATGAATATTGTTCATAAGGTTTGAACAATATTGCATTAGATACTATGATGCACTGATTCTTACTCACAACATTTCAACAACTTCGTAAACTTTGAATAAAATTTTAAAGATGGTAAGCAAATATGGTGTAATATTAGACAAATTTCTAAAATTCATGAGAAATTTTGCCAATCCAATTATCCCAATTTAGTTCCAATCGTGTTATATAGGCACGTGAATGTAGGTATATGATAACAGATATTATTACTCTTACGCTGTACTTTGTGTACAGGGAAATGAATCATTTAGCTTACCACTTGTAGGTCCATGGTCTGTTGATGTCGATGCCATGGATGTAGAACTCTTCACATCTTGAACTGAATTTGTCGCTTCATCGTGGTTTTCATCTGGAATATAAAATGGGCAAATGTCAATGTTTTTGATGATTATTCTTCATTTTTCAATTCTATGTTGTACAGTATCTCACTGTCTATTTTACTGAGACTAAAAGTCCAATTTCAACCCAGTGTCATACTCAGCATAACTTTAGTTGGACACATACAAGAGGTTTGAACTGGTAAAGTCTACCACGTAGTCATCTTTGCAAAACTTGCATCATATGAGGAGTGTGAAAATAAACTTTCTTTGACATACATGTCGATGCTGGTAGCTGGTCCTGTGAGTGCTGATACTGGGTATATTGTGTTGAAAGCACTGTGTGACTTTTTTGAGCTAATTTGCATATTTTCAACAATATTAAAAAATACCGCAATTATACGGTGTCGCTCAAATTTGATCAGAATTGGTATATACCAGTTTGGGTACCAAAGATCAACAATAAATGTTGCTTCTATCTGTTCAGTGCAGGATAATTCTACGTTGATGTTATGACAATGATTTCTGCACAGTACAACCAGGAAAACAACAAGAAGTATTTAAACCAGAAAAACAAGAATAACAAAAGTAAATAAGGTCTGAAACTTTAGGTACTGGAGGTCAACTTTAGCAACATGCATAGCAGAAACAGCTAGCCCCTCTTAGTTTGAGCATAGACAGTCTTCCCCCCTCTACTGTCTATGGTTTGAGCAGGTCTGTTAATATGTAACAGTTCATAAACAATGACAGGATATGACTCAAGGTCAGTGGAGTTAGCCTGTCTTTAACTGGCATGCCATCACTCCTGCACATTTGCAGAATTTCCCTTTTTCTTACCTCATTTGCACATTTTTGACACTGACGTGTTCATTTGAACAACATCGCATCTCAACCCCTGCATCTACCTGTACACCAAATACTGAGATGGTAGCTTTGGCGGTATGGTAGCCTTTGTGTGTGACGGACATACATCCGCACATACATTTCCACATACATACATACAGACAGACAGACGCCACCGACTCATCATGTAAGCTCTTTTTGGTATTTATATACAAAACCGAATATGAGCTAAAAACTAAAAAAGATATTTTGTCAGAATCATATGTTCATCAACACAGGAAATATCAAGTCTGTAAGTACTACAGTTCCCCAGATATTTGAGTGGACGGACATCCTCACATACATACATACATACATACATACATACATACATACATACATACATACATACATACATACATACATACATACATACATACATACATACATACATACATACAGACTGACAATGGATGCCGGACGGATACCCATCCCAATAGCTTCTATAGACTATTAGTCTATAGTAGCTAAAAAAATAGTATGTATATGTTTTGCTTACTTGCCACTTATAGCTGACAAATCATAAAACACTTGATTGGAATCACGATGGTGATGTCTAAGCCTTCTTATTACTTCATCTCTGCCAACATCCCTGCCAAACTTTCGATTAAAATATCTGCTTTCATGTTAATCTGTAAAAAGATGAGGAAATGTATGTCGGTGGTTGTCACAATCAAAACACTACACAAAGAAAATCTTTCTGTGTAATCAGTCAAAACATTATGATAATGTTCTTTGGAAGAGCAACTATAAAAAGAAAAACTTTCAATGGCATTCTTTAAAAATCCTTTTGGAATATGATCATCATGTGCCACTGACAAAACAGCATCAAAGTCACCATAGCAAATCTGTATCATGTGTCTTAAAATCTGATGAACCCGTTCTGAATATACATCCGTGCAGACTAGAAAGTAAATAAGATAATAATAAACAATTGTCACTTCTACTGTATTGTTGTATAATCAACATCTGTAGTATACCCAATTTTATGTTTTGAGCTCGATGGCAATTTACGTCCAATTCTCAGATGACTGCGGTAGTTACTGTACTTTACCTAGCGCTGTGGACCGCGTTGCCGTCTCCGAGTGGCGTCGCGGCGTTGTATAAGTATAACTAAGAGAATGTCGTCGCAAACTTATAAAGACCAGCGACTGTTTTAAATCGAAATAAAACTATGCAATACAATCTGAAAATCGTATAGAAGTAAGGTTAGGGGCACAACACCTGCTCTTCAGCCACTTGGCGACTCGGCGTTGGGTCCGATTGACAGCTACCTGCCGACCGATACTAGCAAAACACCAGCAACAGATTTCAGCTTTGGAAATTGTTTTCCAAATTTTTTGGACGTGATTGTAGTCGCCATTTTCATCCGTGAAACGGGCCTTTTTATACCGAGTCCGTATCTTTGTAAATTCAACTTCTCCATGGCAGTAGGTGCTTGCAACGCACTGCGTTGTCGCTCATCGACCTCACTTGTACCAGCTCCAGGGCTCGGAGTTCAAAACTCGTCGCCTTGTTTGCAAATAGTTGAAAGACAGATGCATTGTGGATGTAAGGTGACCTCCTAGCTTGCTGGAAAAAAGGTAGCCTAATTCAAAGCTTCTACTCCTCATGTCGGCATTCTGCATCGCATAATGGCATGTCCGCATTTCGCATCGCATAATGGCATGTCTGCATTTTGCATCGCATAATGGCATGTCCGCATTTCGCATCGCATAATGGCATGTCTGCATTTTGCATCGCATAATGGCATGTCTGCATTTTGCATCGCATAATGGCATGTCTGCATTTTGCATCGCATAATGGCATGTCTGCATTTTGCATCGCATAATGGCATGTCCGCATGTTGCATCGCGGGTCTTCATTGCGCATGATCAAATGCAACTTCGCATTGAATGTCCCCATAGCAAATTATCGCATTCTTCATGTAAGAATGTCAAGTCCGCATATCCAAATATTCGCATTTTGTACCTCATCATGGCATTTCGTAATTATGAATGTCAAGTCCGCATGTCCAAATTTTCGCATTTTGTACCTCATCATGGCATGTCGTAATTATGAATGTCAAGTCTGCATGTCCAAATTTTCGCATTTTGTACCGCATCATGGCATGTCGTAATTAAGAATGTCACGTCTGCATGTCCAAATATTCGCATTTTGTATCTCATCATGGCATGTCGTAATTATGAATGTCAAGTCTGCATGTCCAAATTTTCGCATTTTGTACCTCATCATGGCATGTTGTAATTACGAATGTCAAGTCTGCATGTCAAATATTCGCATTTTGCATCTAATCATGGCATGTTGTAATTACGAATGTCAAGTCTGCATGTGAAATATTCGCATTTTGCATCTCATCATGGCATGTCGTAATTGCGAAAGGCATGTCGTAATTACAAATGGCATAGTTTATTTTGGCAGGCATTCAACGCCATAAAACACGCGAAAGTTGGGTGAAATACCGAAAAGATATAAATATGTATATGTTTACAGATTTTTCCTACTATAATGAGCCGTGCAAACAAACTTCTTGAACAGCTAAACTAACGATGGAGGCAGTCGATTGTAAGCTTCATGCAAGGCATTGCACGTTGTGACCGACGGTACGGAGGTCAAGTTTGCTGAATGAATTGAGAGAGAAACAGAGAAAAACATATATGAATAAAAAGTCAACACTTCACCATTGTAATCATTGAACTAGTCGTTTCTTACATTATGGAGTATAATGAAAATTCCGTTGGTTTCATTCTGCTCCGTCTACTTAAACGAAGGTTTCTGTAAGGCCAGGCTACGCTGGGTGCTGCAGGCAACACAGCCTATCAACTTCGCATATCGTTGCCGTAATTAGAAGAGGAAAAATTATATCTTGAATACAGTAAAAAAGTCTTACTTATTAAATTTAATAGTATTTCCAAACGATATCGAACGTAACGGGCATTTAATCCTCACAAGGACTACAGTAGTATAATTATCGGCTAGCTGCGATGCGATGGAGCTCCAGGCATGGTAGAAGTTTGAACTTAAGAGATTCCAGCCTCACTGCAAAGTCGTCTCCTGCGCACCCGGCCCGACAGCAAACTAACCTCTTGGTTTGATTATGTTGTTTACATATTTTTTGTATGAAATTCATGAAACATATATCTGACTTTCACAACTGTATAATTTGCTTAGGACGGTGATTTTGGCTGTAGTCTATAGACAATCGGAGGGAGCTAAAGGCAGGCCCAAAATTTGCATGGACAATGCCCGGGACAATTATACACGCAGCTCGATGAGAAAGTCATTCACATAAATAATGATCAATAAAAGTTTTAAACATCACTGGTTCTGAAAATTTATGATCAATGGTTCTGACCTACGGATTTTACACTGCGGCGTTGTTGTTTTTTTTGCATTTGGCCGGCTACTAGTCCTGTAAGGCTGTACTATTTGAGATAGTAGACTGTACAAGTGTAGCTGGATCGGGCCGAGATTGCGTGGGGCGCGTCGTGCAGCAAGGTAAAATTGACAGCGTCCATTGCAGAATGCCCGCGTGTTATCCTTTCGCGTTTGGGAGGAAATTTACCGCTGTATTCAGAATGTCTTTTTACCAGTATAAAAGCTCAAGAATTGATGCATCAAAAGCCAAGAGTCTGTAAATTCCTTAACAGTAGCTCCAATTTTTTTTAAATTTTCGCTGAGATATAGCCGTGCGTATACTGGTCCCGATCGTTCTGACTCGGTTGTTCACAGCTGTTTATGGAGGCGTCATTATCTACTACCTGGGGGTTGGAGGAATTACATTAAAACTCCGAAATTTGAGTCACACCTAAGCCAACCATAATGACTTTGAGTAACCCCCTCTCTAACATAAATTTTGGCTTACCTGAGCCCATGTAACAATATGTCTAGATATAAAAGCTCACCTAATAACCAGTCTCCAACCATATGGTATTGTTAAATTTTGGATGGGTAGCATGTCATTATGGTATGATTATATGTCCAAATGGTTGTTGAACTCAAGTAAATAAAAATCTACATTTCTATGATAATATAAAGTATGAACTCACAACAGTTGAGTTTTGTCCTAGATCGTGTGCACGTTTTTGGATATCTGTCGAGAACATTTCTCCATGACCCAGCCTCTCCTTCCACCTCTGGTAACGACTGTAGAAAACTACTGTGTGACATCATCATCACCACTGTCGATCTCATCTTTACTGTCGCTGGTGCCATTGAGTACACGAACAACGATATCATTCTCATCGTCACTATCTTCTCTAAGACTTTCATAATAAGTATTGCTAGTAGTAGCAGCTACTTGTAGTTTTTTTGCCTTGCTTCATCTAGTTGATATTTATTGTTCTGTTAGAGTATTTATTTTCTTTTATTTAACATGTGTCAGAGTAAAATATATTGCAACTTATCATTATGTCATAGAGGCACAGAGTAAGACAAAGAACAAACATTTTGAGCACCCCCTTATAGCTTTAAATTTTAGATGACCCCCAAGTCTTAAATACTACTGTTCCCTTACTTGCTGCCAAGGCCATCGCGTTCACTGCATTCGACAGCCTACCATACATTGCCAAACTATGTGTTGTTTCGATTTCGCAATCAACTTGCCGCTAAAGCAACAATCAGCTGAATTACTTCAACTTACTCAATTTTGATAGCTATTTGCCTACATAAGTGAGCTAAGTGTATATAGTGTCGTCTTAATTTTACATCAGTATCGGGAGTGACCAACTGCAGGGTGCGCATCGGTGCACTGCCGACTGCAGTTTGAATAATCCGTATATAACGCACATGCTTCCAGAATAGAATGTCAGCCTCCTCTGCCAAAGTTCTGTATCCTCTGAAACACAGTAGCAGTACGTATTTGAACAGAGGAGAACAAAATAAAACCATTCGCAAGTCTTCAGCGGGCGACCATGGGCGAATACCCAGGCAGTGTGGCCTGCATTGCCCCAGGAATGTTGCAGGCTCAATGACGTCATCAGTATCGGCGTTCTCGATCACGTGCACAGCCTACAAGCTGTCAACAAACCTGCGCGGCAATCCAACTCGATCAGGCAATATTTGGCGTTTATATGTCACTACAGGAGCACAAATTTGGCTTATTTCTTTACGGAACAATATTTCACGATGGATGTAAGAGAATCACATGTGATTTCGAACATTAAAAAGTTAAAGTTACAAATATTGGGCTTTAATATTTACACATGGCTTTTTTCTTACATATACCGTTTCAAGTTGCAAATGGTCATTAAATAATAGTAATGGTGAACTTTTATCCAAAAATATGCAGTCTTTACACGTAACACCTCTTTCAACTGAAATGGTCTAAAAAGTGGATTCCAGTGTACCAATACAATGTTACGAATTCCGTTCCTGTTCCCATGGCAATCTACTGTTTGTTGACACTGGACTGAAAATAACTGCCTAACTTGTTACAGTTTGAATTTGGAATTCAAGCTTCAAAGTGTGAGCATCCTGGGAAGACTGTATGTAAGCATTTACTAAATTTTATGACAGAAATTGATACAAAATGACTAAAACTTACATCTGAACGCTATTGCCTTCATTCTAGTTCATTTTTATCTGTCATGGGATTCCGTGGATGAATCTTGGTGTCCGAAACATCATGTCCCTCCGAAGAGTGGGCAGTTATCGGTGTATGATAGAAAGATCAGAATTTATACAAAGTACTATGATGGCAAGCCTTATAAAATGACATTACAACGTGATACCTGTCAGGCTATGAACGACTAAATCATGATTGTTCTTGTCTGAAACGTGACTTTCCTCTCCTAAGAGCTCTTCGGAGGGAACGAATCTTGCATATTACTAATACAGTCTCAACACCATAGTTGATATTTTCTTTCTTCTGTCATTGCAAATTTTAATTGTGCGCTCATAAGGTAATAACTAACTGTTGCTTTAGAAAGTAATGACATTCTTAAATAAGATTACTTTATTCACAAGAGTAACTGCAGTTTATTTTTTGAAGAAATGATTCACTAAACTTTCCCCTATGTTACTGATAAAATACTTGAAAAAGATTAACCACTGTTTGGTCGACAGCTTGATACCATCATAGCATCATTTTTGAATACTGCACAAACATATGTATTCAATGTAAGGGAATTAAGTTTATATTTTCTTTTTTCCATATTTGATAAAATCCTATCAATATGAAAACCAGAAAGGACATAAATTTAGACCGATTGAGAGAAAACCCTATCAATTGTGAAACCTAGAAAGAAAATAAATTTAGATCGATTTAGAGAAAAACGTCATGAACAAGGGATATGCTAAAGAGCCAAATTATAGTCAGAGAAAGAGAAAATATAGGGACTTGATAATAAAGGGAAAGTGGCTTCACACATCAATCATCTTGTCTTGAATGTGCTTTAAAGTGTTTTGTGTCTAAATTGCGTTTTGGCTGTCAATGTGAACATAAACAAACGGATTGCCAATTTTAAAAATAAGCCATGACTTATTTTCAATTATTTCAGCAAATGAACCAATAAAATGTGTTGCTTTTTGACATGTGATATTGTGTTGGGGTCAAAGGTCTTACTGCAATTACAATACGGACTTATGACCTTGTCTATTGTTGTTATTGAATTCTCTACTGCCAAATAACGGACAGGCGTGCATATTGAGGATTTAACTTTTCGCAAATTTGGCGAACTTCATATCAATAATTTGAAAAAGTTCAATGTGGATGTGGGTCCAAAATTTTATGAGATGACATGACCTGGAATGCTCGTGACCTTTCAATGAGATGGATCGTACATGGAAAACTGGATCCCAAAACATACTATGTGTACTCATTGAGATAGCAGAGACCTCCATGGTGTACTCTAGCTCAGTCAGTGAAGTTAGGGAAGACTGTCATCGTTTTGAAAATCTTTGGCGAATTCAGTTGTTTTTTATGAATCTGAATAGTCGGTACGATTTATAATTTTATATTGATTAATAATTTGCAAGTTCACTAACAACATCGTGGACTTTGCAACAGACAACCGCTAAATGCAATTGCAACGCGAACACCATGTACTGGAGACTTGAAATTTGGCACATAGGTAAAACTCCGCAAATACTTTTTTGATCACATGACCATAACAATAGGTCATTTATTAGACAAACATCTAATCTTGGTTGGCCAATAGAGCTGGTGGTCTAGTTTTTGGTACATAGGGAAAACTTGTGGAGCAAAGTTTTTTGACAAAATATCACATGACCAGCCATTTCATGTACCTTATTAATTATGTGCATACCTGATTCTGGGCTTAAAAATAGGGCTACATTTCTCAATTTGGTATATAGGGATAACTATTGGAAACAATTTTTTGAACCAAATATCAGATGAACATAATTAACCTTCGACCCCAAATATACATTTATATCCATACTAACTAACCACAAGTTCTACACCCTTCATATTTGGTATAATGGGACACCTTATGACGACACATCCTGTACCTCATTTATTATGCACATATATGCTTCTGCTAAAGCCAATAGAGGTAGGGGTCTGATTTTTGGTACATATAGAAAACTATTGTAAAGATATTTTTTGACAAAATGTCAGGTGACTTCAATGACCTTTGATCTGAAATATATAATGTTCATAACTCACTAACCACAAGTGCTCTAGCCTTCATAGTTGGTATGGTAGGAGACCTTATGATGCAACAACCTGTACCTCATTAAATATGCATATATCTTATTTGAGAGTAAAAGAAGAGTTGGAGTCTGATTTATGGTATACGGGGATTACTATGGGATACAATTTTTTTGATAAAATGTAACAACCTCAACCTCAACAACCTCAACGACTTTTGACATCGATTTCACAAATTTACTTCATGGCCTTTTATCTTTTTGCATGTCTATTTCTCTTATTGCCCCTAAGCATCAAAACACATCAAATTCCAGTCACTGCTAATTTGCACAATTTGTAATTTTACAAAATTGAGGTTTTTTTGTGAAAAGTTTTATTTCTCAAAAACTACCCGTCTGATAGCATTGGTAATTTTTTTTTTTTTGTTTTTTTGGCACCTTTTTGTCATTTGTTTTGGTCAGGCCACTGAACACCACATCAACATGTGTCAAAATAGTTATTCTCTACATGACACACAGTGGGGCTATATCAGCCACTATAGGTCACTTGTCAGATGCAGTGAATTACAAAGAAAATCTCAGTCCAGTTTTGATGTGTTTGGGGTGTATTAACCATTTCAGAAAATTTCAGTCAAAAGTAGGTGTGTTGGGGTGTGTTATCATGGAAATGAAATGGCAGTGAAAATTCCGAGTCCTGTATTGGTGTGTTTCATGTGGGTTTTTAAATGATACATTGTGCTGAGGTGTATTACGGGTGGACTCAGCTACAGTATACACTCCAACTACCCACTTTCTGACGTGGTGCCTTTGCTATGTGTATAAAGTGTATACAATACCATATGGTGTGTTTGTGGTGCTTTCGAAGTACACCCTGGATGCACCCAAAGGCTAAATATTTCGTAAGGGTATGAATCGCTTCGGTTACGTGCCTTATCACATTCTTTTAGTTCTGTTAGTATGCCCAATAATATATAAAGGAACATTCATATTGGAGCAGCCTCAGTCAATTTTAGCACAGAATGTCTCCCAGTAAATATGTAGTCTTCCCAGTAACTAATGGCTGACAGTAGCCAGCTTCACTTGGACACCCTGACCATACCGACAGGAGGTATTCGACCTCTAGCTTTGCCGGCCACATTGATTTCGCCTTTTAGTCACTCCAACAAAAGAAATTCTCATTTCACTCCTTTCCTTCATGTTAACACACTAGTCCAGTAGTTTTATGCCAAAAAAATGGAGTAACCCACCACAAATTGCAACAAATTTATTTTTCCACCATTCATCTCAGAAAAACCCATATAAAACATATCAAAATCTTACAAAATCCAAGGAGTCGAAAACCGCCTAATTTGCATGAATTCAAAATGGCCGCTCCGGTATTATAGGTTCAATGCTTTTGGCCACTTACTACCCGATATTGGTCCGATTTTGATAATTTTTTTTTATTTCCATATACCTTGTACGTTTCTTTCATTTTTTAGACATATTGACGATAATTCCATCGTTATTATTTACAAAACAGGAACATAAGTCTGAATTTTACGGTAAAACAATGGTATTCTCACACACTATGTCTTGTAATCAATACTTGTTTCATTTTATACGATACAAATGTCTGTAATGTGAAATAAATAAATAAATAAATAATAAATAAATAAATAAATAAATAAATAAATAAATAAATAAATAAATAAATAAATAAATAAGAAAGAAAGACAAGAAAGACAAAATTATTCATCAGTTGTTGCTTCGTCTTTGGTAGTAAAGGGAAAGCAACTCCACACATCGTTCTTATTTGGGTTGTTTGCGTTTTGTGTATCACGATATTGTGTATAATATAAGTGAATATATGTTTGGCTGTTTTATGTAAAATGTTGCTTAGCCATTGCGAGACATACCCGTAATCTAGGTGTCTTGTGTTAATCCGCACTGGAGCGGAGAGATTGCTGTGACACTACGATACTTTGGCGCTACGTTTCGAAAACAGAGTTTTCTGGGGTACACACTGGAGATAGGTTCGGGTTAGAGAGAGACAGAATGGCCGGAGACAGCTTTGTATTGTGTCTTAGTATGACCAAGTTCAAAGCCAAAAAATGAAACACAGAAACAAGAATCATAGTATGACAAAAATAACGAAACGTCGCAATAGAACAAAATTGAGCACTGTATCAAACAACAATCTCAGATTCATTAAGAACCTATCGACACACAAACTCACCAACATTGAAATCAACGTACTTAGCAAAGGCTTAAAATTCATTCCCACACCATATCGTCCTAACAGAATCCACCTGTTAGGGGACATACAAATACATTCGGAAAATGAGACTCCGATATATCATGAGACACAAACAGACCGTACAACACCCATTCAAAATGAACTCTAAATGGATCCCACATACAACCGAGAACACAAAACTAGAAAATTTGGAAGCGACAAAATTGGCTATTGTTAACACACCTATTCGAAACACAAAAAACAACATGACACATGCAGAACAAATAGCGTTGAAAACGCTATCAAAAAACAAGAACATAACCATCGAACTTTTGATAAAGGACGGGGACATCAATTTTAAACAGTGATGATTACATAAGAAAATGCCAACGTCAACTTAACGATCAACAATACTACACAAAATTGGCAATAGATGACACAAAAAATACAATAGAAGACATACACAATCTCATAACAGAAATGTACAATACAAAAATATTGACCATCACACATATGAATATTTGAATCCAGTCAATAGAAAAATAAGAACACCACTTTGGTACCTTCTACCGAAAATACACAAAATGCCGCCACCAGGAGCTATGTTGTAGGACAGCCAATCATAAGTGGATGCTCCAGTCCAACATTTCACATATCAGTATTCATTGACCATTTTCTCAAACAAATCGTCAAGAAACAACCAACATACATCAAAGACAACAGACTTTATACGGAAAATTGAGACAATCAAAGTTCCGCCAAAGCGACATGTACATGAATACATCCACATGATGAGGCAATTGAATCAGTCGGCAGAGCATTAAATCAGGAAAGACCATCAAACAATTACATAATCAAGCAACCACCAACGAAACACATGATAGCTCTGCTAGAAATAATCTTAAAAACAACACATTCGAATTCAACGATGAATTCTACCGGTAAATATGGGGATGCTCGATGTGGTCCCCGCCTTCTCAAGAAATAGTAGATATTACATTTCACGAGACAGAAACGAGAATAATACAGAAACACAAACAACAAATATCGACCTGGCTGAGGTTCAGGGACGATGTTTTTCTGATTTTCATCAGAACACAACACGAACTCAATGAATTCATATCAAACATCGACAAAATGCATCCTACTTTCAAATTTTCATTTGAAAGCTCCTCTCAAGAAATCACATATTTAGACCTGACTATCTACAAAGGTCGTCGATACAACAAAGAGAATATTCTCGACATCAAGACACACACAAAACCAACAGATACATTCCAATTCTTACAAAGAAACTCATGCCATCCGGCAGCAACATTCAAAGGTCTGATCAAAGGTGAAACATTACGATACATCAGGACATGTAACAACGAAACCGATTTTACACAGAAAGTCACACAATTTAGTGAAAAATTACAAGACCGACAATACAAAAAAATGAAATAGAACGCATTATCAGAGAGACAGATCATAAAAGCAGAAAAAGACTGCTTGAACAACAAAAAGAAAGAAATAACGCCACCAACAATACAATAGTCTTCATAACAACATATAGCCCGTACATAGAAACGACAAAAATCAAGCAAGCCCTGACAGAAAACTGGAGTGAACTTGAAAAAGACGAAACACTAAAAAAACTGTTCCAAAACCAACCAATAATCGCATATAGAAGGAACAGAAATATAGGCGACACACTTATAAGCGCCAGACTTCACAAAAACTACAATAGCTCAAACTCAGGTTCACACTAACCTACACAAACACAACGAGATCGAACAGTAGACATTCTAGCTTCCCTACTTGAACAACAAAACGTAAGTGGAACAACTATATTACCAAATAAAAACAATCAACCATTCAACACGTCTCACCACTCAAAACTGAATTTTAAGCAACTGATGAAGAAAACTGTTTTCGACACGTAGCGCCAAAGGATCGTAGTGCATCAAGTTCTCCGCTCCAGTGCGGATTAACACAAGACACGTAGATAACGGTACATCTCACAAAGGTTAAGCAACATTTTACATAAACAGCCAAACGGATATACACTTATATTATTCACAATACCATACACGAAACGCAAACAACCCAAATATGAACGATGTGTGGAGTTGCTTTCCCTTTACTACCAATACTATTTAATTCCCTGTGATCTGTACACCTTCAAGGAGACTTTAAACCCCATCTTCCTTGGCTTGGCTCTCCCGCGCTGGCACACCCTGTCAATGCAGGCACGGCTGCCTATCTACAATCTTGGGTAAAATAAACAGCGGTTGGGTAACTGGTAATTTCATAATTACCAGCTAGTATTGAACCCTATGTTGAGTTTCACAACTGCGGTGACAACCAGTGTACCCTGGTAACCCAATATCACCACACTAGATATAACTAGACTTCAAACTATGTTAACTGTGTTTTATATGAATAAACCGCCCAATTTTTATAGAATGAATGTTTAAAAAATGCGTAAGTTCAGCCGGTGGCTTTTAATGTGAAAAAGGGAATAGGTTATTGCAAATTAACAACCAAAAACGAAATGGATACATATTCTGTATTAGTTATACTGAAATTGCTTTCAATTTTATATATATATTTCAACAATATACGTTAGCGTCTTGCAAAATTAGAAGTAAGTGGATTTTGGATTTATGCAAATTATGATTTTCCACTCCTTGGATTTAGGAAGACTTTTGATATGTTTTTCTGTGGTTTTCTGAGGTGAATAGTGAAACATAGGGCCAAAGTCCCTGAAGCTACTGTAGACATGGATACAAAATTAAGTATTTCCTAACTGTATGAAATTATTCACTAAGGTCATCCTCGGGACTTGTAAACCAAATATTAAAGCTGTCTGACCAGCGGTTTTGAAAAACAAGCGACTCAACAGTTGACAGAGCTCTGCTGTGTTATGTAGAGAATAACCTTTTGTGACACATGTATTGATGAAGAAGGTGGATATCTTTGATAGCTCATTTCAGGATGGCCTGACCAAAAATGGAAAAAAAAATTCTGTAAAAATACAGATTTGCATATTTCATCACAATTTGAACAAATCTAAGTTGGGTTATCCCTAGGGACCTGTATACCAAATAACAAAGCTGTCTGACCAGTGGTTATGAAGAAGATTTTTTACCAAAAACGCCTTTTTTGGTGCTAATTTGCATATTTTCAACAATATCAAAAAATTAAAAAAACTAGTTTCTCAAAAATCATATAGTTTATCCACACAACAAATATCGAATCAGTAAGTACTGCAGTTCTCAAGATATTTGAGTGGACGGACGCCTCACAAACGGACATACATACATACATACATACATACATACATACATACATGTACATATGGTACATACTATATTAGTCTATAGTAGCTAATAAACGAGAGTTAATTACATTCTATTTAAAGTAAACAAGACTTGCTTAAATCAAGCTTTACGTCATAAAAATACAGCATATCTGTCAGGTTATAAAGAATCTTAAGCTGGTTATTTTCATCCTAACCAAGCACATTTTAACTTTCAAATTAAGTAAAGTTGAGACTGTACGTACTCAGAGAAAGCACACTGAAGAGACAAATGTTTGAAACTTAAGAAGTTCAAGGTCATCAAAAGCATTGTAAGGAGTCATGTAACACTTTCATTGCACTGTTTACACAGATTGCATAATTGCTATAAATAGCACATGAGGAATCTTACAGCCCAGCTTTACCATAAAAACCCTATCACTTTGACCACTCTATTTTTTTCCTCAAAAAGTAATTTTATTTTATCCTCAGCAAGTCAACCATACATGAAGATTAGAACTTTCTCTATCTCTATTTATTTGACCACCCTATCATGACAAACTATTACGAGCAATTTCTTTGAGATAACATACAGGGCACAATAAATGACGGTTCAGAATATGTCAAAGTTGGGATTCAGGAAAGTTGCCTTTACATGTTTTAATCCTCTAAGATGGTAAGCATTTCACTATGGACTGTCAAAAAAGTTGAACTTTCTGATAATTCTACACTAAAATTATTTTGGCTTTGATGATTATTCAATTATTTAAAATCATATTAATTATTTTCCTGCGTGAATTGATAGGGTTTATACTGTACAAGAATAACATACAATGTAAGTCAAATTTTGACCAAAATGACAAAAAAATTCCTTAAAAATACACATTTGCATATTTCATCACAATATGAACAAATCTAAGTTGGGTTGTCCCTAGGGACCTGTATACCAAATAACAAAGCTGTCCGACCAGCGGTTATGAAGAAGAAGATTTTTTACCAAAAACGCCTTTTTTGGCATTAATTTGCCTATTTTCAACATTATCAAAAAATTAAAAAAAACTAGTTTCTCAAAATCATATTTTTTCATCTACACAACAAATATCAAATCAGTAAGTACTGCGGTTCTCAAGATATTTGAGTGGACGGACGCCTCACAAACGGACATACATACATACATACATACAGACTGACTGACGACGGACGCCGGACAGATACCCATCCCAATAGATTCTATAGACTATAGTCCATAGTAGCTAAAAATAAATTTTGTTGCAATTTGTGGTGGGTCATTTCGTATTTTGACTGGACTACTCGTTTTAAGACAAATTCTAATTCTAGATACGTTCTATAACATGTTTAACTCTTACTTCAAGTATTGAGCAGCAGCCAAACTGAGGCACGGCAGCGTGGCTTGTGTTGGTGTCTACCAGCACGCATTATCGACTAGCGCCTTCTTTCCTCATAACTACTTAACTTTGGATCATTTCAACCCACTCTAATTTGATTTGTAATAAGCCATGGATTGACTACTTACGCAAACAGCTTGGCGGTCAGAATGATCAGGGTCGATAATTCTGGCTGGACGTTGCTCAGTAATAGGACGATGTCGTTACTTACTGTAGTCCTTAGGTTAGCGCGTGCTACTTTTGATTTGAGCCAAAAGTAAGTTTCCCAGAACTTGCATCCAAAAACGCTGGCAAGTCAATAGGGGACGGACAAAAAACTATGACATTAACGACGTTCACTTGTAATTTTTGAAATGCGAAAAATGTTAAATGTTACCTAGGGCCGGCTTATAGAAAACAAACAGGCAAATTATGCAAACTTTTGAAAACAACTGTTCTTGTTTTTGTGGGTCAATGAACCCGTAAGTACCGTGATTTCAGTAAGTTGCGATAAACGATGTTCCGATGTTTTACAGGACGAACTGGATAAAAAGTTGTGAGTGACTGTAAGCCGTTATGACTAACGTTTCAAACGAGGGACTGTGCTTTCATGAGTGAAGTGTGTTATACCCCCAAAAATATCCTGGAATTAAGAGAATAGCTGCCAAGAATACATGTTCGAGTGGAAAGGCCGCTAGTTTATACATCAATTTATCAATTTGACAATCATATGTACAACGACAGTCCCTAAACACACAACTACATGAACAATGCAACGTGTTTCTTCGCAAACGCCGATCACGCCTGTTCTGAACGTAGAATACAAGAGAGCATAGAAGTGTATCTGGTGCTAATGTGTTAATGTAATTCTCGCCTTTTGACACCCTCATGTTTCGTGATGGAATCTGCAATTGCATGATCTGAATTTTCTTGCCACTGTGAGTAAACCAGCACTATCATGATTATATCGCTTGGAACTATGATATAATTTACAAAATACCGCAACCTCAAAGACATACGTAGAGATGCAATAAGCAATTATCATAAAAGACATGATGGACTTTCGTCAATTTAGTGACAACTGGGAAATTCCTGAAAAATCCACTGGGTGAAAAATCCATAATACTGGCACGTATTTTAACATGTATTTCCGGGTAAAGTTTCTAGATGTTTCGGCACCAAGTCGTTATGGCCTCTCAAATTCCGACCGCAAGTCCTTTTCGTGTCGGCCTCTCAATTTCATACCATAAGTCGTTTCGGCACCGCGACATCTATTTATCACAGGCTACCTCGAGGAACTGCATACAAAGCCTAAGATTAAAGTTGTTACAAAGTAAAGCTCCAGAAGTAAAGTGTCAACATATCATTCGCATGCTCTATCTTACAGGGAACATGGTAAAAAAGCGTAAGAAAAAATCTTCACATTGTTTTCATTCTGTGACACATGTTTACCAATAGCACTGGCCGCCGATACGACAAAAGGTTGAAGGCAGCTCCGTTCGAGAAACGGCACGGCAAAAGTCACACAAAAGTCAAAAAGCGCGTAAAAGTAAAGGTCAGAAGGCAAAGGTGAAGCTTACGAATATGACTAGTCAGTCAATGACTGATTAGTATGAACCACCCAAAAAACCAACAAGAAAAACAAAATAAAACAACAAATCGAAAGAGGGATGCCGAAAGGTCTTTGGTCACGGTGCCGAAATGACTTGCGGCCGGAAATTGAGATGTCGTAACGACTTAGGCCGAAACGACTTTTTGGTCTAAATTCATCTGTGTCTATTCCTGTATCTTGAAGGTATTTCTATGGCTTGATTTTACCATGTGTTATGCCTAAATTAATCATGAATGTTTAGCCCCACAAAAACCCGAGTGAACTGTTTGGCTACATGACTTGATAGTTCTCTTCGACGAAGAGTTGCCGAAAGAAAAGAGAAAAAAGAATAAGTACGATTGTAGTGGGTAATCTTGTCTATGAAAACTGTCCAAAACAATTTTCAAAAGTTTGACTTTAAATGTCAACGAGTTTTTAGTTTAATTTTTACTTCGAACTTAGGGTCAAAACATTAACAAATTAATCGGTAGGTGTTTCCTGTCATGGTAACCATCGATCATTGCGTTCTGACGCTGTAATTATGGTAGTTGGAATTTTAATGTAAAATCACGGTGGAGGACGGTGGTAAAATAAAGGAAAAGTGGCCACACACATTAACTACTAGATTGTGTACACTTTTTTGGTCAAGATATCAAGATATATAACCATCAGCCGCTTGAGTTAATGTGGTTTTAATGGATGTAAAATTATTTTGCTCTTCTAAGGTGTCTAATGTTTAAAATATGTTGAAGACGTTGTCACTGGGTCGTTCTTGATTTCTCCCTCTCTGTGGTTAAACCTTGAGTCAAAGACGCTGTTAAAGCATTGTTACTGTTCGATAGTTTGTCAAGTCTTGCCTTCACTGATGTATTTTGTTTCTTTAGTAATGCGATTATACTTTGTTTTGGAATGTCGCATTTTGATTGGTTGTGAGTGAAGTCTTGCGGACTAGTCTAGGGGTCGATTTTCCCGTTCGGGGTTGATTTTCATTACAACTTCACCGATGCTAACTTGTACACCTATTAACACCTGTTATACCACTCTCTGCCTCGTGCCTATTGTTCACAACCATGCTTTTTAATTTCCATAACCGAATATTTTATAATTACCATCTGGCTTTCTTTTGTTTAAAAAGTGTCCGGTTTATAAATTCTTTGTTTAAAAGTGTCCGATTTACTAGTCAATCAGACACTTTTAAACAAAAGAATGTCACGTGGTAATGAGTCAACAACCCTCAAAAGCGACATATTGACCAGAAGAAATGTATTCATCATCAAGTATACAGAGCAAAGAAACTTTCAACGAAGAAGCATCAGATTGAATAAATTTTTCAAGTACATCTCAAAATCAATTATAACTCACCGTGAATGAAATAACGGTATCGATTGCAAATATCACTATGTCGTAAAGTTACTGTTATCATGATCAGTCGAACGTGAAAATCACGATATCAAAGTCACTTGTCGAAACTGAATGTGAAGTTTTCAGTCCCCTTTGGTAATAGTTACATTTAGAGGCCAACACTCAGTACAGCAACCATTGTGGTCTGGACATATTGTTTTGTTTGTACTTGAAATTTCAGTTGCAGGAGTGAATTTCTCTGACGTGGCGGTGCAGCTTGGATTTCCGATTGTGGCGGTCGGCACCGGAATGACAGGATTTTTCTTTTCGTCCGTTGCTTTAGCAAGAGGTCGTCTATAGAATGGCCATTTCTTTGGAACACAACGAGGATTTTCTGGTTGAGCGTAATGTTTGATGATCTTGAACTGCTGACCAGGCTTGCGATATAAACCACCTTGATAAGTTTTTGTAGGTTTACACGGAAAGACCACATATTCACCGATATGGTCGTCCTTGAAAGATAAGTGATCCACAGTTAAACCTGAATGTTCATCAGCCGCACGTAACTCAAATATCTTGTGCATGTAGAAGAACACCGCGCAACCTAAACCAAGTGCAGTTGAAGTATCAAAGGAATGCTGCCGCAGTTTTTCTTCGTGTTCAATAGTGTACGGCTGGGCTTGGTTTTTCACTGTACCAATACCTTCGCACGAAAGTTCGTTCATGACGCCGTATAAAGTGTTTCTCAAACCAAGAAATGTGCCAATGATTTTTTCCGTAAAGTTCAAGTCAGGACGGTTGCAGTTTAATATCTCGAAGATGACGTGCTATCGAACAACACAGCCGTTTCAGGGAATCTGGAGAGTAGCGGTTACCATTCTGCCGTCTTGCTTCAATTACAAGTGTAAACCGGTAATTAAACTGACTTTAAACTTAGCCAGTCAATCAAACCCGACCCAAGTTTATAATACAAAATCAACAAACCAGGAAAGAATGATTATCGTACAATTTGAGTGGCAGTTGATGTTGGGGTTTATTTCCCTACACACTTATGATAATAAAAAGTCTATAATGATTAGCCGGCAATACTGTTTAAACATCAGAAACTCTAGACATGCCCCTATTCAAGTTCGTATCAATTACAGTGTTCACTCAATAGACACTCTCAAGAATTGTTCAGGGTTCAGAGTCCACGCCGATCCTGTTGCTACGGTTACAAATTCCGTGATGTAACCTCTTGCAGTTCGGGTGGGAAACTAATTCACACAAAAGTTCTCCAGACTGTTCTCCTTTGGGATTAACTCATAAGCCGTCCAAACGCTTCCGTCAATGGGTTGGTATGTCGGGAAACTAGAAGTTCATAAGCCATGCAAAAAGAGAAGAGCTCTTACAAGTTACATAAGCTCTTTGAGTCAGCAGATCGTGATATCAAGTGGATCTTAATCCATGGCATGGCAATGCCATTCTAGTCACTTTTTGTCAAGGTGAACAAGTACATTTTCTGTCGAACTATTGGTATTCAAAAATCAAAACAAAAAGTAAAAAACTACTAAACAAATCAATCTATTACTGTGGAAGCTTGAGATTCAGAATGGCTCACAGTCCAATTGGGAAAGCACATGGCCTCTCCAATCTGCCCCACAATGGGTGTGGTCTCAAACTTCAAAAAATACACCATGAAAACACGTTACAAATCCGTGTTGCAACAAATGTGAAAACCTACCTAGAAGTTCATAAGCCATGCAAAAAGACCAACCACATCGTCTTGGTTACTGGCAAGAAGAATTCAATCCCTTAGACCGAGTCTCTGCCACCACAATCACGCCACTCCACGCAGTATCTGTCTGCTCGCAGTGCATTATGGGAGATAACGGCAATCAAGGAATTCCATTTGATTACTTAACTGTCAGATGGGATGGAAGATCAAATCACGTGGCTTACTTCGTAACCGGGGTTACACATTCCCCTCAGAAGCTTACACACTCCGGGTGTAAGTGAACTCCTATGACAGATAATCACAACTCAATAATGCAAATTCCAAAGCAGAAACCAGAAAAGAAGGTCACTTGACCTACGGAACACCAAGTGAAACAAATGAAAAGCCATACAACTTTCACAAATGGGGGTGTTGATGTTTACAATGCCATAAAAACGTGCAACAAAGTTCCTATTCCCCTCAGGAATCACATGTAATGTGTGATCCTCCGTTGTATTTATTCTCTTCATCCCAATACTCCCTCCATCTACACTATATAAAACTAACAATAAAACAAAAGCATTGACACACCTGTGCCATGAGTGGTATCACCCATCTTGCTAGTGATGTGATGACTGACGACGTGGTGGGTCCTTCCCGTTTTTTTTAAACCTCCAGTTCCGAGACATTAATGTAAAAACAAACTGCAACAAACTGCACGATAATAAGTCGCTCTTCTCACCATCCCGGACGAGCTTCCAATTTTGTAACCGAGGAATTAAACTGACAATTAAATTTAGCTAGTCAATTAAACCCGACCCAAGTTCATATACACAATCAACAAACCAGGAAAGAATGATTATCGTACAATTTGCGTTGCAGTTTATATTAAGGTTTATTTCACTACAGCTAGAATCTCTACTACTAATGATAATAATAATAAAAGAATAAAACCACACTGCTCTACAATGATTAAAACTACTATCAGTATTACTTGAAAATAATTTCCAGGCGCAAAATCTAAAGTTCAGCCACAATAATAAAGTTCCAGGCAATTCTAAAATGGCTGTTGTCTAGGTTCATTCACTTAGCTATTGTCCCATAGCGGTACAATGGTTTTTTCTTGAGTTTTAGGTCAAAGTCCGTCCTGTTGCTATGACAATGACAGTCTATGCAATAGAAAACCAGTTACACACACAGAGTCCTTCTCTTCCAGACGATCTTCCCTGGGGATTTGTTATTCCAACCCTGGTAGCAATAATCGAGTTGATGATTGATTCGAACAATTCCAGGCACTCCTTGGCTCTTCACTCAGGCCACACAATAGGAACACACACAGTCTACCAGTAATTCATTAACTGGATCTTCTCTGTAAGCACAGTCATGTAAAAGACCAATGGCAGTTATGTAAGCGTTTCCTTCTGTTTACACAATCTCATTCAGGATGAGACTAAGTCAACATGATAGCAAATACACTGTACAAAAATCCCATTGAAACAAAGAACTAAAAATCACAGAAAATTTCCTTCAAAATCAGAAAAAACCCAAATTTCAACATGTTAAATAAAACTTCACTATTTTTAAATCACTACTGGAATAACACTAACTACAGAATAGCAACTTAGAAACTTTTCTACATCAATTGGAAAACACATGGTCCTTCCACGTTTCAACTTGAGGGCGTGTGTCTCATACTCTGAGACATTTAAAAGATCATTGTTTTCAATACCAGAGCGTTCAAATACAAATACCTGTAAGCACAGTCATGTAAAAGACCAACCACGTTGTCTTGGAATTTTTCTTGGTACTAAAACGGATAATAATTCCTAAACGTACGTCAACAACAAAGTACTGTCTTCAAGCAGTGAAAATCAGTGGAGCATTGCAATGCATTGTGGGTGAAGACGCTATCAATGAAATTTTGGCAGTGTTGTCCGGAATACATGATTTCTGGTAATGCTCCACAGTTTCTTAATCGATTGGAGGATGAAAGCAAAATTATTTCTGCACTTCAGTGAGTAGGAAATCTTCCTTATCATCGATATCAATCCTCGCTAGGATGAACTCTCTTTCCCAGTCAATCATGTCGGCGAGTGGTTCGGCCATATCGAAATATGTAGAACGACTCCGCAATTGTGTGCATGCTGCTCAATTTTTTGACGCAAATGAGCAAAGCGTACTGCAACGTGGATCTGAAAACACCTGTTCATTTCATTCAACCAACCAACCAATCAATCAAACTTAATTCATAAAATTCAAATCAAACAAGGTGTTCACCACGTCATCTCACTACAATAGCAGCACATGTCTATTTTTGTTTTATCCAATGTGTTATTTTTTTATACTTTCGTTCAACAAAGTTTCAAAACACGTCAATGTTTTCCTGTCAACATTTAAACTTGCACTACACTAAAATTACACATACAAACTTTCGGCGTGCTAACAAGGCTGAAAAACTCGGCAAATTCGTGGTATAACACGCTAAGCGAACTCGTAGTTGCGGTTTTCGGAATTTAACGGTGTAGTTTGCCAGTAAAACGTTTACTGGCAAACTGTACTGTTAAATTCCGTAAATCGCCTCCTACTCGCCCGCTTCCCTATAATTAATCAAATGCGAAAGCGCCACCTGTATGAAGTTACTTTGCTCACTTTCTTAGGTAATTAGGGGATTATTGACGATGAAGTTCAGGCCGGCATTATGGCAATACGATCCATGATATGCTCACCCTCAATCCTCCAACACGATACGGACTATGGCTTACCCTTACCTCCATGGGTTGACCCATTGAGCCAGAAAAGGACGTCTCTTGCTTGGAGGAGGGACTGTCACAGTGATAAATCGATATACCGGTTTTGGCCGTGCAATGCAAGAGTACATTGGCATTTGACCATGTGTACCTAGACGTGTATAGATCATCAGCGGCTTATACAGCGGTACATTGATTGGTGTAGGCATGGAACCAGCTTAGTTTCTAGCTAATTCCCATGGACTTTTTCAATATTTTTGAAATAACATTATACCTGCGCTTATCGTGAAGGCACGCTTCCAAGCCGTAAGACATTAGGTAAAGCACAGTCCCCCTATCCGATGGAGGACAGGGGGTAAAGCTACAATAGGTTTTCATATCTGTGACGTGTGCATGTGCGTAATTTTACTGTTGCTAAAGAGTGTCGATCGACCTTGTTTTGCTCTGAATGCTAAAACACTTCTCTGAGCCATAGACCCTCAAGGGTCTATGTCCGAACATAGCATCAATAACTTGCAATAAAGTAAAGTAACATCGATCCCCGGAAGGTTTTATTGTCTGACATTTTGATCCTGCATACCTGCTTTTTAAAAACTTCAACATCTGTCTGGTATCTGTGGTCAATGGGCACTTTTTTCCAACGTTTTGACTTCAGTGTCAGTTACGCCATGGCAGCTTATTTGCAACATGCGTGGAGCGTTGACATGCGATGAAGTGAATGAACGTTCTTCTGTTCAGCATATCCTTGCCCCAAAAACGACTACTCGGCAGATTATTTCAAATTTTCAAATTCCTACGGTATTACGAGAAAGTGGATATAAGCAGATAATTTTCTGGAACTACCAGGCTATAATCACCTGATCCAATCATTACCTATTTTCCGAACGACCTCTTGATATTATTGTAGTGTGTCATGATCAAAGTTTCAATTTATTACAATGCTGAACTTCTTTCGAGAAACTTAGAAATAAATGTCGATTATTGTACCATGCGTACAAGCTAACGAGATGCAGTTGATAAGCAGGAGCGGAGATTAAACCCGTGGGTTGTGAATACCTTCTGCTATGATAAAACTTTATGTATCATCTGAACAGCAGTGTTTCACAATTTACTTCGCATTCCAGTTTCTTCCGGTGATTGTCATTCTGAGTGTGTTTTTTCACAAATGAACAAACTATGAAACCTCTCGACCAGTATTTTCCATTTGCATAAATCAAAAAAACAGACAGACAAATAGCAAGATAGATAGATTATGTGGGTGGATAGATAGATTCTCTTTGTGACACAAGGACGTATGTGACAGCGACTGTGTATGAAGATACAGACAGAGAAGATACATGTAGAGGACAAAGATGGCATGTCTGCAGTTACAATAGGATGGAGATTACGATATTGGCGTTTGTTGCCTTTCAACGACAACTCGCAGTGAGGGATATCCTTGTTTTCGTGAAAATTGTCTTCCTTCAGTGACTGTCACTCTCACTGTGTTTTTAGCTTAGGGGGATTTTTCAAGAATAATATGTACCACCGGTAAATTAATGTTTATAAGCTATGTTGAAAAAGGAATGCGGTCCTCGCTTCTTGCGTTTATGCAGCGTATGCTGGCATAACTTGTTTATCTAATTTGAATAGAAAAGGCTAACAACGCAAAAGAGAGACCTGTAAAAAGCATGCGAATCTTTACCAGAGGAATAATTTCGACACCTTTTCATGCTCCATCATGAATGTCCATCAAATGTTGTTTCAACAAATTTTAGCAATGTTTCGATCGCATTATTTAAACAAAACCTGATCTAATCTTCGCCAAGGGCGTTTGGCGAGAATACGCAGCATGGACCACGTGATGCACTGCTGTCCGCAGATAGGATCACAATTATGGTGAAGTAACTATGGTTTAATGACCGGTTAGTAAACACCGCTGTCATGAGCGTTCATCTTACACTTTACACCCTTTGGTGCAGCAAATACTGAGTCGGAATCACCACAAATTCAAGTAAATCAATGTCCGAATCAAAACCTATATCTACGACTGAAATTGAACATCAGTCCGTTCGAGGCCTGCGGCCCCCCCCCCCCCCCCATTATCATCGCCATAAAATATCGGCGTCATCAAGGGACTTTCAATTTTGTGTTTTATATTTTTTATTCGGATTTAGCTTTACCTACACTTGGGGTATTTAAAAATTGAAACGTCCTCCACTGCTTGATGTAAATGTTCTGATGGGAGAGTTTGAAGACTGTGAGACAATCACAATTATCGCCTGTGTTGTTTACTGAATTAGCAACCTCAAGAATGGTAACAAATTTTCATTACGGTTTTCTTCTGACGAAAGTCCTTGTCTGATTCAAAACGTTTGATAATACGATTGTGACTGGCGAGGCTACATCAGGTTGCAACGCACTCGAGTCGAATACCTGGACAATGTCTCCGTTTTCCTTGTGAGGTGGGGTGCAAATGCTGTTCGAGTCGTTTGAATTTGGTATTATCGATGTGTACGTGATTCACACCTTCCGACCAGCTTAGCATATTAATTAACCCGAAATTTCGGGGTTGCATACATGGCGAGTTAGCATCGGCGAAGTTGTAATAAGGCCAGGAAGAAAAATAAATTGTTCATCGGAATCGCCGCTTCTACTTTGGCATATTTGAAATTTTTTTTTGATCGCGACAAATTCTTACTTCCGCATTACAAATATGTTTAGTACTGCCGCTGGTGGCGCCCTACACTTTGTTGGGATTTCGCGGGCACGGGATTTTTAATGAGACTTCCTACACGCCAACACGTTGTTGTGGCGTCTGAATTTGAAAATCGCGACGCAAAGTGAGTCGATTTGGTTAGGTTAGGGACTGGACATAAATTACAGGGGGGGGTGGGCCGGTGTTTTTCGAAAAACCGCTGCGTAAAAAATAGTGACCCTTCAAAAGTTCATGCACAAAAATTAGTGACCCTCCCCCTTATCCGTGCATGAAAATAAGTGACCCTCCCCTGTTACTCAATACCCCCCAAAAAAACCCGCAATGTGTTAAAGACCCCCTTCTGACTTGCTATACTTTTTAAGTCGCCCTCCCGAAAGGAAGGCAAAATGTGGCCGATATAACGCGTTGTCCAAGAAATATCAAATCATATGTGTGTGATAATTCATGTAAATGTACTTTGCTTGAAGTGGCAGGTAAAAAGTGCATGCCTGTACAAAAAATGTAATTTTTAGATTTTATCGATAATGTTGATTCACTATACATGTAGTCGACTATAAGAAAACTACGAACGTGTATTTTCCAGTATAAAACTAGCTATATCTGTTCATATACAGATGTTTAATAACTGATATAGATATACTTGATTAGCATGGGTTGTTTACAAGTGCACATGTGAACAAGATATTTGATTTTGGAATTTCTGTCAAAATGTTGATCCACTATACATGGGAGTCTATGACAAAACTATACATGGGAGTCTATGACAACACTGTCAAAAAATTTTCAGAATTAAAAATTTGCACTATTTGTGCATATATGGACCCTCAATAATTGACATAATTGTGCTTGATTAGAAGAGGGTGGTAAAATGTGCATCTGTGTACAATAACTTTGTTTTTGGAATTTCGCATAAAATGTTGATCCACTATACATGGGAGTCTATGACAAAACTGTAAAAAAAAAATTTCAGAATTAAAAATATGCACTATTTGTAGTATATATGACCCTGAATAATTGACATAATTGTGCTTGAGTAGAAGAGTGTAGTAACACGTGCATCTGTGTACAATAACTTTGTTTTTGGAATTTCGCATGAAATGTGGATCCATTATACATTGTAGTCTATGAAGAAACTATGAATAATTTTTTTTAAATACAACAACTTGGCAAATCTGTGTATTTATGTATGCTTGATTATTGATATTTATGTTCTTGATTAGACTAGAGTGGTTACAAGTCCATGTGTGTGTAAGAAATTTGATTTTGGAATTTCACCGAAATGTTGATTCACTATACATGGCAGTCTATGGTGAAACCCTATGAATAATTTTTTTCCAATACAAAATAGGTAATCTGTGCATTTATGTACACTGAATTATTGGTACTAATGTTGATGATAGACTAGAGTGGTTTCAAGTCAATGGTTGTGCAAGAAATTTGATTTTGGCATATCACTTAAATGTCGATTCACTATACATGGCAGTCTATGATGAAACTATGAATAATTTTTTTCCAATAAAAAATAGGAAAATCTGTGCATTTATGTACACTTGATTATTGGTATTAATGTTCATGATTAGACTAGAGTAGTTTTAAGTCAATGGGTGTGCAAGAAATTTGATTTTGGAATTTCACTGAAATGTCCATTCACTATACATGGCAGTCTATGATGAAACTATGAATAATTTTTTCCAATACAAAACTTGGTAAACCTGTGCATTTATTTACACCTAATTTTTAGTATTAATATTCATGATTAGACTAGAGTGGTTTCAAGTCAATGGTTGTGCAAGAAATTTGATTTTGGAATTTCACAAAATGTTGATTCACTATACATTGTAGGCTATGAGGAAACTACAAATAACTCATAGGTTATCTGATCCTAATTGTTATTCAAAAGTTGTTCGACCTGAAGCTTCCAGTTGTTATTGATGACACTATGCACTATTCTGAACAGTTTGTATTCTGTCAATGTCCTCAAAAAATTAAAAAATGTACATACAGCGACATGAACGTTTGACACCGACCTATACCCAATGTATTGTCAATGGGAGAATGATGTCAAATAAGTAATCTCCAAATTGTTATTGAAAGAGTTATTATAGGGGACAGTTATGCACAATAGTGTTGAATAAGTAGAAATCATGACAACTTAAATCAATGTGGCTGCTTGGATCATCAATACATTGTTTATTATACCTGAAATTTGCGCCCGAAGGGCGCGCCGAAAATGGTAATGGCAGAAAATGAAAGTGCCAGGAGGTATTTTTTCTTTTTTCAGTATTCCATAACGTGCACATGCAATTTCAGCTTTGATGCATGAAAAAGGTGACCCTCCCCCATAGGCTTGCACAAAATTTTATGACCCTTCAAAAATGCTTGCGCGAAAAATGGCGACCCACCCCCAAAAAACACCGGCCCACCCCCCCCCCCCCTGTAATTTGTGTCCAGTCCCTAGTACATGTCACATCATGAGTATTAATTTGTTCGCCAACATTCGACGTGATGGCCAACAGTTAGTTTTAAAGACGCTATTCAGTGTTTGTCCTGATATATCCGTTCGGCGATTTGTTCAACAAGATCGTGACAGCAGATGGACGGTGCATCCGATTGAATGAAAATTGCATCGAACGTATAAAAAATTACGGCAATGACAAAAGACATGGTTGCGTCGATGTTTAAGTACGATCTGAATGATGACAAATAACTCGCTCCGATCACAGTTCAGTGTTGTTAGACCATTGCCTAGAGACAGTGTTAAAGAGGTCAAAACATGGGCCAAAGTAAAATGAAAAAACTCAGATGCTAGGTCCCACCAGGACAATATTAAAGGACAATACTGAATTGTTGGATTTCAGTGATTTGCTGTACATTTCAGTTTTATTCTGAGAGAATGTTGAAATACTCAGAATATGTTGTGCAAACACTAACTGCGAATGTAATGGCCTATGTTATTGTTGGGAAATATAGTCTTGAATTCAGTTACCAGTATCAGCGTTTCTTGTCTGAGATATTTCTGGTAAAAGGTAAACAATTATCTTGCCTTGTCTGCATCTGTGCAAAAATGCCAGAGAACCGCGTTTACCTTCGGCCTAAACAAAAAATTTTCGCTCGCCGCTCCTGGAACTTGGTCCAAAAAATCCGTTGAACAAGATTTTTTTTTCTCTGGCCTAATGGGATTGTATTTAAAAAAAAACACATTAAAAATGTTTTTTGATCGACATGACTGGGACATGGTCTCCTTGTCCAAAACCAACGTATCAAGTCTTGCTTGTGTGGTTTTCACTAGCTGCTATAGTTTTTTTATGTTTTATACACTTATAAGTGTGTTTGTTTTGTTTTTTAATTCAATAGAACTGTGTTGCCGGTAATATGAATGAGAAATGTGACTCTATAAGGACCAATCCATTATTACCCTTCAGCCTATTTATTCTGTCGAATTATTTACACTGAAAGAATTTTTCAGTTGAAAAAGGTAGTTACTCTACCTTGGATCGATTTTCCCTTTTCTGGGTTGACTTTGCCGGGAGGAGGTGCTGACTGGCCCTTGTTAATTGGGATTAGCTGATAAACGAAGGCTGGTTCCAGATCGATTACTCTATTTTGTCCACTCGCCAGTTCCTTTCAATGACGGGGATATAGGGAAACTACCAGAGATTCGTAATGTAGCGATCTGTCCGGTGGTAATATGTATATTTCATTACACGAGTAGGTGTGCTGTTACAGTGTAAACAAGTTCCTGACCATAAGTGTGGTGATTACAACTATAACAGCTCACCTACGAGGAGAGATTAACGACTTATACCACGAAAAACAGGCCAATCTTCTCTAAAATTAAAAACATTACTGTCAATAAATCGTCGACTTTTGATTTGAATATCCACAATGGAATTGGGCGACCCATTGTACGTCGATAGGTTCACAGAGGTCATTATGCACCTGGGATACGAGTTTTGGGAGAAAGACCTAACCCAGACAAGTAGGACAAGGGCTCTGGTCAACTGCAAATCTGCATTTGAATAAGGGTTACAGAGTGGAATAATGGAACTGTGTAGAAGAAAACCGTTTTTGTCTGATTGGGTAAGTAAAATGGCTTGCCTTACTCTGTCGCGTTGGCTATTGGCTAGGGAGGAAGGCATTCAAAATGTAGATGCATGTGATTGCCTCGTGGATGCATCAGGCTTTCAATGCCATTTTCGTGTTTTCGACTGGTCAAGATGGATCTTGTCAACTTTTCTGATCTGATGACCCATAGACTTCCTGGAGGTCCACGGACGGCCTTGTAAAAACAACCAAAGTGGATTTTACACGGGCAAACTGCCCTATAAGAGCAGCCGCTACTACAGAGTGCATCAAATCCATGATGTGTAGTTCAACTTATAAAAGTACTTGGCGATGATACGTACCGCCGACAGGACCTTACTATCGATGACCCTGAATTGCACAGGGATAATCAAGTTCTTTTCCCAGAAAGTACGTGTATGTACGCTAAGCAAATGTGCGAGATTGCTTGGATAGAAGGCCATCACACTGGACATTCTGGCAAGGTAATTTCGTTTTTTAATAAGAAATTTATACAATAAAAAAATTCTGTAAAGTTATAAATTTAAATAAATTGATCAAAATATTTTGTTGTGTGTGCGGCAATATCACAGAATTTCTTTCCACTATTCCATACACGTTATAAAAAGGCTGTACTTATTTCCATGCTATTTGTGACATATGTTTTGTGTTTGATAATTTCAGGTGAATGCTGCAACATCTTTGTACCATCAGGGATTCGATGAGCAGCTTATCAAAGAACAAATAGCTCACAGATCAGATGACGGTTTACGCGCCTCAATGTTTGTCTACCTGCTACAAAAGCATATGTCGAATACATTACTACCACCTTCATCTAGTGATAAATCAGAGGAAGCTGTAAGTAAACCAGTTTCTATCGTGGCTACAAAACAAAATAACAAAACAGACAGAACTGATACAACCAAAGAAGACGCCGTATCTAAAAATAGACAGATCTTGATAAACAAATTGTGTTGCTTATATTGAGCATGGTTTTCAAAAAAGTTAGAATTGAATTATAAAATCTGATGTTATAACATATCGGTTGAATAATTGTCTTTACTGTGTTATTGAATGTGTGTGAATGCTTTAGGCATCTCGACTGGACCTATTGTTCTCATGCAAATTAGTAATCAGTCATACTTGTTTCATATTTAAATCAGTAATCACCGCACTTTTATTGATATGATAATAATTTTCTTTCATTAAAGTGTGGCGATTACTTATTTACATATGAATAAAAGTATGACTGATTACTAATTTTGCATGAAACAATAGGTGGCAGTCGTGTTTTCAGGGATGAATGGATGGCAAGAAGCAATAGGTGACATGATCTGGAGTGTATAAGTGTTTTAACAAACACCTGGTACTTTTTACAGTGTAAATGTTTGGCCCGTTTCAGAGTAGCCAGGGTAAGGATAGAAAGCCCTCCTACTGATTCCGGAAGTTTGTAAGTAGTATATGTAACTTGTTTTCTGTGACACTCATTTTGTTTCCCCCCCCCCCATTTTCCTCCATGGGAAAGCCCTCCATATAGCTAAAATGACACCTACCAGAACGTACGCGTACGTGAGTTCATATACACCTGCCGGAATGGGGTCACCGAACTCAGTGGGGAATTCCCCTGACATGTCTATACACGTACAGCTGTCTGACCTATTTATAAACACACAACATGTACAGACACGTTCTGAAGGTGTACGTGAGGGGAATTCCGTGGGAAATTCCGTGTGACACATCAAACTAGCCTATATAAAGGAGCTTTTAACCCTGTGTTGACAGTCAGTCAACGGTAGCAGAACTGGAGTCCAGCTGATGTAAGTATGTGAATTTTTTTTCGTACTGCATGACTGAGGTCTGAATTTCCAGTTGTTTTTTTTCTGAACTTGTAGTTCCTTTCGGTACGAACTTGCTCACGCGATAGATAAATTTTAGAAATTTCCTCTGAACTTAAAATATGTCGGAAGACCATTACTTCAAACAATATGAGACGTTTTAGATAATGGTACTGATATCTTAAGTGTAAGTAGTTGAATCTTTTTTAACAAATGAAATGTTGCCGGAACTACTTTCTTCCGGAGTACGAGTAAAAATATCTAAATCTTTTTGATCTTTATCAATAGCTAGGAAAATAGTGCAAGGTGTTCTTGAGTCTGTTTTATAGCAATATTTCCAACTAAATCATCAAACTTGTCTCCTGTACCTAACTTTATACATTTGATAATAACTGTACCATGCTCAATTATTTTCATATTATCAGTCATCTGTTGACTGGCCGTCTGTAAATTTAATTCAGCTGTCCCCTCCCCACACTTTTTAGACCAAGTTTCTTTAAAGTTGTGTCCCAAAATAATCTTACTGGAACTACTCTAGCTGTATATGAACAATAATTCTCACCAGCATTTATCCACCTTCGCAGTGTATTATCTGTCTTCATTATTGTATTAAGAGGACTAATTTTAAGGTGAACCGGTATACCGAGTAGTGTAATGTATGGGTTATTAGGCTTAAGATAAAGGCGAAAATCGGACAATTTATATTTGTTAACATTGCTATCAAAATAAATCACATTTGGAGTTCCCGGCAGTTCAGCAACACCTCCTGCAATTTCACTATCCAATATATCTAAGATGTTACGCGGTACATTATAAGGCATGAATTTCTGACTATCCTTATCCCACGTCAGAGCAAAAGGAGTAGGATCATTTGAAGCCTTTGTAGCGTCTATTATGGACTCATCAATGTCTTTAAGTTCGGAAAATTCTACAGCATGTTCGTGACTTTGCACCGCGGCAGAGGCTAAAACAAAAAGTTTCTCACTGTCTTTGTAACAAAGGACGTAATCCTTATTATGATTACCAGCTATCTTAGTATTATTGTTAACTTTAACATCACTCAGATCTTCGAGCTCGAGATTTTGTACGTGAATTGTACCTAGACCGAAGTTACTTGGACCAGACATAATTTACTCTATATACAGTGAAAATAAATAATACCTTGTAATAACAAGGAAAAACAGGAGAAATATAAACATTATTACGTACAATATAAATATACAATCATGGCTTCAGCTATAGGAATGACAGTTCTCGGTGCTGTATTAAATGCAACGGCATTCACAGGAGGAAATATTATTGGACAAAAGCTTTCCGGGAATGGTGAGGCTCTTATTGAAGAGAAAATTAGACATGATAAAGCATTAGAAAAATTTGAACATAATCGTGCCGTCTGGTCAGAAAAAAGATTACTCCAAGCTGATTGGGAAAGAGAAAATCAAGCAAAGGACGCGCATGCTGCAGCTGAGTTAAGAGATACAGATGCAGAAATCCTGGAAGAAGCAGCGGCACAAGCCAACTCTGCGTCAGCCCGTTCCGAAGGCGAAGCAGCGCAAGCAGTTCAATTCTCAGATTATTATCAGCCCAGTCCTGAGCAAAAGAAATATGAAATGATTTATATTGCTGGAGGATTGGTCGTGGGATTGTTTATGTTTGATAGGTTACACCGTAGGGCTGCGTTAGCTACAATAATTCAATACAAAAGCTAATTGGCCATTTATTGAAATTAACTATGTTTCCATCCTGATCTGTTATCCAAATACGCATTGAACTCATATAGTCTGAACCCTTTCTCAATGGCATGGAAATTGAGCCCCCGTTTTTAAAATCATAGGTGACCTTTTCACTTATTTCTTTTGTATCCTGGACGGTAAGTATTTGTAAACAGTCCGATACTTTCCCCTGTATGTATTCGCCAGAGCCAAATGAAACATAATTTCCAGTAACATCAATGACATCTGAATGAACTATGTATTTAGTGACTGTTAAGAAATCTGCTCGACCTGGACTCATAGTACTTTTTATCACGGGGTTGTCCTCAGGTTTATCTGAAAAGCCGACGAGGTTAGCGAAGTTACCTGTAGCATTAAAATAAACTTTAATATCTTTAGCCAAAGTTAGAAGAACGCGGTTTGTCGGCAGATGTTTTTCAAAATTAATTTTTTGCTTCAACCCGATTGCTTTGTTTAACGTATCGATATTGTAGTTACCTGGACGTATTGATTTAGTCTTCTTCGGTTGGTCACCTTCTTGGTATTTTATACATTATTCGTCCCCGTTATGTTATGCCATGAATTATATAGTGAACACTGTAAAAGTCTTATCTTCGTAAACTGTGATATGTCAATGCAAGGGTTAAAATTAACAGTAACCGGTTCGCCTGTTTTGCTTTCAATCCAAATGATCATACTTACTGTATGTATATATTACTAAGTATAAGTGTTCGATGAATATTATTATTATTATTCGACTGTCCATTCCGAAGGTGTCCATTACAAAGTATAAGGTTCTGCAGGAATAATATTTTTCTGTTCAAGGAGATCTTTGGTCGCAACCGCGGCAGCAGTCGCTCCACCTAATTTTACCCACCGAGTCAAATTTGGTCAACTTGGATCGCCAATATCCATTTTCAGAAATTTGCTGGAGATCATTAGATATCCCATTGTAAGTCCAGCTATTACAATACCATCATACATTGTGTTTACAACTGTTTTAGTATCCATGATTGCTGATAAGTATATAAAATAGAAAAATAAAATAATTACGGAATTCCTTACGGAGTTGGAGAACAGCTATGTATATTTTTAACAGGTTTAACATTATTCATGATAATAAAATTATGTATTAGTCCATCTCATACAATGTAGAGGGACCTTGACTTAGTTTCCCTATCGGAACAGTTCTGGAGGGGACCGCAACTGTTACAGGCTCTGTTTTTTGTCGCTTTCTGATTTTGGGGAGGGGACACTGTGTATGTCGAGCACGCCCCAATATAGTCCTAATGCAGTCAATGAAACTCCTATAATTCCTAAAACAAGATAACATTTATTATACCAGCTATCACACTGTTGTTGCGCGTTCCGGAGGGGGCTAGGTAAGCTGTCACAGACCTCAGTCATTGCTATTGATTGACGCTTCTTCTCCTTGTTTTGCCTGTTCCATTCTGCTAGTCGCTTCCCTGCAGCCACTCTCCCTGGATGTTTCGTCGGTAATGTAATTTTCTCTATATTGCGCTCTGTTCCGGTAGGGTTCCGAATGGTAGTCGTCCGAGGTGTCGGAGTCGGCGGAGCCCCTTCAGAACGTGTTTCCGTTTGCTGAGTCGGTGTTGAAACCATTTGGGGTGCTTGCGAAGTTGAATCCATTTACTACGGGTATTATATTTAGCCCAATTTTTTTTAAATGTACATGTTTACCCGTAATTAAACCGGTGGAAACTAGAGCAAGTAGGGGCCCCAACGTGAAGGCTATCCGTCCTGATAAACGTTTTATTTCACTGTTTAGAATAAAATCCTTTTTAAGATCAGTGGCATAGTTTGTTCGATCATCGATTGGAACTACCTGACTGATTGCGCGGGCTCCTAGATCTATGAAACTTTGAGTGATGGTATCACTTATCAAAGAACTGTATTTTGCTTCGTACATTTTGAAGGCTTTAATTACAGTCTCATTTTTCCACGTTTCTACGTCCACAACTGAAATCTCCTTGCCAAAAAATAACTTGCTTTGACCACTTGCGATGACAGTATTTTTTCACGTTTCGTCTCTATTATGGATTGATCGTCCGACACTGCGGTTGGTAGTGGTGCTGTCGTATTTGCTGCTGCCGATGACTTTATTAAATTCTCCATTGTTTGCAGTATGTTATTTATTCTTAGTAAAAAATAAAAAATCTTTGGGAAAATATGATCAAATCTATCTACTCTTAGTAAAAAAATAAATACACGTTTAAAACCTGAATCCAAAATATAGTATTAACATAGTCTGGAATGTCAGTACCCATAACAGAACTGTACCGATAGGGATTCCGATTCCAAAGTATGGAAAATTCTCCTCCATTAAAATCTATCTTTATATAGAAACACGGATAATGAGTACAGACACATTCCCAGCTGCTTTTCAATTGAATAAGACGAGCATACTGACAGTACAGCATGCTGATATTCCTTCCAAACCAAACGGGGGAGTAAAACCCATTCTCATTGACCTAGAAATATGTGTAACGCCGACAGATAAATTTACTTTTCATCCTCGGGATATATTTAAAGATAACGTAATCACTCATTGAAGAGCTAAAGAAAGTAATATATGGCTGGGCGGCCCACACATGAAATACTGGGACCAGCAATTAAATTTCACCGTATGGTGCAGCACTACTGGTTGTGGTATATCATTCGCCCATCTCTTCGATAAGAAATATCCGCCACAAATACGATCATTCTGCCGTTTTCATGTATATTTTACAATACGTCGTATCCTTCATGAAATGGGCGTTGCACTTCCAGACGATACGATCTTCAAAGCCGGTGACAATCCATACAATCTCGTCCAATATGAACTTCTATGTACAGAATTTGGAAATATAAGCCCAACGAAGTCCGACTTTCGATATCGCAAAGGCCAAAACTCAGGTCTTGGTTATGGTTATGAATATTACACTAATCGTGGCCCCGTTCGACAGCCAAAAGCAATATACAATGGTCATGACTTTTTCCTCTCCGCCGACGGAGGCGTTTTCTATACACATACCATTTTTGGAAAGAAAAAATGTACTGCCCGACAAGACAGACCACATTATTATTTCTTCAGAATGATGGAACAGAGGGCAATATAATAGTTTCATTCCTCTGAAGGAGACTCCGGACTAACAAAGCCGGTCTCACCGCCTCAATGAAAGCCTTGAAGCCTATGTATATTGCATACTTGGCGCACAAGCTAATATTCACAGTACCGTTGTGGGCAATACTGGCAGTGCAGAGCAAGTCCGAAAAGAATTCGGCATTCTCCTCGAAGATGAAATTCGTAATACTGATAAGGTAATCAGTTATAGGCGATATCAAGACACAATAATGAATACTGGTGTCAAACTTGATATGGCAGTTTCACCCAATTTACTTCTCTTACCGTCTAAAATGGTCATTCTTTCAGGCCCGGCAATCACAGGTTATAATAATGAATTGCAATACGCAACAGAATCTATGGTCTTCGGGGTAAATGGAGATATAAACACAGAAATTAAAGAAAGTGCTAAACATGAGATGGATGGGGAAGAGGATGCTGTGAAATGGCAGGATGCGCATCCCGGAGGGCCACCTAATACGGCAGACGCTGTTGACACAAGTCAGATTCCCTTATCGCCCCTTCGGAACAAGGCAGCAGCCGTGCCACTCGCCGCCGGCGCGGATCCTATTCACGAATACGGCAAAATTGGTTTGTTATCTTTAGCCATATTCATTACTATTGTAGGTGGAATATTCTAACTCGAGCCAGTACCTTAAAAGAACTAGAAGAGATTCATAATCAGTTCATTTATGTACAGTATATAGATCCGATGTATGCAACCGTGCCATTCAACATGATTGTAACTGGACCGACAAATTCTGGCAAAACAGAATATGTGATGGATCTCCTCACCGGTCCGTACTTAAGGAAATTTGAATATATAGTTTTCATTTGTCCGACATTCATGAACAATAAAACGTATAATAAAAGATTCATTTTCACCGATGATAATGTGTTTGTGTTTCAGGTCGGACTCGATGCTGTGGATGGTACACTAGCCTACGTACGTAAGGTATGGGCCAGCGCGAACACTTTAATAATCCTCGACGACTTCGCCTCGTCCAAAGATATGAAGAAGCGCAGTGACTTTTTTTTTTTTTTTTTTTTATTTAATTCAAAAAAAAGCACAACAAGAAAGGAGAAAAACAAGAGGAAAGGAAAAGACAAAACCCACGGGGAAAAACTACAAAAAATGAGAAATTAAATTTTACAAGTCTTTTAAGATTCTATCTAACACCTGCATAGAATCCCTAGTCTTACGGTTGTTGCTATTATATTCGAGAATTTTTCTATAATATCTAAGCTTTTCTACGAGTACGGCCGGCTTTGGAATGATTTTGGCAAATCTACAACTGTAAATATATCTTTTTGTTAAAAGACAAATAAGATTCCAGCTCTGAAACAAAGTTTCTGTATTTGTGATCCCAAGAATTACTTCCTTTTCTGTAAAGTTAACATTGCTTCTTGTGAAAAGAAAATACGGTTGTTGCTATTATATTCGAGAATTTTTCTATAATATCTAAGCTTTTCTACGAGTACGGCCGGCTTTGGAATGATTTTGGCAAATCTACAACTGTAAATATATCTTTTTGTTAAAAGACAAATAAGATTCCAGCTCTGAAACAAAGTTTCTGTATTTGTGATCCCAAGAATTACTTCCTTTTCTGTAAAGTTAACATTGCTTCTTGTGAAAAGAAAATTCCAAATTTGTTTTTACTTTGGAACATTCGTAAAATAGATGTCTAATGGTTTCAGTCTCTTGGTTACAAAAAGTACAAGTCTCATGTTCAGAAAGGTTTCTCAGGAAAAGAAATCTGTTTGTTACAATAATACGATTAAGGACTTTGAATTGAAGGCTTTGAAGAGCCACATCATCTGTCACTTTTTTGGGTAAAATATAATATTTCGAAAAGTTCTCTTTACAAACATTGAAAATAGTACACCACTTCTCCTTAGAGGGCTGTGGTTTAATCTTGGCTTTTACATCTAATTCAAGATATTTAGCATACACGGTTTTACAAATCTGTTTGTTTATAATAGGATTGCGACTGAAATTGTCATCAATCTCAAAACCTGAAACAATTGCCTTCTTCCAAACTGGGGGAATTGCATCAATAATACCATAAAAAGTTACATAATCGGTTGAAAGTTCATATTTTCTGCAAAAACTTGTAAAAGATAGAAAATTTCTATTTTCGTCCACAAGATCTCTTATTAAGTAAACACCTTGCTGTGCCCATGACTTATAGAAAATGACGTCATCGTTAACACGTATCGACGGGTTAAACCATAACACTTGGTGTATATAATCACTAACATTGCATGGTGAATAAGAAAGTTCCGACCAGTCATAGAAAATTTCACTCCAAAAAACATACTTTTTTAGTTTACAATTGATTAAAGTCTTAATGTGATTTTTCCCAAGATATCGAAAGACTCTGGTGTCTAATTTCAAAAAGCTGGAAAGCAGATTCTTCCACTGACTTTTGCTCTCAGGGTTTAGTAGTCTCTGTATCCAGGCGTGCTTCAAAGATTTTTGAAAAGTCAACAGGTGGACCATATTTAGCCCACCATCAAGTAGATTTAAGCAAAGTCTGCTCCTATTTATTTTATCTTTTCCACCACCCCAAATGAAGTTGTAAAAAGAAGACTCAAGTTTCTTGATCTGCGAAGTAAGTAAATTTGGGAACACTGAGAGGCAATGAGTCAGTTTTGGAATCGCTAACGTTTTGATAACTGTAATTTTACCAATCAGTGTTAGTGGACGCTTAGACCAACTTTGTAGAAGATTTTCAATCTCGGTAATGATTGGAGAATAGTTCAAATCGTATAACATCTCCAAATCAACATCAAAGGTACAACCAAGGACGGTGAAGGGCTCGTCCGTCCACTTTAACTTTTTATAAGGAATAAGGATGCGTTTACTACGTCTAGATGCACCTATCCAAATCACCTTTGTTTTCTCAACTTTAATCTTAAGGCCAGAAACATCCGAAAATTTATAAAGAATATTCAAAACTGAAATAAGGCTATTTTCAGTACCATCTAAGAACATGAAAGTATCATCAGCATATTGCCCGAGAAGATAACGTTCATCATACAAAGTAATACCATGAACATCGGGGGAATTTTTTAAAGCAATTGCCATTAGCTCAACAACAATAATAAAAAGGTACGAGATAAGGGATCTCCTTGCCTTACTCCTCTACTTAGATTAAAAAAGGGTGAGAAATAACCATTGTTCAGGACACAACTGCTAGTATCATTATAAAGAGTCCAAATCCAATTTCTAATACTGTTACCAAAATTAAAAAAATTTAAAGCATTATCTATACATGTCCATTTAACACAGAATCAAAGGCCTTTTCAAAATCTATTAACAGTAGCAATCCTGGGACATTTTGAACATTTGTCTGCTGTAAAATATCATAAATTAAACGTGTATTTTCACCAATATAACGACCTTTGATGAAACCCTTTTGATCAGGACTAATGATAATATTCAGAACTCGTTTAATACGAGTAGCGATAACAGATGCAGCAATCTTATAATCGGTGTTTAACAAAGTAATTGGCCGCCAGTTTTTAATAAACTGTCTGTTTTTCCCTGGTTTCGGGATACAGGTGATTACACCTCGACGCTGGGAAATCGAAAGTGTCCCAGTATCGAGCGCTTCATTTAAACATCTTACAATCAGTTTACTGATGTCCTTCCAGAAAAATTTATAAAACTCAGCCTGGAAACCATCACAACCTGGACTTTTCCCTTATCCATATGTTTAAGAGCATTACTACACTCCTCCATCGTCAATAAGCCTCTAAACTTTCACTTTGTTCCTCCGACAATTTGGGTACATCGTGGAGACGAAAGTCGGACATAAAGGAGTTAATTGAATCTTTAACCCCCTGACTGGTAAACAACTTTTTATAAAACGAGGCAGCTTCAGTTAAAATGTCCTCCTGGCTTGTCAAAATCGTTCCATCATTACAAGTAAGCGTTTCCATGGTTCTATGAGTGAAGCGACGTTTTTCCAAATTACAGAAGTAACGTGTAGCTCTTTCACCATTTTGGACCCACCTCGCTCTAGAACGGAGGAGCACTCCTTTCATATAATACTGACGTATTGACTCTAATTCAAGCTTTTTCTTTTCTAGCACCTCGGCAGTATCTTGATTTGAATGGAGATTTACCTGCTGTTCAAGACAATCTATTTCTTTCTCAAGTGTCTCTTTCCTTTTATCTCTTGTTCTTTTCAGCCTTGCAGTATATTGAATAGTAGCTCCACGAATTTTCATTTTGATAGTTTCCCATAGCAAAGAAGTGCTAATTGTAAACTCTGCAGAACTAATATCATCTACATTACTATTCTTAGAATACGCTAATAAAGTATCATTTATAATATCTTTAACCATGTTTACATATTCATTATCGTAATAAGACTTGCGTTACACTTCCAAAAACCCCTCCCCCTATCAGACTTGAACAGATTTACACTCAAACAAACTAAGAATGGTCTGTGCGGTAACCTGGTTTGATCACACAATTACTTGTCCGAGCTTCAATATCAGGGGTAAGAAGAAAGTAGTCAAGACGACTTTGCTTGAAAGGTCGTTTCTGACGCCAGGTGAAAACATGCTTGTCTGGGTGAAATGAACGCCATATGTCAACAAGATAATATTCATCAACTACCCGTCAACAATTCGTTTAGCATTTGGGTTATTCATATTCATATAACCTTTAGTGTCCAGCTGATAGTCACGTACAACATTCCAGTCCCCACCACAGATAATAGACTCGTTTTCAAAGGAATCAAAGTAAATCTGCAAATCGTTAAAGAATTGAGGATTGTCGTCATTCGGAGCATAAATATTTACAAGAGTCAACCTTTTATCACTAACAGAAATATCAAGTGCAATAATTCTACCCTCTAAATCACATTTAGTATCATGGATTTTATATTCAAATGAGTTATTAAACAAAATTGCAACCCCACCTTTTTGACCAGAAGTTGAATTAACAATACAGGAAAAACCCCATTGTAGCTCCCAAATGTTTTTCTGGTCGGAGGGCAATGTACCTCCTGGAGGAAAATTATTGAAATACGTTTGTTACGTAGCCAATTAAAGACATCTTTACGTTTTTCAGTATTGTTCAGCCCCCGTACATTAAGGGAAGCAAGTACCTTAAAAGAACTAGAAGAGATTCATAATCAGTTCATTTATGTACAGTATATAGATCCGATGTATGCAACCGTGCCATTCAACATGATTGTAACGGGACCGACAAATTCTGGCAAAACAGAATATGTGATGGATCTCCTCACTCTCCGTACTTAAGGAAATTTGAATATATAGTTTTCATTTGTCCGACATTCATGAACAATAAAACGTATAATAAAAGATTCATTTTCACCGATGATAATGTGTTTGTGTTTCAGGTCGGACTCGATGCTGTGGATGGTACACTAGCCTACGTACATAAGGTATTGGCCGGCACGAACACTTTATTAATCCTCGACGACTTCGCCTCGTCCAAAGATATGAAGAAGCGCAGTGACTTTTTAGTCAAACTTGGTTTCAGCGCAAGACACGACGGATTATCTGTCTGGGTTCTGACTCAACAATATACTAGTATTAGTAAACCATTTAGGGAAAATATACAGATGTTAGTACTATTTTACACACCCAGCAAGACAGATAACAAGACTATTATAAAAGAATATGGAATGGAGGTGTCAGAACGGGAGGTGGGTTCCCTAATCAGGCAATTGAAAAATACACCATTCAGTAAACTAGTATTTCATTTACGGCATCCATACGACATACAATTTTTCGTATAATAGGAAAAACAGGAGTATCAAAAAGGCGAGAGAAATATAAACATTATTATGTTCAATATAAACAGCTGCTAAGCTAATCATGGCTTCGACCAAAGGTTTCACCAAAGGAACTCTTAGAGAATTATATTACAACCTGAAAACTGGTTTTGAAGGTGTACAAAAATTATATGACGCAGCACGCGCCAGCGGACTAAAAGTTACTAAGAAAGAGGTACAGGACTGGTTAAAAACTCAGCTAACTTATAATCTACATAAACCGGTACCTCGTACTCGTGCTACGGGCGGCCGGCGCGTTTTCGTAACATCGATAGACGAGTTTTGGCAGCTGATCTCGTGGAATTCCCTTCACCATTCACAAAAGAGAATCGTTCCAAAGGTAAAAACATTCGATACATGCTAACAGTAATCGATGTGCTCAGTAAATATGCATGGGCCAGGCCGATACAGTCAAAAACGGCTGATGATACATTACAGGCGCTACAAGACATAATTAAGAAATCCGGGAGGCAACCCGACAAACTTCAGACAGATTAGGGCGGGAATTTACGAACCGAAAATGCAGAAATGGTTGGAGGAGGCGGGAATTCACTGGTTTCACACCTACAGTGACAAAAAGCTAGCGTCGTTGAACGTCTTAATCGTACTCTTAAACGATGATGTGGAAATACTTCACATACAGACAGACACGTTCCTGGCTCCCCATTTTACCACAACTTCTCGAGAATTACAATAACACGGTACACGGAAGTATCAAAATGAAACCCGTCGACGTAACAGAGGTTAACTATTGGCAGGCATTTTATACACTCTACCCTGAGTTGGCAGCCATGGGAGCTAACCCTGAGTTCAAGCCGGGAGAACGGGTCCAAATTACAAAATACAAAACCACTTTCAGGAAAAGATATTTACCAAATTGGACCGAGGAGATTTTCATAGTTTCAGAAGTGGTGTACGCAGCTGGACTGGGTACTCCGCCAGTTTACAAAATAAAAGATCTGAATGGAGAGGAAATACTTGGCACTTTCTATTCTGATGAACTTCAGAGCGCTGCTGGCACCGACGAGCTGTACAGAGTAGAACGAATTTTGAAGACGAAAAACTTAGAGGAAAGAAATATTATCTGATAAAATGGCGCGGCTATCCAGAAAGTTTCAATAGTTGGGAGCCAGAGGAAAATGTTATTAGAACTTCGTAAGTACCCTTCAGAACGGTTCCAATAGGGCTCTGTAGTTCCTGTGCTGGTACTAACGCAAGTAATTACGAAAGTAATTACGAAAGTTATTCAATAAGTACCATGGAGTAAGCCTTAATTTCTTGAAAGCCAAAGTGTCAGTTTACCCCTTCGGAACGCACCCCGCTTCCAACCACCTGGCCAAGTATTTATCATGTATTGTCGTAAGTAATGTTCACTTATTGCATCTTTTTTGGCTGTATGTGGATGAGGTGGTACAGGGGAGGGGGAGGATCCGGAGCCGTAACCGTAGGGTTCCGAAGGGGCACATATTAAGTTTGCAAGATCTTCAAAACGACTTCTCATGTTGCCATGGTCCGTTCTTTCCAGTCCTTCTTGTTCAGCTTTATTGATAAGTTCTGGTTGAAGTATAATGTACACAACTGACATGAGCCATAGACAAGTAACTTCAAAGTCTTGCCCGTAACCGTAGGGCTCCTTAGGCATCATATCAAGTGCCTGTAAGTCAAACGGAGCATTATAAGCATGCACAGATTCACAAGCATTAAGAAGTTTGTGTAGGTTCTTGAGTGAGACTCGAGGTTGTTCTAGTTGTTCTTGATTAGGTGGATAATAAGCTTTTTCAAGTTCCTCCTCGTCGAAACCCTCTATTAAAAATCCCTGGCTGCCGCCGCCCCATGCAATTCCAAAGTCAAAAGCTCGTGGAGATTCTACTGGCCCGACTGTCTCGGTATCAATTGTTGGATTAAGTATATTCTTGAGAACTTCAGGCGTAAGAGGATAACTAATTATCAAACATGGAAGTCTGTAGTCGTTGCAAATTTCTAAGAAAGTCTGTTTGAACTGCTTATGAATCTCTTCGATTCTTTTAAGGTAGCTATTTCATATTCTCTGGCTTGAGTCAGAATATTCCGCCTGCAATAATCAAAGGCATATCTTTGAATATGATAATGAAACTATGTAAATGGTCAAATGCTCTAGAAACAATCTTTTTTTCTTCCGCTGCCACAGAAACGTGGGAACAGATTCGAGAAAAAGTCAGATGTTGAATAACGGAAGATTCACAAATAATGTGGTCGGTGGCGCCCGCCAAATTTACTGCATCGTAACTCTTACCGCTTCCAGTTGGTCCATTTATAAATATGTATGACATTTTTGTGCTATCTATATCATAGAATTTTTTTAAAAATTATTTTTCGTAAAGATATATTACGATAAGACAATGGCAATCCTTTCTATTTCAGATGCAATAAAAATACTTGAAAGTGGAGAAAACAATATTCAAATCAGTGACGGCAAACTCACATTTGGTGAATATGTAGATCCTATTATATATGTAGACAGTGAGCTAGAAGTGGTTTTCCCCATCGGGCCTAAATATGGTTCTAAAGATCCAGCTACATGTGATGAAATGTTGTCCGTTGGCTACCGAGTCTTCAAAAGTTTACTGATTTAATAGTATTCCGTACCTTAGGTGAAAGTTTCGATGCAAGCACTGCTAAAAGCTATGCTGCAAGCCTGGCCGCTCACTCCCAGAATCCTATCGGAACCGAAGGGAATCTGCAGGTATTTTACAATCCCTCTAAAGTGTATCAGAAGCAAGGGAGCGACACACAGACAAAGTATTTTAAATTTCGGTTTAAAAGAGGGATTCACGATTTCACTACATGTATTGATATAGTTCAAGAAATCGACTGTGGTTTTAAAGCAGTGAGCCCATTGCCAGCCAGAGAAAATCCTGCTATTGTACCTCGTAATATCCAAAAGGTAGCGAGATAGAATTCTTAGCATTTAAACCACGCTTAAATAAGCGTACCCTTTATTTCACTATAGAGAGGTTATTTTGTGCCACGGCTAATAAACCAGAAATTCAAGATGCCGAAGAACTAGTCGACTTAGAAAGATTAGGCGAGATATATAAACAAATAAATGCTGTCAAAAATATTATAGTAGATTTTGATGACCTATCATAGAATAATTATTTTTCTTTTTTAAAAATTTTAAGGATAGTCTATATATAAGATTATTATGGATGAGAATATTGACGTAAGGCGCCGCTTACGAAAGCCGTAACCGAAGTATTCGACGGGCAGTTTTACGAAAAGAATTTCCTGAAGTCAAGCGAGTCGAGGATATTGAAACGCTGGTGGATATCGAAGGTATGACCAAAATAAGAAAGATGTACTCTGTTTATACAGAAATGGAAGTCAAATTAGTGGATCCGAAAAACGGTAATACACAAAATCGTACATTGCCTGTTAAATTAAAAGATACATACACAAAAGATGTAAGAGGCACAGCGGGATCGGATGTGAAACAACAATTAATAGATCGCTACGACCATATGCTTGATACAATTGAAAATGTTGAGGGTTCTGGTCTCGTTCTCGAGGAGATACTTAATTTTGAAGTAATTCTAGTAGAAGTTTTACTCGGGGCCGGCCGCACCAGCCCGATTCAACTTCCTGGATGGTTAAAAAATAAGCATTGTGTGAGCGATCTTATTCTTCCTTTCGGTAGCGAGAATTGTTTTCAATACGCAGTTGTAGCAAGTATAAAGTTAGGTGATATCACGTTTCGTGAAAAGAAATGTGGACAGACTAGAAAAAAATGGAATACGTACACTCCATTTATGGCCGATTACTGTTTTGATGGAATACCATTTCCTACGCCCGCCGATGAGACTGTATTCAAGCGCTTCGAGCAGCAAAATCCAGGCATCAAACTCCAAGTATTTCAGATCTACGAGAATGATCCCGCCCCGTCCGACATAACTGTGTTATATAGTTGTGGAGCCCCGTTCCGAAGGCGGAGCGAAGCCCCTAACGGAACGGAAGGCGGAGCTCGTTCCGGATAGGGATCAAATAGCGAATATCTTACTAATAGTTGGCGAAGACGCGGGTCACTATGTACCAATTACTGCGTTAAATCGCCTTCTTAATTCTCAAAATGATCGTAAGAATGTGCACAGACGGAAGTGTATTTGTATGGTTTGTAAGCGGGGTTTTGCGTCAACAAAAGAATTAGAAATACATCAGGTATACTGTGGAACAGACACTGCTCAGCCAGTTTTTCCTAAGGAAGTATGTCAATTCGAAGGACATAAGAAGAAGGTTCCTTGTCCCTACGTCGTGTATGCAGATACTGAGGCAATTATTGAGAAGGACACCGGCCGACACATTCCAATTTGTATTTCGTATGTTATGATTGAACGATGGCCAGGCAGCGGGCCGAAAGTTTTTAGTAAAAGAACATTCACGGCCTCTCCTGTGTTACAGAATTTCTAAAGGATATGAAGAAAAGGGCTGAGAATTATTCGAAATCGTATTATTGGAAAATAAAACCGATGAAAGATACTTCTAATTACAACGATCCAGACTGTATTGCATGTGGAGATCAAGCCGGATACCGAATAGTGAAGGATCCTATCGGAACGACTTTTTATTGTGAAAAGTGCCGCCCATCAAGAACGATTCCTATATACTTTCACAACCACAAGGGATACGATGGTTCTTTTATTTTACAAAAAATACATGAAATCAGGGATGTTGACGCCGGAAGGGGTCCTTCCGTTCCGATAGGGAACCAGAGCCAAATATCATAGCTAAGATGGGCAATGGTGGAATTATGTGTCTTATGAAAACATTTATTTTTCACGCCACAATTGTTGTCGATGGGGGAGGGAGACAAAGAAACGTTTCTTTTTCTATAAAGTTTATGGACGGTGCTCAGTTGATGTCTGGGTCGCTCGCGAAGTTGGGAAAGACTGTGCCAGAGAATGGATGGACGGCGGTACCACTTTCGTACCCGGACATTCAGCGGGCGAAAGGTTTCTTCCCGTATGAATATTTAGATTCTCCAGAGCGATTGGAAGAGGACCAGCTCCCACCACGACACAAATTTTATAGCGAATTAACGGAAGAGGGAATTTCAGAGTCTGATTATGAACACGCATTGAAGGTGTGGGACGAAGTTGAATGTAAGACGATTCGTGATTATACGGAATTCTATTGTGAGACGGACGTTCTCCTTCTTGCTAATATATTCGAAAATTTCCGTGACACATGTTTAGAAGCATATAAGTTAGACCCAGCTCACTATATGTCAGCGCCAGGCTTGACATGGGATGCTATGTTACTTTACACAGGTAATAAATTTAAACTCATTCAAGATGCTGAGCAGATGAATTTCATTCAGAGGGGAATTAGAGGTGGTATCAGCCAGTGTAATATTCATTATTTACAGACAAATCATCAGCTTACGCTGACGCGAATTACGATCCAGAGAAACCATTAACCGAAATAAAATATCTCGATGCTAACAATCTTTATGGCTGGGCAATGAGTCAACCAATGCCAGTGGGCGGACTTCATTGGATGACGATGGAAGAATTGTTAGAATATGAAGACAGAGCATGCTTGGATTGGGGACCCGACGCTAGATTTCCGCCAAGTCTTCTAGAAGTAGACTCAGAATATCCGGCTGAATTATATGAAGAACATTCCGATCTACCACTCGCACCACACCACTACGAATTTCCGAGGCAGGGAGTCGACTGATTACAAGTCTTATGGACAGAGAGAGATACGTCTTACATTATAAGTTGCTTGAATTCTATCTTCGATGGGAATGCGACTGAAAAAGATTCATCAGGCACTCGCATTTGAAGATGTATGAGACGCATTACAATTACTTTCGAAAGCAGTTCCCTGGAATACGATTAGCCTACATAGATACTGATAGTTTTGTTTACAGTGTACCTCTTCCTTCCCCGGACACCTCCAGCGTCAGCACTTTCAATGATATAGTCCGAGAAGATGTAGAACAGAATGGTGAGAAGTCTATATATGATACTAGTGGAATGAAAGATGTGATGGGAGTTCCAAAGATTAATAAAAAGGTGATAGGTAAATTTAAAGATGAGTTGAATGGAGAACCTATTCTTGATTTTGTCGGCATACGCTCGAAAGTGTATGCTTTTCGAACTCCAACTTCCGAGACGAAAAAAAATAAAGGGATAAAAGATGTTTGTGTTAGAAAACATTTGAACTTTGAAGACTATAAGGATCTGTTTGAAACTTGGAAGGAGCCCGAGCAGGCACATTTTGTGCAGTTTGTACGGAAAAAACCTGGAGAAATCCGTAATGAAAAGCGCAGTAAAATCATGATGGCGCCAAATGATATCAAACGTGTGCAGTTATACAATCCAGACACGGGCGAATGGCTGGCAGAAACATGGCCGATAGGACGGAGTTAACTTTCATATCCATTTAATCCGTAATGTTGCATGTATCTTTCTAGCGGTGGACTAATTTGTATTTCTAGTGCCTGATGAAATATGTTTTGAATAAGTTCTGAGGTGTGTGTATCTTTATTCTCTTTCTCGTTCCGAAGGGATGCGCCTTTTTCTTGTATTTGTGTAAGCAGCTGTTTATATTGAACGTAATAATGTTTATATTTCTCTCGCCTTTTTGATACTCCTGTTTTTCCTTGTATTACATCAATAATAACACCTGGTATAGGAGTTAAAGCTAAAAGAACTGGAACTGTCGGAATTGCTGCTATGACAGCTGAACTTACAAGAATTCCCTTAGTCACATTAAGAGCCATATCAATTCGACCCATTAATTTATAACTGCGACGATATGCAGCGCTAGTTCTTTCGATATAGTCAGCCAATTGTTCAACGCTGTCAACAACTGAGACGTGCATTTTTTTTACTGTATATGTAAGCGATGATAAAAAATAATTGTAGTAATATAGTGAGACAAATAGTTCAGAAGGAGGAGAAAATATAGAACTCCAGGATTTCGATGATGCAAATTTAAATGATGATGATGATGCTACTGCTGAAACATACTTTATAGACGATGATAATGCCCTTGCAGAAGCCGATCCTTTCCAGGTGAGTCGTTTGACTGAACTTAGAGTAGAAATTACAAAACAAATGGCTGAACGACTCTTAGACAAATATAGGATTACTAATCCGGATGCACGAAACGAATTGATTATAAATGCTAAGATTATTAACGATGATCTGTTTTATAAAAACATCAGAGTTACAACAGAAAAAGGAAGTAGATTTTTAGAGAAATCTACATTAAAAAAGAGAAAAGGAGGTTATGAATTTGTAAATAAAGTATTAGATCTGGCTAACACGAGGGACCGCTCTAGCGCAGAGCCCGGATATGTGAGTCGTACATTGTATTCTGAAGATGTGAAAAACGATAAAATACCGGCTAAGAAGATGACACCAGAAGACATGGGTATATACAAAGATGAACTTACATTCTTACGGCAAGATGCTAGTGGTAATGCACATAAAATACAAGCTTTTGAAAATAAAATCGATGAATGGAACAATCTAAACCCTGAATATAGAGCTTTTGTTGATGAATTAAAGATGGCAAATATGCGTCTTGATGAGCTTTACAGTGAAAGAGATAAAATTATGTCAGAGCAGACAGAACTTACACCCGAACTCAGAACAAGACTAGCTAAAATTAATAATCGAATTGAAGTACAACATGATATGATCAGTGGGGCACGTGAAAGACTGGCGTCGACTAGGTCTCTTCGTGATGTAATTTCCGATCCAGAATTGTCACTCAGGCTGAAGCTGACAGAGTTATTTAAACGAAATGGTATTACAATCGCTGCAATACTGACTGCCCTTGGAATGACAATATCAACAATTGCCCTGGCTGTAACTAAAGGAGGGGGAGCAGCAGGAACTGGAGCAAACACAGGTGGTTCAGGTCCGCCCAAAGTATACACAAAAGCTAAAGAAATTGTAAAGCAATTTGGTGAATGGTTAAAAACATTGGCTGCAAAAAGTGCTGCTGCAATACCAGGTTTAATCGGTTCACTTGTTAGTTTTCTATTAAAAACAGCAGGATCGGTTGTCGGATTTGTTGGAGAACAGCTATGGATATTTTTAACTGGTTTAACATTAGTCATAATAAATAAAATTATGTATTGATACAGAGTCTAACGAATTCTGAAGACGACTCCTTAGGAATAATAAATAAAATAAATATTAATATATGACCCCGCATGTTTGGTGAAAAGAATATTACAAAGTTTCTTTCTAAAAATAAAGACCTGTTTGGTTTCTCTGTCGAATTGGAATGGTGTAAACTCCGACGAGTAAATCGACATATCCTTCAAGCAAATCCAGGTGTCCGACTCAAAGATGATAATCTATATCATAACATATTAGCTTTCGTGAAGGAATGTCAAAAGACTAACTTCTTTAAGTGACTAGAATTCATAAACGTATTCCAAGAGATAGATAATGATGACCAGGAGGTCACATATTTACAAGAATATTGGGTTCTTCAATTGATTCGCGACACAGGTAATCGATTTATCTTTCAATCAGATGGAATATTTATGTAAAGATGTGAATTTTTTCTTCTGAGTTATATCATATACAATACATGAAGTGATTTATTTTTGAATTTTTCTTCTGAGTTATTATATACACGAAGTGAAACTTAAGATGTGATTTATTTTCTTTTTAACTGTAATTTTTCTTCTACACTACTATATACATTACACGAAAATGGGGTACGATAGATCATTATTACCGACTTTCAGCAACCGAATACCGAATGGAACGAAGTCAGAAAGAACTCATCATGTGGTTGCTCATAATCCAAGTGAGGCAGATCCAGGTCAGACACTTATCATGCGATGTCCGAAGTTAGAAAGCTGAGTAGTATTAGTTCCAGATACTTTTCGACCTGGTTTTTGATCTCGAAGTAACGGGAGATAATTATAACCGAGTAGTACAAAATGTTGCAAAAAATATAATCGAGCGTATGGTTCTCACATTTGAGGGGCAGGCACTTTTCAATTTGAATAAATATAATCTTATTGAATGTTATCGCGATCTCTTCAAACATAAAAAGGAGAGAACGAACATGACACTGTATGGAATTCAGAACGAAAATCTAAGAAAATCGAGAAGTGGCGCGACCAATGCAGATGCCGCCGTCGTGGACGATAATATACTTTTTGACACATATAAATCAAAATATGCTATTCATCTGTCTCATCCCCTCATAACAGGTCATGGGGTTGCATATCCAAAAGAGTTAGGGAGTCATATTGAATGGGAAATTATGCTTGTACCTGCCACCCAATTAATTACCACACACGCTACATCTGGTTATAAATTAAAAAAACATTCAAATGGAATATGAGACATTAAGTGATCAAACACTCGCGAGAGAAACTGCTGGTTATTACAACAACGGTAAAAGTTACCTTTACGAGCATTTACATTATTTTAGAACAATCCCATTCAAAGAATCAACAACGGATATCAATGAAAATATAAATGTACCACATGTAGCATGAGAGGTATCGCGATACTCTTCACTAAAAATCAGTTAGAACTAAACAGTGAACTTTCCTTTAATCCATCCATTGAATCTGTGTCTGTAATGATTGAGGGTATTGCAAATAAAATATATGCTCAGAAAATGTTGCCAAGAAAATTTTGGCGAGAGGCACGACGGTATTTTGCTGAAGATAAAGATTGGTGTGAAATTGATATAGATGAAGTCGATTATTTGAAGAATAAATTCTGTCTGTTTATTGATCTGCGTAGTTTTAAAGATATTGAATTTCATGGAAATGGTCTTAGAGTAATAACACACAAAGGATGGTATACAACTTGAAATCCTGAAAAAAGACACCTCAGTTAAGGGTGGCGACGACGCTCGAGATGATAATATATTTGCTCATGTTTATGTTATTAGCGATGCCCAGGTCTCTGTTGAAAATAGTAGATTAAAGTCTATACTATTTTAGTTAACTCCGAGTTCAGAAAAAAAAACCTACCGGAAATTCAGACCTCAGTCATGCAGTAGGAAAAAAAATTCACATACTCACATCAGCTGGACTCCGGTTCTGCTTCCGTCGACTGACTGACAACACAGGGTAAAAGCTCCTTTATATAGGCTAGTTTGCACATGGAATTTCCCACGGAATTCCCCTCACGTACACCTTCGGAACGTGTCTATACATGTTGTGTGTTTATAAATAGGTCAGACAGCTGTGCGTGTATATACGTGTCAGGGGAATTCCCCACTGAGTTCGGTAACCCCGTTCCGGCAGGTGTATATGAACTCACGTACGCGTACGTTCCGGTAGGTGTCATTTTAGCAATATGGAGGGCTTTCTCATGGGGGAAATGGGGGGGGGGGAAACAAAATGAGTGTCACAGAAAACAAGTTATATATACTACTTTTGTATGCTGTGTTCCCTCAATAGTGGTTGTAGCATTTCGATACTTTTTCCATTTGCGGACATCTAATCAATCAATTCGACAACATATCTGACAGTCTATAAAAATCTCAAGTTACTCAAGTTTTCACGTCCATCCTTTTTTCTTTATCCGCACGTCAGTGTCTTTAGTACTGAACAATGTAATATCGTATCGCGCAGTGACCTCTATGATCGTATTTTAAATGTGCAGTCAGAGCTAACATTTTCAAAGCTTGCTCTATTTGAGCGATTGGCACAGTGACAATGTCATTTCCGAAACGTTAATGAGAGATCGACCGATGCAAAATAGACGACCTGAGCAAAGCCAGCGTGAAAAAAACTGACAACGCTGTCCGGTGCGGCAGGGTTATGATTAGCGGACCACAAGTAAATTGACAGTTATGGCTACTTATTAAATTTGACCGCAGTTTGGGCTGTTTCACCTTTTGTGAATTGAAATATCTTCCGATGCCGTCATTGATGCAGCGACGATGACGATGTCACGATCCCCATCCGATTTCCCCCGACGGTTGAATCGTGTCTATCCGAGTATGAATGATACCCTGTAGCTATGGGTAACCGACCATTGCCGAACAATGCCGAAGATCGACCGAGTAACATTCCGGTATGGCATGGCTGGTGATTACTGAAAAAAGCTGGTGTTAAAAATGTTGTTTTCGTGCAGCATCGTCGGATTAGGCCCGGTTCATAGGCAAACCATAGGGTTTTGACAAAGGAATTATGCGGTTTGTTTCATTAGTTGGGTCACTGCGTCGCCATTGTTGCAAATTTTCAACACGATGTCGTCGTCGCTTACGTCACAATCACGTCGTCACACATGCACTTGCAGAAGCAGGAATCGAGAAATCGAAAGAAACAATTGCAATTAAGTCTGCAGTTTAAGACTATATCTCGGGCGACTGAATGGCTATGTCGCTTTCGGTAAAGTTAATGGCACCGACCTTGGCAAAATGCACTATATTCTATAGGACTATCAAAACAAACAACAAAGAATCGGCAGTTCCAATTGCAAATATGTCAGCATGGTCTACTTCCTACGTTTTCTCTGAAACCGAGTAAATGACCATTACAGGGCAATCACCTCCTCCAAAAATAGAACTACCTGAAACGCATGTCTTCATGGTTATCAGATTGATTTCAAAATCATAAAGTCACCCCAATTTCTATAAATCGTCAGAAATCTGAAACTTTGTTTCACAAAAGACTGAACACAAATTTTACAAAGCGTTTTTAAATAATTAAAATAAATTCTTTGTTTGCCGTCCGCGTGCGGGTAGGTTTTGAACGAAATCTGAAAACAAACACAGATCGTATGCTCGAAAATACAGTTGGTTGTGTCCTTCCTTTGATCGCAATGTCGCAGCAATTTACTAATTGTTGCAAAAACGTAAAAGTCGTACGATCGTTTTCTATACAAATCAGATTACCTATCGTAGAGGGGTACATCAACCGCTGTACGTAAGGTGCACCTCCTGTTTGTAGTGACTGCAGTGTACCGTAAACTCGGCGGAAGTGCATGAAATCTTTTGGTCTCCACACAAGACGGATCGAAAACATTCTTGACCTCTGGTTAAGCTTTGAATAAGGAACGGAACTGAATTTCCATCAGCTTTTCAGCGACCCGCGATTGATCACGATATTGGATCTCCGGGGCAAGCAGGTACCGCAGAAATGTTCGTTGTTGAGTGCTCTAAATAATTTATATCGCGGTTGAAGTTGCTCTTACTTTGAACATTTTTTTTCTGCTAAAAAACGATTTAGTCACTTTATAATTCCTGATTAGAATTCAGTTTTCAAAAATAACGATGGCCATTTGGCATTGACAAGCAGAATATTTAGCATTTTAGTATGCAATACTAATATGCAAATAAATAGTTGTGCGCATATTCGGCAAGAACGATGATATTAAAACCTGCTAGTGTTATAATGCATACAAAACGTCACACTAATTCCTATGAATTCATGGCTCAGACTACAAGCTGCAACAACGACCGAGTTTTCAATTAAAAAAATTAGGCAGCCGTGTCTGAGTCGCGCGTGCAGCTATATTTAGTAACAAACCTGACATCGCGATCAGCCCTGTAGGAATTCGGCTAAAAAAGTAGTTGATACACAAAATTCGGAATAATGTTTGAGTGCATATACATTTTCTCCTCACTGTGGACATATCAAAACATTACCTAAACTTTCTAATGACACTTTTCATTTTTGAGACTAGGTCATGTTTAAAGTTGCTGTTTGGCAAATTAATTTGTTAGCTTTCTTTTATTTTCAAATGTCATTCACATATTTTTACATGCCCCAATAAATTAACAATATAATTAGAGTCAGCAATATATTGGTCTCACCTTTTAGTCTTTATCAATATGTTGAATAATAATTTGAAAATAGACTATATTGGCAAATATTTTAAAAGCTCAATAACGTATTGGACAAAATATTTTCAGATGGCAATTAATAGCCTAATATATTTTTTCCTTGACGGATGTATCAGCCAACGTGGTAGTTCCCAGTCAATGTCTTTACCATTTTAAAACACATTTCCTGTGCCCATCATTTCTACCGTATTTCAATAGTGGGTAATCTGGATTGTGTACACAACTCATGGAAATACTTTTTGTACAATGTTTATATACATGTTTGTACACTGTATTAATCCTCTTCTCATGTAATCCTTCATAAAAAAGGTCAACACTCTCTTGAAGCTAATGCATTTGTTTCTAAATCAGCTGGAAAGTACTATTTTAGAGGCTTGCATTCCTCTTGACGTGAATGTGAAGTTCAGATTACACCACAGAAACATGATGACCCAACTTGGGATTTTGACCCAACCATGTCAATGGAAAGCTTATAATGAGAAATGACATAATGGTAGAGGAAAAAACAAACATGTCCACTTTATCAAATCATTTATTTGAAACTGTGACATTCTTACACATAGGAAAATATTAAATTTGTGTCAACAAATTGTGACTCGCCTTACTTAAAGCTTGCATCAAACATGTTTGTCTTTCAAAACACATTAAAAACTGCTGACACATCTGTGAAGATGTTCTTAAATCTGAAACCAAATTTCTGTTCGTCATATACAATTATCTGGACATTGTTTTGGAGCAAAGACTGATTGATATTTTTGTTAGATATAGGAAAAATGTTACAAGCAGTAGGAACATGAGGCCAAGGGGCACTAACATCCTTTGCACATATTTGTTTATTTTTTGACATAAATGCGGAGTACTGTATGTTAGAAAAGTCAAATTGTTAGGATAGAAATACTAATTTTGCTGAGAAAGGTAAAAAGCATGTTTAACTGCTTAAATATCTTGCAAGTAAGTCTCTCAATGGCTGACAGTAAGCAGGAAGCAGTCTAACATTTACAACAGCCCCTACAGCTACTGGAAAGGGTTCGCAGTCATCAGGAAACTGGCTTTAGCCACTAAGGTCCTTGAAGATGTGGCCTAGGCATGGTTACTTTGGCAAGCCATCTAGCAGATCTATTTGCCATCTCCACTGCACATTCCTTCGATGTTGGCAAGCCAAACGAGGTCCGCCAGGCCACCTTTCGTTTCTTACGCATGATAAGGTGGGCAAGCACACCTACAAGTATGCTCTTACCATCGTTGATGTCACTTCCAACTTCAAAGCCGCTCAGCCACTGACCACTAAGGAGACCATTATCTGTATCCGCCTGGTGAGCTGGAGGGCAGTAGTTGCCAGGTGACAGATCCAATCTGTTCCTTGACCATTCACTTGCTTGGATGCTCTGTGACCAAGCCTGACTCGCCTGTGCTGTACAATTTACAGGATGGGCCGCCAAGGGGTTTGTCCGCGAGGAACTTCTGGTAGTGCACCCTGACACCCAACTGCCACCAGATGGGGTCCTCAGGCATTGAGAGCTGCTGCCCCTCTGTTTCTGTTACACTCGAGACAGGTCAACCGTATGTTGTCACTCTTGTGGTCCTGGTCGTGTCTAACCGGTTGACACTGAACTGCTGGGTATCCTTGGGCTGGTAAACCCGAAGGAGCTCAATGCAACAGGCGGCACAAGTGTTTATTTTGGGCCTCCTTGCAATGCAGGATGTTTTCGACCTTGAAGCAAAAAGTTCACCCCTTGGCTTGGTCCTGGCGCAGGTAGGCCACAAGCTTCTTTGAGATAGCCTTGCGGAGCTGCTGCTTGGTTGGGGGTCTGACCTTGGAACCCTCCTCCGGGGACAGACTACCCATTCGAGCTGGTGCATGTGCTCCACCTCTGACACGGTCTGGTAGACAATGTTTTACTACTGGAGATAGTCTTGCCAGACCTCTTGGGGGTCGTGAATGGTAAGGCCCTGGCTGGAGTGGACCGTAAGAGTGTAATCGGGTGCCGGCCGCCAGTTTGGATGTTTTTTTGATGCCCCTATGCTGACATTCATGATATGGTTCACATTCAGCTCTTTTCTGTGGTCAGTGCCTGGGATATATTGCTCGTTTATCACTACGGAGGCAAATGGCCTTCTAATTGTTCAGAGCAGCTATCGTTTTAGCTCTGCTATTGCTTATTGTCAATAGCAACATAGTTTTCAAGATGGCGGCGCTCAGAAAGAGAAGCTGCTATATCGAGTTTTAGTACTTATATATCTTAAAACTGCATGGGAGGCAAAATATAAAATGATCCTGTTGTATTTGTTTTTGCTAGATATACTTCCCAAGATATGTCGGATTATTGAAATACACCTGCAGACTGATTATACAGCCAAGGTTCACAATATCGCACTAGGCTTGTTGATGACGCCGAACACTAGCAATACAAATGCAAAAAAATGAACAAATTATGTAAGCATTCAAAATAGAAAAGCACACAATGTAGGCATGCAGCATATTATAACCCGATAGTATGTGTAATTTGTTTATATACATAATGGCAGCAATAAGCATAAAGAGGCGAGCGATGTAAATAGGGCCGCGCAAGTAGGTTGAGGCATGGGCGAGAAACCTTCTCATGAATATGCATTAGGGCTTATGAATATCAACAAAATGACTCTGCGCATGCGTGGGCCTTCGTGTGGACGCGTCGAGCTGGCTTGTTTGTATACATACAGGGCGAACGCCTCACAGAACATGGACCTAAAATTTCAGGAACACATGGACATCGCTTGCAAAGAAAGCGGCATTAATGCAACGACCATTGTTTGTCTGAAAAGTTATATCATATGGAACGACAAGGTGAGTAACAAACGCGAAATGCTTCGATGAGCCGTGTGTAGCTAACTGAACGACGCGGCCCAGACAGACTGATTGTGAGGTCAGTCTGCGTAAACAGTACGTGGCCAGTGGTTTGGGCTAGCTGCCTTTAAACTTTGAGGCCAAACTCTGCCGTGTTCATAACTATGAACTACGATGTTGAACAGAGAGAAATTCGAAGCATATTTTCTAAAATGTATAGCTTAGGCTTGTGAAATAATGGCGGCAGGAAGGAGGGAGGTGAACAAAAACTTCATTGGCTGTGACTGAATAAACGTTTTATTTACATGACAAGTGCATCAAGGTATGGGTCACTTAGTTCATTGATTGTGTGACCTTAAAAATCACTTGATTCTCTCAGCGTAAAATGATCATTTCATTATAAGCTTTGTCAAGGACTATTTCATCCACAAAATTTAAAGTGATCTGCATGTTGATCAACATCGTCAACAGATTCAATTTTTTTTCTAAAAGTATATTTATACAATGTTGTGTAAGTCCATTACGTTATGATGTTTGACCATTTTTATCACCCTTGAAAACTGCAAACTTTAATATTTTATTGGTATCTTATTTCATTGCTAAATTCTGTCAGTCATCAAGTATGTACATAGCAATAAAATATTTAATGATATAAACACAAGTTTACTGAATACAACAAAAGAGCATAAAGTTAATAACTTTCTAAAGAATATACCTTTGGAAGTCAATGACTGGAAGGAAAGGCGTGAGAATGTGAAGAGCACTGTCATTTGATTATTTCAGATGAACTTATGGTAAGTCTCTGCCAATCCCTTAATCTAATTACATTATATTATTCAAAGTCAACACCCCAGTGTTGCAGAAATTTTGCTGCTATTAGTTTCTGTTTGTAGACTCTGTGTATCTTTGAATTATTTAATGGTCATCTAGGGAAGGAAGATCACCACAATGAGACACACAGAGCTGTTTCTCCTATCTTTGATTGTATGCTTTGCTGTATTGTGTGCTTTCAATATTTTTGATGCTACTCTGGCTTTTGAATCCTCATATGAATTTTTTTATTTCCCTGCTTTGTGGATTATTTTTGAGCTGTCGCTTGTATTTACCGAATTCTCTGACTTCAAGTGTTTTACCAAGAATGAACTCAACATTTTCATTGTGTCTGATTCCTTTGATTTATTTGTGGAATTTGCAACTGCTGTTACAGTGTTATTTGCACTTCTGTCATCACAAGTGTCATTATTGTTTCTGGCAGTCATTTCTGTTTGTGTCCTTGTTCTGATGTTTACGTTGTTGATATTTTCAGAATCTTCAACTTCATTCACAGCTCCTGAAATATCACTTGACGAAGCAAACTCATCTTGGCATTGCATGCCATCACCATTGCCACTACAGGTAGGTGTATCTTGTGCTATGTAATCCTCTTGTTCAACTTCGAGAAATACATCTTCATCTGGACCACTGCAACTTTCCTCATTGTGAAAACAGTGTTAATTTCAGGTTGTAAAGGTGTCTGGTACGTCTTCGGTACTGTCATCATAATTGCCTGTAAATGACAAAAACCAACAAATTACTGTGTAATATCTGCATGTTTATATAAACCACGATATAATTTTTTCAGCTGCAAGAGATAATAGTATAATTACAGCAGAACACACACATACAATTCTTATGACATGTCTTCATGTTTAATAACTTCACAATCCCTAAGAGGGACTGCATTCAAGCTGATATTGCAGTAATTGATTTGTCTTACCATTGCTGTTTGGCAGAATTGTCCATCATATTAATTACACCACTGCTGTCTCCATTCTCATTGTACAGCCGGACTTGCTTCAATGGTAATGTGAACTGTGAAGAAGTATCTTGTATCTTCTCAATACACTTCGTCCAGCAATCAGCAACATACTGACTCACTTGTACTGTGTTGTGGAACGGAAGTGATGCAGTGCTGGTCCTTCCTGAAAATATTTAAACAGTAAGTGTGAAACTTAAGAGGGATAAGAGCTAAAATGTAATATGTTGTAATATTTAATTATTTTTTCTCACATTCCTGGCTGCTGGGAGTGCGGGATCGAGAGTGTGGGATAATCGATCCCACACTCTCAGAAAACCGTCCCACACTCCGCAGTAAATATTACACGACCTCTGATTGGATGATAAGCAGTCTGTTTTGTTCCAAGCGCAAAATGTTATCCAATGGCACGATGAGTAACACATGGACTAGAACTACAAGTAAGCAGGTCAAAGTACCGCGGCAGGCGACAGAGTTGTCGCGATTTTTGATAATATTGTACGTGTCCAATATGAATTTTAATGCATTTTGTGGTCATGTGAGAAAAAGAATCTCACACACCAAGGACCTGGGATCAGATTTCTCACACTCGTTGGGGATATTTTGTCTCACCCTCGCCTGCGGCTCGTGTGAGACAAAATATCCCCAACCTGTGTGAGAAATCTGATCCCAGGTCCTTGGGGGTGTGAGATTCTATTAGTCTCTTCTTAACACAATACTTTCATTTATCACTCTACACTGAATATTAGCCTTCCAACAAAAGCAACATGCAATATTATTATTGACTGGTAATTCTGATCTGTAAATAATAACAAATTACTCATTAAATACATACTGGTTGTGTAAGTATGTTGAACACAGAGTGTTTTATTACCACACATGAAACAAGAAATATCAGTAATTATTTGCAATATTGTATCATACAGGACCACAATTTCCTACAAAATACAATCATTTTTACCTACCTCATGGAATTCTGGTTCAGCATAACTATCATGGAACTCCATTCCATTTTCAGTCACCTTCCACCATACACCTTGGCCAGGTAACACATAGTCTGCTATCCTCTCTATGTGACTTTGAACAAGTCTTGGCCTTCTTTGTAGCAGTTCCTTTCCCAGAACTGTGTTAGCATTTTGGGGAAGTTGTATGGCAAGCTTCTTGATTTCACCTTCTTGTTTTCAAGTGATCACCCTCGTTCAAGTGAATCACCCTCGGCATTTACTTCATCTTCTGCATGAAGTCGTACTATTGCATTACCAATAATACCCCGGACGTTTGGATGAAGTGTTTTTTGTGATTCTTTTGATGCGATTGAAAACACGTTCCTGATTTTCAGTATTTGTTGATCGTAGGCAGACAATTCTCAGTTGTTCGGGTAGATGCACAGTAAGATTATGAAAATATCTGCCATAGAACCGCCTGGTTGTCATAGTTTTGGGACTGCCAATCACCTTTTTACACAGGTAGCCATGAGTAAATGCGAGATTGTAGCATCTCAATACCTGGCGTGATTTCTGTACTCATCACGTTGGTAAGCAATTTCACATATTTCCACCAGTGTATCAATGAGTTGGCCTTGATCTTTGCTCATTTTACCCCCGGCAATCTGCCCTTCAATATATTTGGACAGAAGTATGATAGCTTTCCTTGCGTCAGATCCACGGATTTCATCTTTGTTGTTGCAGGCATGTTTGATAAACTCTTTCATGTCCTGTTTATTTTCAACATGTGAAGGTAGCTCCTCAAATAGATTTGTAATGTGGCCCTTGAGGTCATGGAGTGGCTCACAACGCAGTACTTCATACTTCTCACAATTGATTTCACTCAGTTTGGCCTCAGGATCTTGTTGTAATAATGAAGGCACTCTTCTGACTCCATGTAGAATTTCATTTAACTTTTCTTGTAGAGCTGGTTTCAATAACCCATCAGTATCTTCGTCTCTCTCTTCCAGTTCTTCTCTGAGCTCCTTCACAGACAGATTTGCAAATGGATGTAGTTTTGATCTGTTTCTTCTCCACATCACACTATTTTTAGTTACTAAAGCGCGTTTGTCATCATACGACAGTGGCTTTATCTTGTAGCAGTAGCTCAAGTCGTCATGTCGTCTTGCATCTGCACCACACAAGCATTGGAAATGCCCACCGACCTGTTGACCCTCTTCAAATTCTTGAGATGGTCCATCACCATGGAAGAACCTGTGGGTGTCTTCATACTGAACATTTTCCAGTGATGTGACAGGTTTTTTTGCCGCTATCAAATCAGCAACCCTTGTATCAATATAGGACAACTGGTCAACTTCAGAACAATTAGATCTGCCCATTATGTACAAACGAGGCTTTTCAACCAGACTCTGAATGTCCAACCGGGTGCCATACAATTCTGCATATTCTTGTCTGATGCAAAACACTGCGGGATCATACATCCAACTCACCATGAAAACTACATGTGAGTGATTTGCTACACTGCTGTGGTCATGCCACACTTTGAAGTGTCTGGTTGTTGCAAATGTTTTCACCTTTTCTCTCATAGCTTCCACTGACATATCACCATCATATTCATTGATTTTCTTCAGGACAGCAGCAAGGTCCTCTTCTTGTAGGTTTTCAAAGCAATTGGCTTTATTACTTCTCAACACACCTGCTTCTTCATGTCGCCTCAGTTCCTCCTGTCTTATCTTCAAACAGAGATATTTTTCTTCCATACACAGAATAGCTTTCTTTCTTCAATTCATTGTTTTCAAGCTTCTGTACAGAGAATACCCTTGGTGCAATAAGATCTCCAATGTCGATTTCACCACTCAATATTTTCTGTTTGAGAATGCTTTGCAGTTTCTTGGCGGACTGGTGCTGGGGTAAAGTAATTTCGCCTCCTGGACCTCGTTTACATTACGTCTCACCTTTCTATCATAATCTCTTCCCTGCACTTTCTTGTTCACATTAAATTTGTCAACATCTATACCTTGATTTCTTGCATAGTCTTTAATTATCTGACCAGCATTTGCTGCGATAACACCATGATCAGAAACAGAGGGGACTTGATATTTTCTTCCTAGCTCACTCCAATTTACACTTTGACCTTCCTTGTACTGGATATTTCATTTATGAATTCTTCTTTATTCCAGGTTCTTGATGTATGATGTCCCACGTGATTGTGACAGGATCTCTTACCCATCTGTTCAAGTTCAAGTCTACGGTTTACCCGCTCTTCTGCTGAATTGCGAGATTCGAATTCCTGAACTAATCGTGCCCTTTCATAGCAGGCAAACGATGTACCAGTACCCAATACCGCATACAAATCACGAAAGCCCTCGGCATATATTTCTTGAATCTTTCTTTTTGCATTCCTTAAATTTGATCTCCTTTGTTGTTTTGCCTGAGTTGGTGTTATTTTATGTAGGTGTAATTTTCGGAGATTTGTAAGTTCATCTGCAAATTCTGTGTTGTGTGTCTTCAGAAAGAAAGCATTGCACCTTGAATAAAGATCATCAGCTTGCTTAGACTTATCTCTCTGTGTGTATTTTACTTTGATCCCATCAGTATTTGAGCTTTTTCCAATAGTTGCCTTATTCATGCCTTCCTTGATATTGTGTGATTTGCATTTACTGTTGTACTTATTAAGTATATGCTTGTCAACATCTGTTGTTTGACATGCAGAACAATCAACAGGCGAGTGTTGCTTTTGCCTATACAATGCCAACTTCTTCCAGCTGGTGTATGAGAAATGATTCAGGAACATTTCTTTTTCGCCAGCCCGATTGTAATTCTCCCAGTTGTAATGAGCACTCAGTTTTTTCTCAAACAGACGTACCTTGCCTTGGAATAGCTTAAAATCGACCAACATATTGTGGTTTGTCTTCATCATATCACAGTATCTGTCATACCTGCACTTTGTTGACAGCTGCGCTGAAGGCATCAATTTGGCGCGCTTGTTACTGCTCACACTATATTCAGACTCTCCTAAAGGCAATTTTCCAGCCTCTTCGTCGATGACTTTCGTGCCCCTGGCAGCAATCGTCATAAAATAGCTACAGAAACTCATACTGCAATAGGAGCATTGACGTTGATCGATGGAAAATCTCGGAGACTTCTACCAAATTTCTGCTAGCAAAATCACCCCTGGCTCGCCTCTTAATTTTGGCGCCTATTCTAGTCCATAATGCCTTGCGCATAGCGGCCGTAATTTGATATAAAATGACAAAAATTTGCAAAAATATGAACATCTTTGTATATAAAGCTGTATTGTTTGTCCCAGGAGGAGAGACGAGTCGACACACACAATTGGGTTTCATATTCATTTTTCACATTTATTTCGCAGAAAAAATACCAACGCTGACGAAAACTTACTTGCGCATGTCCGATCCGACGTCATGATTAGGAAAAATTCACAAATTTTAACGAAAACCCGAGAAAAATCGAAGTTTTTGAAGACATTGCGATTGGTAAACACACCACAAACAGCTGATCTGATGCGTCAAATGTCCCATAAAGATTACGATAGAGCAGGCGCAGATAATCGTTGTCGTAATAGGCGACGGGGTCATGACCTTTTGATGGCTTCCGAGATGGCCCGATCGTGTCACGGTACACGGCGACCGGATTTCTTTCGAAAATTTCAACTTGTAGATCGCCCTATTTTTGCAGAAATTTTGCTATCCTCAAACTTAAACTTAAACTTAAATTATCTTTACAACCATACCTTCACATGTATGATTTGGTAACGTTTCCCTTAAAAAATTTAGCGAAATTCAAACAAGAATGGATTTTTCGTACAAATCGTGCGTATTTGGCAGAAATATCAGGCGATTAACTCCGAAATTTTCTAAGTGAAGTGTGTTAATCGATTGACCTGAACCTATTCTGTTATAATTTGCTGAAAAAATGATAGTCGGCTGAAAATATGGTTTGACACCTAAAAAAATTGCTACAAAAGCTTTTTCAACGGTTTTTTATAGAGTCCAAATGTGCTTAATAACATACTAAAAGTCTACCCAAATCTGACCACCGAAAACGCGTCATTTTCAAGATTGCGTCCAAGATGGCCGCTAGAATGTCTACTGGTTGGTCTTGATGTGTTTGTGTAGGTTTGTGTGAACCTGAGTTCGAGCTGTTGTCGCTTTTTGCAGTCTGGCACTTATAAGTGTATTGCCTATCTTTCTGTTCCTTCTATATGCGATTATTGGTTGATTTTGGAACCGCTTTTTAGACTAAGTGTTTCATCTTTTACAAGTTTACTCCAGTTTTCTGTCAGGGATTGCTTGATTTTTGTCATTTCAATGTACGGGTTATGTTGTTATGAAGACTACTGTATTGTTGGTGGCGTTCTTTCTTTCTTTTTGTTGTTCAAGCTGTCTTTTTCTGCTTTTATGATCTGTTTCGCTGATAATGCGTTCTATTTCATTTTTTTATATTGTCGGTCTTGTAATTTTTCACTAAATTGTGTGACTTTCTCTGTAAAATCGGTTTCGTTGTTGCATGTTCTGATGTATCGTAATGTTTCACCTTTGATCAGACCTTTGAATGTTGCTGCCGGATGGCATGAGTTTCTTTGTAAGAACTGGAATGTATCTGTTGGTTTTATGTGTGTCTTGGTGTCGAGAATGTTCTTTTTGTTGTATCGACGATCTTTGTAGATAGTCAGGTCTAAATATGTGATTTCTTGAGAGGAGCTTTCAAACGAAAATTTGAAAGTAGGATGCATTTTGTTGATGTTTGATATGAATTCATTGAGTTCGTGTTGTGTTCCGATGGAAATCAGAAAATCATCATCCCTGAACCTCAGCCAGGTCGGTATTTGTTGTTTGTGTTTCTGTATTATTCTCATTTCTATCTCGTGAAATGTAATATCTGCTATTTTCGGAGACGAGAGAGACCCCATAGAGCACCCCCATATTTGCCAGTAGAATTCATCGTTGAATTCAAATGTGTTGTTTTTTAAGATTATTTTTTAAGCAGAGCTATCATGTATTTCGTTGGTGGCTGCTTGATTATGTAATTGTTTGATGATCTTTCCTGATTTCATGCTCTGCCGACTGATTCAACTGCCTCATTATGTGGTGTATTTGTGTAAATTTAAATTACATCTAGTGTTACTATGTTGAATTGGCCGGAACTTTGATTGTCTAAATTTTCCGTATAAAGTCTGTTGTATCTTTGATGTATGTTGGTTGTTTCTCTGACGATTTGTTTGAGAAAGTGGTCAATGAATTCTGATATGTGAAATGTTGGACTGGAGCATCTACTTATAATTGGCTGTCCTGCGAGCTTAGTTCCTGGTGGCGGCATTTTATGTATTTTCGGTAGAAGGTACCAACGTGGTGTTCTTATTTCTCTATTGACTGATTCAAATATTCAAATATGGGATAGACAATCGAAGTTCCGGCCAATGCAACACTAGTAACACTAGATGTAATTTAAATTTACACAAATACACCACATAATGAGGCAGTTGAATCAGTCGGCAGAGCATGAAATCACGAAAGATCATCAAATAATTACATAATCAAGCAGCCACCAACGAAATACATGATAGCTCTGCTTAAATAATCTTCAAAAACAACATATTTGAATTCAATGATGAATTCTACTGGCAAATATGGGGGTGCTCTATGGGGTCTCCCTCGTCGCTGAAAAAAACAGATATTACATTTCACGAGATAGAAATGAGAATAATACAGAAACACAAACAACAAATACCGACCTGGCTGAGGTTCAGGGACGATGTTTTCCTGATTTTCATCGGAACACAACTCAAAGAATTCATATCAAACATCAACAAAATGCATCCTACTTTCAAATTTTCGTTTGAAAGCTCCTCTCAAGAAATCACATATTTAGACCTGACTATCTACAAGATCGTCGATACAACAAAAAGAACATTCTCGACATCAAGACACACATAAAACCAACAGATACATTCCAGTTCTTACAAAGAAACTCATGCCATCCGGCAGCAACATTCAAAGGTCTGATCAAAGGTGAAACATTACGATACATCAGAACATGCAACAACGAAACCGATTTTACAGAGAAAGTCACACAATTTAGTGAAAAACTACAAGACCGACAATATATAAATACCGCAATTATACGGTGTCCGTCATATTTAATCAGAATTGGTACATACCAGTATGGGTACCAAAGATCAACAATAAATGTTGTTTCTATCTGACTGTTCAGTACAGGAAAATTCTACGTTGATGTTATGACAATGACTTCCACAGTACAACCAGAAAAAACAACAAGAAATATATAAACCAGAAAAAGAAGAATGACAATAGTAAATATCATCTGTAACTTTAGGTACTGAGGTCAACTTTAGCAACATGCATAGCAAAAACAGCTAGTCCCTCTTAGTTTGAGCAGGTCTGTTAATATGTAACAGTTCAAAAACAATGACAGGAAATGATTCAAGGTCAGTGGAGTAGCCTGTTTCAGTCACTGGCATACCACCACTCCTACACATTTGCAGGATTTCCCTTTTTCTTACCTCATTTGCACATTTTTGACGTCCATTTGAACAACGTCACATCTCAGCCCCTGCATCTACCTGTACACCAAATACTGAGATGATAGCTTTGGCGGTAAGGGAGCTTTTGCATGTGACAGACATACATCCGCACTAACATACCCACATACATACATACATAGAGACACACAGACGCCACCGACTCACCATATTAGATGTTTTTTGTTATTTATGCACATACCAAATATGAGTTAAAATGAAATAGAAGCATTATCAGAGAAACAGATCATAAAAGCAGAAAAAGACAGCTTGAACAACAAAAAGAAAGAAAGAACGCCACCAACAATACAGTAGTCTTCATAACAACATATAGCCCATACATCGAAATGACAAAAATCAAGCAAGCTCTGAGAGAAAACTGAAGTGAACTTGAAAAAGACAAAACACTAAAAAAACTGTTCAAAAATCAACCAATAATCGCATATACCGGTAGAAGGAACAGAAATATAGGCGATAGACTTATAAGCGCCAGATTTCACAAAAGCGACGACAGCTCGAACTCAGGTTCACACGAATCTACACAAACACAACAAGACCAACCAGTAGACATTCTAGCTTCCCTACTTGAACACCAAACTTAAGTGGAACAACATACCACCAAATAAAGACAATCAACCATTCAACACGTCTCACCAATCAAGAATGAATTTTAAGCGACTGATGAAGAAAACTCTGTTTTCGAAACGCAGCGCCAAAGGATCGCAGTGTAACACTTGTCTCTCCGCTCCAGTGTGGAGTAACATCAAGACTCGTAGATTCGGGTACATCTCGCCATGGCTAAGCAACACTTTACTTAAAACAGCCAAACATGACATACACTTATATTATACATACTTTCATACACAAAACGCAAACAATCCAAATATGAACGATGTGTGGAGTTGATTTCCCTTTACTACCTAACCTCGGAAATTGTGAAAATCCACATGAGCAACATGTTCCGGACGAAGAATGTGAAAGTGATATTTTAATACATGTACAAATATGCAAATTATGGGATTTATGACCACTTGTCTATAATCTAGATATGATAGTTGGATTCCTAAACCACTAAAACACGGTGGTAGACACAGACATCACTAGTCTAGGTTTAATATTTAAGTAGTTATGGCCATTTTAAGTATATGGCGGCCATCTTGGACGCCATCTTGAAAATGACGCGTTTCCGGTGGTCAGATTTTGGTAGACTTTTAGTATGTTATTAAGCACATTTGACTCTATCAAAAACCGTTGAGAAACCTTTGTAGCAATTTTTTGGGGTAAGGTGGTTTTTTTTCATAAATGCAGCCGACTATGAGGTTTAAACGTTGTCTACAAGATGAAATGTGCCGATAGATAATACTATCGATTTTGGCGGGTAAATGTCGGTATAAGTATCACGTGACACCTTTTATGCAAATTTAAATGACATAAACTGAAAGAGCTATCAAAACTACGTATGTGTACCAAATTCCAACAAAATATGACCAGTACTTTTTGAGAAATGAATTTCAGCTCGAATTCGGTCTGGACCCCTGCCTTAACTCACTTGCGCGGTAAAGCATTGCAGCCAGTGAAAAGGTCGTTGTTATCTATCGCATTCGGTGTGCATGCCACTGAATTAGTTGGAATACGTCTGTTACAGTGTAAACATGGAAAAATTAAAGCAAAACTTCAAAAATCTAAAACCACCCAATCGTAGTTCAATACATTAAGATTATTGGTTTAATTTTATTAATCAATAGCTGATGGACTAATAATATCCAAGCCAGCGATTGACTACGGACCAGTGAATAATCAAAGCAGGTAAAATTGCCATTGTATTTGTATGGGCTTTGGCGTAATAAAATACGTCGCCATGTCACAACAGTAAAATGTAAATTTTTAAACAAAACTAACGCAACATCCAAACATCGAAAATAACAACCTTGTAGTAAAGTATCTACAGATTATAGATTTAGATTTTTACATTCATAGCTGAAGAAATTACTATCTTGTGGCAAGCAATTGGCACGATAGTGGCAAAGAATTTACATCCGGTAAAATGCCATTGTTTTCTATGGGGTGCTGGAGCAGCGTACGCGTAAGTCGCCAAATAACGACAATAAAACTAACGAAATACTCAAATATCGAAAATAACACCCTTGTAGAACAGTTTCTCAAAATTGTAGATTTAGATTTCTACACTCAAAGTTGGTGAAATAAATATCTAAAACAAGCGTAGGCATGATAGTGGCAAAGACTTTATAGCCTACAGTTGGTAGATGCCATTGTTTTCTATAGGGCGCTAGTATGTGTGTCGCCCAACAACAGACGGTGGTAAAAATGTAAAAATACAATGACTTAAGCACATCTTGAAAAATAAAACTTATTACAACTGTAGAACGGCATCTAAAGATTACAGATTTAATTTTTCACATTGAATTTTCGTAGCTGATGAAATAAATATGTTGAACCAAGTGATCGGCACAATAGCGGCAATGAATTTGCAGCCGGTAGATGCCATTGTATTCCTGTGCGGCACGACCAATATTTGTTTTGTCGAACCACGGACGGCGGTAAAATTGTAAAATAACAAAAATTTAATCAGATATTTAAAAATCGGAAACGATACGATTGTAGTACGGCATCTCAAGATCTCAGGTGTGAATTTTTGTATTTATGAATGAACATTAAAAAATGAAGCGAGCGATCCACAAGGTTCCGACGACCAACGCAAAAAGCAATGTATACTTTGGGTATTTTTTGCATGATTCATCTACACTTGCAACACCTAAAACTCGGCTGTTCAATTTTTCATATTTCGCACGAAATAGAAGAAAAGATACAGCCGTTAAGATGTTCACCGTATCCGAAAACGTATCGTTTTCGATTTTAAAATTACGCCTTACTTTTCTTGTTCTAATTGGTTTCAGGGCTTAATTAGCAGTGGTGCTGTAAGTAGCCATGTCAAACACCTGAAAAATTGTTCTGCCGAGTGAAGTTCACGTAAAAAGTCCCAACTTTAAAGGCATATTTCTCCTAAATAAATAATTTTTTTTCACTATGATACTTCATTTTGATTGTCATAAACTTCTTCTTTAATTTGTAAATAAATAAATCGAAAAAATAAAACTAACAAAAGTTATAAAAACTAGAAAATTGGGTTTCGTTCTCTTGCGCGGATCGCGAGAAAAGGGTGATTTTGCGACCCCAATATTAAATGGAACATTCCACTGAAACGTATGGACCGATTTCCATGTATGACCCCTTGTTGAAAACGTCACATAATTCTCTAATGCGTCAGAGCCCCGATGTTGCGATATACACATGTTGTCATCGTTTGAAATTGAAAGAAGAACTTATATCAAAAATCTCGACCTCAAGACAGCAAAATTTTGTATGAGCGGCTATGTGATGATAAAATTTAGTGTATATTTAGTAAGATTCGAAGGTTTCATGAAGATTTGTTGAGCGGTTTCGATGGAAATTGCTCGACAAGTACGTTAAGCCCGATCGGGAGGTAGCGTGAGTGCCACTATCGACATTTCTGCTACGGGCCTTTGTTTGCCGTGTTGGCTGTCGACAAAGCTGCAATAATTGTTGCCCACGGGCCTTTGTTTTTCCGTGTTGGCTATTCAGCTATGACCGGGCGGGGCTTAATGGCCAATACGGCAAACAAAGGCCCATGGGCTACAATTATTGCAGCTACCGACATTGTGACAGTTTGGATGAGTCTATATTCGCGTAAAAACAAAATATTTACTCGTAGTTTTGGAAAGTTTGAAACCACTGTGATTCAGGATTTACTTCAGAAGATGCTTTAAAAATGGAACTTATAATTATAACTTGTAATTTGTTTCTGAACGAATGGACTATATGGCTTTATTGTTAACAAATGCTAATAAACATCGGGTGGCAGCTCGCAGTATGCAAAACGAACGAACTTTGATGGAAATTTTTGACCTCAAGACAGCAAAATTGGGGGTAACTGACTTTCTGATGATAAAGTTTAGTTCATAATTAGTAAGATTGTGAAGTGTCATGAAAATTTGACGAGCGATTTTGATGGAAATTGATCGACAAGTGCGTTGAGTCAATTAGAAGCCCGAGCGCCACCGACGTTATGACCGAGCAAGGCCGGATGCGTGTGCTCATAGATTGTATATATTCACGTAAAACAAAGTATTTACTCATATCTTTGGAAAGTTTGAAACCACTGCGATTCAGAATTTACTTCAGAAGATGCTTTGGGACTGGTAAATTTTCGTAAACTGAACAAAATGTTACTTTATTTAATGTTACCAAATGCAAACAAAATTTAGTGGCAGAATGCATACATCGCACTCCATGAGTGGTTTTTATTGGCTAGTCTGGCACCAATGATTGTAGTTACCCATTTAGCTGACATATTGCTAATTACAGAAACTTACAATGAATAAATCTTTTGAAATGTAATAATTTGCATAAATTAGCATACCTGAAAGGCTTATCACGGAAACTATATAGGATATGGTCAGACATCATTTTGAATGATTTCATTGAATTCAGCATGTTCGAAAACCAACTAATTGAAATTTCTATGTCTCTATGTGGAAGAATAATCGAGAAATTTATTTTTTTGCATATTTAATTAGGTGGACTTAGTTTTTCTGTGAACTCACTGATTTTACGGTCGGTGAAATTAGATAATATTCAAATTTTGACCGCATATAATTTGTAGTTGAATAAGTTTTTCAGAGTGAATGGCCACAATTGGTTTCAAAAGGAATATTGCAACAGGTTTTAAGCTTTCATCAAAGTTATTTATGTATTATTTCTGATATATTGACATCAAAACTTCATAAAAATTAAAAACGTCAAAAACTTTAAAAATACGAAAATTTATCACTTTAAAAATCTTTATCTCCGGACTACTCGTCCAATCTTGATCATTCAAGGCTTGTTTTGTTCCCCTCAGTGAGATCTTTAGATTGAATTATATTCCAATTCTCTATTCCCAATATTTAAAATTGGCTTGACATGGCTACTGTAAGTGATAAGGACATACCCACTTGCCTGTGTCAGCATAATTTGGGTAGAATTTTCTTAATTTCTTTCGTGTATAAGTTAAATACTTACATATACGTTTTCATGTATATGTGTACTATATATTTGGAGAATCTTTAGGACTATGCTAGCATGGAACGGTGGCAATAGTCATATATATTTCTGTCGGGAGTCAATACCTGTGAGACAGCGTGTCGCTGCCGTAGTGGGCTCATGAATAATTAATAAGTACGGCTACGCTTGAAACAAAAAGAGGCCCAAAAGTTCCATATTGTATTCGTACTACTGGCCACAGGCCAAGATGTTCAAAGGTAAAGATATTACATTTACTATTCGCTGCTACATAATAGATTAAGCACACATTCAAGTCTGTCAAAAAGAAAACGAAGAACATACATCATATGGAACTATGTTACAAAATTGTCCCAAAATTCGTGTCGACGATTTGTCGCATAAAAATATATCTACTACGTTTCCGGAGAGTGTCTACTTTCTCTGATGAAAGAAGTGTTTTCAACTTGAACAAGACAGGAGGGGTGTAGTGGTAGTAAGGAATATATCGAGCTCTCAAATCACAGTACTTTGGAAAAACTAGCCAGAAACGGAATTCATCTTCAACATCCTCCAGGATGCAGAGGTCGCAACTGTGAGCAGAGATTCTAAATTTACACAGAGCTAATCTAAACACAGGTTCTCAGTCAGGTGAAAATATGCTTCAATACAAAGTCTTTTTTGAAAAGTTGAGTAGGTTTCTAACCTACCAGGGAGGTGTAAATCTTCCTTCCATGACTGTACATCTATATCAATACATCTTTCTTTTAAAATTCACAAAAATACAGCTACATTCGTAACACCTTGTCCTTGGTGATCCCACACTTCACGAAAACCAAAGATACTCAACAAAAACGAACATTTTTTACCCAAAATTTGTAACGTGTAACATGGATGTTTTTGACCAGAAATTCATACCATTTATAAAAAATTATGTTATTATCCATACGCACTATACGTAACCAGTGTTTGATTATTCAATAATAAATATTAATTATCAAGGTAGCTCTCCCCAGTTTTGTTGTGAGTTTTTTCTAAATCTTTGACAGGATGGAAGCCCCAAATTTCTGAACCATAAAGTTAAATTAGCAGAATTTAAGCGTCAAAGATTTTCTATGCAATATCGATTGTTAATGTACCGAATCTGTGCACACAGGTTTTCAGACTATAAAGTGCTCTATTAGCTTGTTCATTGAGTGATTTTTTGGGTTGAAACCATTGACCAGTCCAAGAGAAAACTACACAAAGATAGCCATAGAATACGATGACTGATACTTGGTTGCCATTGTAATACCGTTTCTCATATTTTCTCAAGCCACTACCCCTCCTGAACACAATTATCTTGGTTTTATCTACATTAACATAATGTTTCCACGGCAATCATATAATTTGTTTAGTAAAACGCTGTAAACCTATCTTTGAAGAGCTGACAAGAGTAAGGTCATCTGAAAATAACAAGTATAAAATTTTTATGACCTGTATTTGAATACATGAAAATGATCATTATCATTCAATGTTTCACTGAGGTCATTTACAAAAAGAGAAGGTGAGAATACAGAATCTTGTTTCACTCGGAAAGTACATTTGAAGAGGTTGGTTATACCTTTAGGATAGGATTACAAATACAGCCTGTTCATCGACAATGGGATCTTTTTCTTCAAGTCATCTAAAGAGTCTACAATCAATAATGCTGCAAAATATTTTACCTTTACAGGAAGTAATGTAATTCTTCTAATTTAAAAGTTACCAACATGACCGTTGGCGCCTTTCTATGTATTGAAGCAATGACACCTGTTGCCCAAGCAACTGGGAAACTTCCAGAATCCATTACAGCATTGAAAAGTTTACATATCAATTCTTTAACTATGTGTGGACATGCTTTGAAAATGTCAGCTGTTGTACCATCAATACCACGTGCTTTGACAAGTTTTAGTTCGTTAACGCACAAGTCAATTTCATCAATTACAATAAGTGCATTTAAAATGTGAAGATCATACATACTGTCGTTGAAATTTTCTCTATTGTTAAAATCTTCGCCAGTCTCATAAAAAGTTTTGAATTCCTCATTTTCCTTATCTAGGGTGTTTAACAATTCAGCAAAATAATTCAACCAATCATCATTATGAATGTCTTCAGAAGGCGGTGTTGATTTCTTTTACACGAGGGACCAAGATTTCTTTGACTTTGATTGTTTTGAAGTGTTAAAAGTTTTTCAAGGTTCATGGAGACAATATCTTACACCTTATAAACGACCTATTCGTATAGGCATTAAGTCTAAGGTTAACAGTACACTTAAATTTCTTACAATTCATATCATACCATGACGTGTTTTAATGTGTCTTACTCCGAAATGGGGTAGTACACCTTTGTTTATTTTCCATTCCATCTTCAGCACATCTTATCATTGATAAGCAATTTTCTTCATCTATATTTTTGTTGTTAAAAAGTACATAGAATTCAACAACATAAATATTGGGATCGAGAGACTCCAAACACATCAAGAATGTCTGACTTAGTTCTTCTGTCGAAATAAATCTGCTGAATTGGGGCACTACAGTAGAGGTTGAATCATAAGTTACAACACTTGGTGAATCATTGCGATGGAAGTCAGTGACCATATCGAAAGCATGTGCTTAGAGATCAGATTCGACTCTCTTGTCTTTGAAAAATTACATGGTCGTGTTAAGCAAATAATCAATGACACTACACCCGGAGTCACTTAAAAACGTAAAATTATCACTTCTTATATTTTTATAAAGTCTTCCAATAACGATTTGCAGTTCAGTAGACTTACAGAGGTCTAGAAGAAGTATTTACAATGATATCCTTCGGAGAACCGGAGGGAATATCAATGATACAATTGTTACCAAAGCAACTCTCAGGAAACACAAATTTGCTAATGTTGTCTCTGTTACTGTCAGCCTCATTTGCAGTTTGTGCATTCGAACTCACTAGTGTACTGTGAAAACTCTTGTTCCAAAATATCTAGTGTATGTTCAAAATCACTTGTTTCATTGACAACAGGGGGATTGTAATCAACAGCAAAAATCATGGCAGGAGTAATTTCTGAAACATCTTCTTAAAAAGTACCCAAACAATGTTATCAGAAATACTAGGAACTTATTTAACACAGAGGGAAATTGAATATTTGTAGAAACCGGGACATCTCCCCTGTTTTGATTTTTTAATACCTGCCCTTTGAAAGGAATGAAACCGTCAATACTATGATTGGAATCCCGTTTGATCCAAGTTTCATCAATATTTTGGAGGTAAGAGACAAGATTGAGATCACATAGTTTCGGATACAAGTCCATTAATGTTCCGAAAGACACAACACATATTCACATGGTTCATTTCGTTGCTAAATTCTGAATCAGGACCTTGCACAGAGGATGACGACGACTTGCCTGACTTTCTATTGTTCGGACCTAGCTGGATGCATGTCCGTTTCACGATAAAGGACGAACATCATTCCGTACACTGTTATACACGTAAGTTGTCCGGTCAGTCTTCAATTTGTCAAACGATACGCAAGCTCTCTTTCCTTGAGTACGAGCACCTCTAAGGTGTCGCCCTAGTTTTGGTCTAACATCCCGGACTGTACGAGTAAAATCCTCAGCTATTCTGACGTCCGTTCCTTTCAATTTCTTTGCGGCCTCGAACACCTATTGCTGTTTTTGGAACCTTGGGAATTTTGTAATTATTGGTTAATTGTGGATGGGAGAGAGCATTTTTGAGTCTGTGGACTCGTCAAACTCTAAACCATCACCATTAATGTCAAGTTTATCTGTGACAAATGTTCTTACTTTTTCTTCAGTCTGGCACCACGTCTCTGTTAAAACCTTTAAAAATAAGGTTAACTCTTTCATTTGTCCTTGAGTGGCATCAAGTTCGTTTGTTAGTGAAGTTAACTGATCTTTCAAAACTTGGTTCTCTTCGGATAGACGTGCGGTTTCCGTTCTTGCGTTTTGAAGTTCTTGTTGAAGGTCACGAACGTCATTGACAAAGTCGTCAATCTTACCACTTAAATCTTCAGATAATGTATCCGTTTTCTGATTCAAATCAAAACTCAAACTGTGCTCTTCTCGCATAATATCAACCACTGGACAAAAAATGCTTGATATATGTTCAGTATATTTATGTATTTACGTGTATGGAACACAATATTAATTGCATACGTAACTTATATCTTTGTATATTGAACATTCAAATACGTTAATATGCATAGCGTATATCTATGCAGATCATGAGTATACATAATGCAGACCTTTGCACACCAAATGTACACTGTACTTTCGCATTTTTTAGTATACGTGAACTTAACGTATTTGACATATGTACAGAATCAGTATATGTGTATATATTGTTGTATATCAAGCATTTTGCCCAGTGAACAAGTTCTAATTTTGCACTTTCAGTAGCTGCATATGTTCCTGTTAAAATATTTTGCCTGGTTGGTCTTCTTTCAGATGGTGTTGTTTGTTGGTTTTGACTGGGGTTGCTTTCGACATCACTGGACATCAACAACATGCTCAAAAATAGTAACCACAGGAGAACGCACTCACCATTGCCTCTGATTCAGGATTCAAAATGGCAGCTGTCTACGATGCAGGCCGTCTGGTCGTGCGATCATATCCTTGCTCTCCACACGTCGAGACTAATTCTCATCACTAAATTGTGTCTCCAGTAACAACAGATACACTCCATCGATGTAACAAATTTAGTTAGGGTGTATAAAATCTCACCAGTGGGCAAAAACGTAGACCAGGAGTTCCTCAGTGATGTGTTGTCGAGGATCAACACCAAGTCTCCAATGTTGAGGTTTCTTCTGATCTAAAGCCACTTCTGTCTCTCTTGTAGCAATGGGAGATATTCTTTCATCCATCTCTTCCAGAATGTATCTGCCAGGTTCTACTCTTGTCTCCATCAACGGCATACGTAGATGCCATTTTGTGAAGCAAGCTGGGTTTCAGGGCCTGTTTTGATTTCAGCATCAACAAGTGGTAGGGTATTAATGCCTCTAGGTCATTCTGATCTTCTGATAGCCTGGTCATTGGTCAGAACAGCATTTGGAGTGCTTCAACTGCCATGCAAATGGTTGTTCTTTGAGCAAGGGAAAGATAATTTTCCTTATGGTTCTGATATGACGCTCCCCTATACTTCCAAAGTGGGAACCTGCTGGGGAGTTGAATTCCCTTTGATTTCTTGTTGGTGGACTGTCTCAGCTGTCTTCTCTTGGTTCCATTTCCTAATATTCTCCTTCAGCTCTTTTTTGGCTGCCACGAAGTTGGTCCCGTCATCTTGTCCTCTCCGGGGATTAATCTTCTAATGGCGTTGATGCACGAATCGGTGTCTAATGAGCAGGCTATCTCTAAGTGTACCACACGAGTTGTCGTGCATATGAAGATCACTTCTTACCTCTTCTCAGTAAAACGGCTACGTTTGACCACCATTGGTCTGAAGTAATCTACATCTGTGCGAGTGAATGGTGGCTCTTCAGGGATGATGCGGTCCTTGGGTAGGTCTAACATCTTCTGCTCACAAACTGTCCCTCTATATTTTCTATGGATAACACATCTGGCCACAAGGTTGCGGTTTGCTGTAGGCGCCCGTAGAATTCCAAATTTCTCTCTTAGATTCGCCATCATCGAATTCCTTCCATGTGGTCCGACTTTTTTGTGGGTTTCATGGAGTATGATTATTGACATAAGTGAGTCTTAGCGTAGCACTATCGAATGCTTGCTGTCTGGTGATGCTGAAGTGCGTTCCAGGTGTCCGCCAACTTGTATTATCCCTTGTCCAACTTTGAGTTTAGCTTATGAAATTGACTGTACCTCCTGACTTGTTTCTTTCTCTGTAGGAGTGCCATTATATCTGGCAAATGCCTTCGTTGCATGTATGCATGATGGCATCTCCTGCCCTCTGCAGTTACTCTAATGAAGAGATAGGATTGTTGTTTACAACTCTTCTCCATGGTATCTTAATTTGTATCTTCATCGCTTCGTTTTCTTTTGCAACATCAATCTTGAAGGTTTAACTTTGCTAACAGGAACCATCCAAATATCTTCATTAGTTTAAATCATGCTGGAATAGCGTAGCAGGATTTCTCTACCGCACACACTTGCTCTGCTAATACAGTGTTGTACATAGATGCTTCTTGCTTGACTTCAGGGTCTTTATCACATTGTGCTCTGGATATGTCCTGTTGTGTAGGCCTTTCACGTTTCTCATTTCCACAGGAATCTAGTCCTTGCTGCCATCTCGTGTTTTGCAGGAACTTATCTACAGTCAGTCTCTAGGAGCGTTCAGTTTTTTCTTGCTGGGATGAGACAGAAAATTCTTCCTGCCCATCAGTCAAAATAAGTGAACCCCCTATCAATTGCACAAAAAGATTGATGATCCCCCTTTATAAGATGACAAAAATTTCATGACCCCTATTGCTTTAGTAGAGTTGCACGAACAAACACCTCAGGGGTGAATGATAAAATCCAAAAAAAAGATTCTCATATTTTAAATGATACCCCTTACAAACTCACAAGGTATTAATGGTCAAATTTTTTCTGGCTTGCTATAATTCTAAAATTACCCCTAAAAGGGATGGACAGAAATTACAGGTGGATCACAATATTTTTGCTCAAGCATATGTGTACAAAATTTTAGATATTTGGATTAAATGATAATCAGCTGTAGGTAATGGCGTGCTATTGGGTATTTTCCCTGCATTTGGAGCAGTTACCTGTCTTATGTGGATCACGATAGCGTTTTTCAAGCTCCTCCATGCACCCTGATATGCTTCACTTGCATCTATATCTGCATACCCTTGAACTATTTCATTGGCGGTGCCATCAGTGAACTGTCTCAGCAGAGTGAGTTTATCTTTGTCTTCTTCTGCAGTCGGTACAAGGTTGGTTTCAAACTCATATATTAATGACCTATAGTCCATGATCTTGCCGTCAAACTTCTTTATCACTGTGGACATTTTCTTTATTGATCTGACGTCCGCCCATTGCGCAGAGTCACGTGATGTCTTACTCATGTACTGCCGCTACTTTTGAAGGAAATTCTGGAAGCCGCTGTGCTGACTGAATCTTCTAAACCATCAGACTCACTGTCACACTCCCTTTCTATTGCAGGAGTTTTCTTCTTATAGACTCATACTGGTGGTGTGGTCTTCTGCGGTTTTGTTCTGGACACAACAGATTTGCCCTCCTGTGGTTCAGGCTTACTATTGATGGCAATGTCATCCTCGAGTCCATCACCAAAAATTTATTCAGAGACCTTGCTCTTGCACCAACTATGGCAATCTTCATGTCTAGTTCATGTTGTTCCTCCTTGGGTTGAAGCTAAAGCTTTGCAATTACACGCTTAATTTCTTGCCTTTACTGCTCTTCCAGGAGTTGAAGCTTATACTTGGCTTTTCTCAATTTCTTGCTTCTTCTCTTAAGCTTGGCTGACATTGCCAACAATTCAGCTCTTCTCCTTTTGTCTGCTATTTTGGTAATCAAGAGTGCACTGTGGCTCTTATTGTGGCTGACTCCACTTAGTACAAGGACTATTTATGGTTTTAGTATGGTACCTTGACAGCCATTGTGTTCTGGCTCTACTTATGGTGTGGATAAACTGATGTCAGGTTCACTTCTTGTTAACTCAACCATCCACTGGGTTCTTCAAAGAAGGTATCAAAACCGTCTTCAACGTTCATCAGCCAAGAAAGGCCCTCATCTTGCTCCTGATCCTTTAGGAGTAATTCTTCGTATTCCTTGCCTGCGGAGGCAAAGTCTTCATATCCTTCCACACTTAAAAGTTTAGTTTGATCGTGAATAAGTCTGCCTTATCAGCGATGAGGGCCTGTCTCAGCAGAGTGAGTTTATCTTTGTTGTCTTCTGCAGTCGGTACAAGGTTGGTTTCAAACTCATATATTAATGACCTGTAGTCCATGATCTTGCCGTCAAACTTCTTTATCACTGTGGACATTTTCTTTATTGATCTGACGTCCGCCCATTGCGCAGAGTCATGTGATGTCTTACTCATGTTACTGCCGCTACTTCTGAAGGAAATTCTGGAAGCCGCTGTGCTGACTGAATCTTCTAAACCATCAGACTCACTGTCACACTCCCTTTCTATTGCAGGAGTTTTCTTCTTATAGACTCATACTGGTGGTGTGGTCTTCTGCGGTTTTGTTCTGGACACAACAGATTTGCCCTCCTGTGGTTCAGGCTTACTATTGATGGCAATGTCATCCTCGAGTCCATCACCAAAAATTTATTCAGAGACCTTGCTCTTGCACCAACTATGGCAATCTTCATGTCTAGTTCATGTTGTTCCTCCTTGGGTTGAAGCTAAAGCTTTGCAATTACACGCTTAATTTCTTGCCTTTACTGCTCTTCCAGGAGTTGAAGCTTATACTTGGCTTTCTCAATTTCTTGCTTCTTCTTAAGCTTGGCTGACATTGCCAACAATTCAGCTCTTCTCCTTTTGTCTGCTATTTTGGTAATCAAGAGTGCACTGTGGCTCTTATTGTGGCTGATTCCACTTAGTACAAGGACTATTTATGGTTTTAGTATGGTACCCTTGACAGCCATTGTGTTCTGGCTCTACTTAATGGTGTGGATAAACTGATGTCAGGTTCACTTCTTGTTAACTCAACCATCCACCGTTTTCTTCAAAGAAGGTATCAAAACCGTCTTCAACGTTCATCAGCCAATAAGGCCCTCATCTTGCTCCTGATCCTTTAGGAGTAATTCTTCGTATTCCTTGTCTGCGGAGGCAAAGTCTTCATATCCTTCCACAATTAAAAGTTTAGTTTGATCGTGAATAAGTCTGCCTTATCAGCGATGAGGGCCTGTCTCAGCAGAGTGAGTTTATCTTTGTTGTCTTCTGCAGTCGGTACAAGGTTGGTTTCAAACTCATATATTAATGACCTGTAGTCCATGATCTTGCCGTCAAACTTCTTTATCACTGTGGACATTTTCTTTATTGATCTGACGTCCGCCCATTGCGCAGAGTCACGTGATGTCTTACTCATGTTACTGCCGCTACTTCTGAAGGAAATTCTGGAAGCCGCTGTGCTGACTGAATCTTCTAAACCATCAGACTCACTGTCACACTCCCTTTCTATTGCAGGAGCTTTCTTCCTATAGACTCATACTGGTGGTGTGGTCTTCTGCGGTTTTGTTCTGGACACAACAGATTTGCCCTCCTGTGGTTCAGGCTTAATATTGATGGCAATGTCATCCTCGAATCCATCACCAAAAATTTATTCAGAGACATTGCTCTCGCACCAACTATGGCAATCTTCATGTCTAGTTCATGTTGTTCCTCCTTGGGTTGAAGCTAAAGCTTTGCAATTACACGCTTAATTTCTTGCCTTTACTGCTCTTCCAGGAGTTGAAGCTTATACTTGGCTTTCTCAATTTCTTGCTTCTTCTTAAGCTTGGCTGACATTGCCAACAATTCAGCTCTTCTCCTTTTGTCTGCTATTTTGGTAATCAAGAGTGCACTGTGGCTCTTATTGTGGCTGACTCCACTTAGTACAAGGACTATTTATGGTTTTAGTATGGTACCTTGACAGCCATTGTGTTCTGGCTCTACGTAATCGTATGGATAAACTGGTGTCAGGTTCACTTCTTGTTTACTCAACCATCCACTGGGTTCTTCAAAGAAGGTATCAAAACCGTCTTCAACGTTTATCAGCCAAAAAGGCCCTCATCTTGCTCCTGATCCTTTAGGAGTAATTCTTCGTATTCCTTGCCTGCGGAGGCAAAGTCTTCATATCCTTCCACACTTAAAAGTTTAGTTTGATCGTGAATAAGTCTGCCTTATCAGCGATGAGCGCCTGTCTCAGCAGAGTGAGTTTATCTTTGTTGTCTTCTGCAGTCGGTACAAGGTTGGTTTCAAACTCATATATTAATGACCTGTAGTCCATGATCTTGCCGTCAAACTTCTTTATCACTGTGGACATTTTCTTATTGATCTGACGTCCGCCCATTGCGCAGAGTCACGTGATGTCTTACTCATGTTACTGCCGTTACTTCTGAAGGAAATTCTGGAAGCCGCTGTGCTGACTGAATCTTCTAAACCATCAGACTCTCTGTCACTCTCCCTTTCTATTGCAGGAGTTTTCTTCTTATAGACTCATACTGGTGGTGTGGTTTTCCACGGTTTTGTTCTGGACACACGATTGGATTTGCCCTCCTCCAGGTTCCCTTCTTGTTAACTCAACCATCCACTGGTTCTTCAAAGAAGGTATCAAAACCGTCTTCACGTTCATCAGCCAAGAAAGGCCCTCATCTTGCTCCTGGTCCTTTAGGAGTAATTCTTCGTATTCTTGCCAGCGGAGGCAAAGTCTTCATGCGCTCCTTCCACACTTAAAAGTTTAGTTTGATCGTGAATAAGTCTGCCTATCATGCGATGAGCGCCTGTACTTCACTGGCCCTGTTGGTTGGTGAACTCACTGTTTCCTCTAAGGAGCTAACTGTTTAAGCAAACATATTTTTGAAAACCCTTTCAGTCAGCTTTCTGATACGGCTGCTACGCCTGGGTTTTTGCAATTCATTTTCCAATGCTGAAGCTTCTAAATTCTGTTCTTTCTCTTCCATGGTTTGACTTAGGTGAATATCACAAGTCCGATGAAATTATCGTTAGTGAGCAAAGTAACTTGTAAATAAAGTCGTGAAGACTCAAAACAATTTATCTGCAACTACTGTGCAATAGTCCCCTACAGCTGATATTCCGTAATGCGTTCTGTCTTAAATAAGACAAAACAAATATCCGATCAGTGTTTCACATCGTTTTTTCAAATATAGCATGCCTTCCAGACTGAGAATAACTAATTCTCTGTACTTATTGAAACATTGAATTTAGAACGTTCTCGTACTGAAAACAATTAAATGAAAATAAATCAAACAAAAGAATACAGGAAGTGAGAATTCAGTTAGGTTCACACTATGATACAGGAAGTAAATACTGTCTATGACACAGGAAGTGAGGAACAGGAAGTGAAGAACAGGAAGTAAATACTTCTCCTGAAGTGATTCAGGGGTCAAAGGCCAAATAGGTGAGGGAGGGATGAGACTCCTCAGTAAACGCCATCTAACGGTGACTGAACATTTACTTTTGTTTACAAAATCTAATTTGTATAAATGCAGCTTTGACTTAAAGAGTGAACAATTGGCTGCTTTCAAACAATCGCTCAACTTAAAGTTAGCATAAAATACAATTACTAAAAACTACTTAACTGAAAGGTCTCAAAAAGATACTACTAAATGTAATCAGAGTCTTGAAATGTGTCATTATAGCATTCATTGTTCGCATACTTCAATAGGTCCTTGGCCTTTTGTTAGGCACACGTGCTCTTAGAGTCTCACAATGGAATAAGGCTATTCAATGTTCCTTCAAGAACGTCTGCTTAAAGTCACAAAAGAATCAACTGAATTGCTTACCGATTTATGTAGGGCTGTATAAGACCATCGCATCAACAGGTTCAAAGCTGTTTCATCAAAACACGGTCTTTACAAGCAATCCTGGCGGGAAATATGTGCTGCTCGCCTTGAGACGTCTGGTCCTCAAAGTGACTATACTTATCTTGATGAATCACACTAGGAGTGGTTATATGCAACTGCTGCGTAATACATACGGTAAACATATGGGCGGAAATGAATGATGACTCATTTTTGGGTTACTGAACTGTGGCTGATAAATTACACTAAAATTTGTAAACTCTATGTCCAAATAATAGGATGTTGATTTGACGTAACATCCCTCATGTTGTAGACCATCGAGTTCTAGAGCCTACCATGGCCATGCTCCATGCAAGTTCTCTAGGTGTCTCGAGTCTCATGAATTCTCTGTTCCCACTGCTGTATTTTTTTGTGCCATTTGGCTGTGATCCCCTGGCCCCTCACGGCACCTTGAAAGTGCTCCATAACTCGCTTGGCCACACAACGTAGGTCAAAATCACTTATAGAGGCCATGTTGGCAGGGGCAGGTTCTGGGTCTCTTAGGGGGTAGAGGCCATATACGGTACACGTGCTGATAGTAAAACTTTATCGATGCAATAAAGTACACCAGGTTTTGTGGCCTGATGGATAACCAAGGGGCTTGTCCTTTCTACCTCTTAGTACAGACTCTGTCAATTTTTCTTCAACAGACCAGTAGCCTTGTTTACTTCTTGCAGGAACTTGATTTTCAGAATGAACTCACACTCTGGAATGGCGGTCATTCATGCCGGTGTTCAGTTCCTCTGTGGCACTGAGATACCTTCCATTGTCAATCTCAATGCGGTTGTGTCTGCTTTTCAACCCACTGGTAAAGAAGACCATGGTGGCTCCATCGGCCTCAAACTCGCCCTTGCGTCGTCAAAGGCCACAACCCACTCGTTGTTTGCTGGGAGCCTCAATGGGCGTGAGATCAGGCTATCTAGGTCGAATGGCCGTCCTCACCCTGTCATCGGCTGGAATCCTCACTTGGTGATGAATCTGCTCTGGCAGAGGCAGCCGAGGGAAGCGTCTTTAAATATCTTTCAGAAAGGTTCGTCGAGTAAGCGCCAAAGTATATACTCTCCTAAATCTCCTTAAGCTCATTCATAAGGTCAAACACAACTGACAAGTAGATACGTGGTGGATATATCGCCTCCAATAGGACATCTCTAAGTGAAATGTAGGTAGTGAATATATTGCTACCAGTAGAATATCTCCAAATGAAATTATTAAAACTGAAGGGGTATATGGTCAGAGACGAGTCCCTACATACATATATTGTCTTAAGTCTAGTCATATATATAATATATATATATATATATATATATATATATAATATATATATATATATATATATATATATAATATAGAATATAATATATACTTGAAGTAAATTTGTGTATTTCATATACTTCTGACTTTATGTATATACATATATATTATATATATATATATATATATATTATATATATATATATATATATATATATATATATATATATATATATATATATATATATATCATATATATTATATAATACACACACATATCACACATACACAAAACAGTTTAATCAAGATTGGGAGGGGGCGGCCGTTCCCTTGGGCTTGGGCCCTCAAATTGCAGAAGTAAACGCTCAGGGGTAACACAATTTTGGAGAGGGCTAGGGCCTCTGTTTGCCAATCGCGTGGTCCGTTCACTCTCCTACTGCTCATAGATGTACACATTGTACATACACTTGCCAAGTTTGCCTTCCTCAAAAAACAACAATCACTGCTATCACTTACGACAACAGCCCTTAAAAGAATATCACGTCCGTACATTGAACTTCGTATGCTACAGAGCGTCCGACTTCACAGATAGCCTTATAAAATAATCGAATCATACCAATCCATATTCCAAAGACATTAGGTCAGAATTCAAAAGACAATAGTTGTAAACATAGACACAAATCAGCACAAAACAGACAGTAAATAGACGGTACACAAACAAAGTCATATTCATGAAAGAAAGATATATGAACCTCTGGCCAAAAACCAAGAAGCGATGTCAGGTGTTTCGAAACAGTAAGCGTATCCTGCCCCACATGTGGCACCCGCCATATATCAATCTGTACATCAGATAGGTAGTGGTCACTAATTAGGCCCAATGTCATCGATGCCATCAGCATCATTTGTCTAAGAGAGATATTGTATTTATCTACCGGCTTGCGATACCTGCTAAAAAGCGTTGGAATGTGAGACAAGTCTTGCTCTGGTGTAATCTTGATTTAACAGTTTGTAAGAGAGATGGCCATGTCTCTCTACAAAATCACCATATGAACTGCATGCTCTAGCATATCGAATAAGCTTGGAATGTATACCCCATAAGCTCGTGAGAGTGGAATATTACTTATGATGTGTTGAAAAATGATTATACTAATATTGAAATCATCTCTCTTGTCATATAGCCTAGTAGAAAGGTGACCATTAGAGTCAAATTCAAGTAAAATGTTCAGATATGAAGCAAAAGAGGCCGTTTCTGTAGTTTCTTTAATCTCCAATTCTGGAGGATAAATCATAGCGAGATATTTACTGAATTCAGAGTTATTCATTGAAATAACATCGTCTATGTATCTATATGTTAGGTTGAAAGTTCTAGCTACAGAGACCTTTTTCTGTTTGATTAGGTTCTGGATAAATTCTGCCTCGTATGAGAACAGAAATAAGTCGGCAAGCAAGGGAGCACAGTTAGTGCCCATAGGAATTCCTATACACTGTTGGAAAATGTGTCCTCCAAATTCTACAAATATGTTGTCAATGAGGAAATCAAGCATACTGATAATGTCTTTCTCGGTATAAAACACTTCAGTTAGTAACATTTTGAACAAATATGTAGAATTATACCCTAATACTACATATTTGTAATGACGTGAACCGTTTTTGTAGAAAAATTTGTAGAAAAATGCTTGGTTGATGATGTTTTTCAAGCGTTCTTTCAATTTATCACGTGGTATTGTGGTATACAATGTGGAAATCGAAAGTTTTATTAGATATTATTTTTGAAACAGATCTTGATTGCAAATTTTCCAAGAGTTCCTTCGAATTTTATAATATCCACGTTTGATTTATACCACTCCGAGAAAAGACAACATCACAGTATGCTTGAAGTCCCCGTTTAACAGTACAAAGAACAGAAGTCAGTATCTTCGATAACTCTGTTGTTGAACATTTTGAAGATCCTGCGATAAACCTAGCTTTGTAAGGTGTTTTTTGAGCTTTGGAATCCAGTATAAGCTAGGCAACTTATTATGGTCATCCTTTGTTGTAATATTTAATTTATCCATGAATGACTTATGGTTTGCCAAAATTTCAGATTTGTTGAACATTGATTGTCTGTAAGTGGAGTTGGTGGAGGTCTTAGTTACACCAAGTTCGTCTATGAGATATTCAAATAATACTTCTTACAGAAAATACAATATTATTGGCAGCTTTATCAGCAGGGACTACAACATCTTGTAGATATTTAAAAAGTAATTTTTTTCGTGAGTATTTAGATACTACGGTCTGGTCCAACAATCATTTTCATTCAGGGTAATACATTACCAGGTCCACAGGACATTTGAGATTTACAAATTTAAGTAGGACCATCGTGAACTGCTGATAGTTAGTGGTGGTGCCAGATGTCCGGAATGGGTAAGCCTACCCTGCTAGCATGCTACACCCATCAGGATTGGTCCCAAAATTGTCTAAATATTGTATTAAGTGATACATTATATAAATCACTGTGATAAGTAAAAACCGGGAATGCCGTCGCTAATCATTTGAGTGAACGAAGTGTCATATTTGGCAACAACAATGTCATCATATCGACCGTAGAACTTTTTAAAAGTCCTCACGGGTCTTTTGGATGTGTATCGCTGTCTCACTAGTTTTGATACCAATAAACGTTGTCTCATTTGACATCAGCGAAGAAATCAAAAGCCCTACAATATCTGACAAGTTGACACATACACACCATAGCATGAGCAGACGGAATTTTACTTGATATGTAGAAATAGTTTATAATTTCTAATCATCCCTTTGTCGTTCAGCTTAGTGTGTAGCCCATTAGTAACCACTTGTAGGAACAGACAAATATATGAAGCTGAGTTATATTATTATAGTTTGAAGCACTTGTCACAATCTAGAAACTACTATGGAAATACTGTTTGTCCAAAGACAATTAGAAGACGTCAAAGAGCATTCCCTTGCTGTCAATTGTCCTTTGTTCACATACACTGACATGTTCATACCATATCCTAGATATTGTTATAAACGCATAACAGTTCTTCTGAAAACTCATTTAGAATCATTCATACCGCAAGTAATGCAAGGTACGCTTTTCAAAGTTATATGTATCTATGGATATTTTAATTGTTTTTTAAACAGATATGTGCTCATTTGTTCGAAGAAATTAATAATTTACGCATAAATCCGGTAATTAGTGTTAGTAGAAATATTGTCATTTCCATCAGCCCACGCAATGCCAGAGATTAACTTTGTTAATGACAGTCTGATATCACAGACATCTAATCTAATCTTACATTTTTCAACATAGAAACATTTTCCTGATTGCCAACATAATATCCACTTAATATTAAGCGGTCGCTCGCTCATCATTAATCGCATATGCATATTTTTCTTGTTGCAACTAAAGAAGCAAAGGTTACAATAAAATACTTGCAATTGGGTAAAATCAACATAAATATCTTTCATAGCGCTGTGAGAAATATGCTATTCAAAAGCATTCTCTTTCTCTTTATATCTGAAAGAAAAATCTCAGGGAGGTTCAGTAATAAAACTTTAATCGTCCTAAAAGAAGCCCAATTGATTAAAGGAACATTCAACAAGCTATAATACAAACTTTTACAAAGCTATATTTTCACAACACGAGCTATACATAATCGTGTACCCTTCACCGACAGAAAAACAGCGTTCTAGTTTGGTTACGTAGGCATGAATCATATGTTTACTCCTGTTATTGATATTCACAGGTTCCACCATTTCCGAGGTATTTCTTATATATCTTTGCTGCTGCCAATATTTTTTTCAGCATAGAGATTAATGTAATCTTCTTTCTGGGGATCTTCCTCTTCTTGCCCTTCTGGTATGTCATCATTAGCGATGGCAAATATATCGTTTTGACGGATATCGATGTTTGATAGCTTCTTTGTTACGTCCTCCAGTTTTGTTTGGTCATTTTATCGACGTGAGTAATGATAACGAAAACTGGTATTCCTCCTGTTAGGAAAAGGCATAAAAAGATGTCTGAAAATTTAAAACAAACCTTCTGAATACTGAAATCGCAAGAAAGTGTTTACTTGTTCCAGAAAACATGGTTTCAAAATTACATTAGTTTTTTTGTTGTAGAAGAAAACTACTGACGAATGTGATTCGTGTTAACGTTCATGTTTCTGAATGGTTTCTATACATAGCTTGATATTTATATCTAAGCACATTCTATATCATCTTCAAGTTATCTTAAAATATAAGAAGATTGTTGTTCTACAAGGATAAATGGACTGTATTGTTGTCGAAATTGTAAAGCAACACCAATTACAGCCAAAATAGACTCAGAGATTATTCCCGTGTTAAATATGGTGTGGTTTCAATCGATTTCGAACTCACCCCGTACAGTTCCCAGTCACCTTGCGGAGAAGCCACAGACAAAACCGCTCGGGCCAAATCCCCAATCTCAAATATGCTCAATAGCCGACCTAAATTGTTACAATTGTTCTGACTGCGACCCCTGACACGAAGCACTCACGCCCGTAAGCTCACTAGCACACATCGCACATAAACTTTAGGGAAGCGAAGCAACGAATACATTCGCTTAAACTGGGCTAAATGAGGTATGTTAAGTAACTTTGCCATATTTTACCCTATGTTGCATTTGCTGATTAAGATAGTTTGATATTCACTAGCTTGATTTTGTATATTTGATTTATCGTTTGTACATATATATCTGTACCTATATGTTTAGGCCTAGATATCTTTAGACCAACAGAATCACAGTATGCCTTTTACCTGAACTCTTTGCGATGACAGCACACGTAAAGGTAATTATTCCTTTCTACCGTTCCCTTGTGAATAAGGACCACGGCGTGAATTTTACGATGATGTCGACTTATCCATCTTGTGCTTTCCCCAATCTCTTTTTCTGGCATTTCCTTGCCTTGAAATATGTTATAGAAAGTTCGTTCAAGGTCTTCTCTACTATCTATAGCCACAGCCTTTCCAGGTACATCCCAGATCATAAAGTCAGATCTGTTGACAATGACTTCATGTTGTGTGTAACATTTGGTGCCTGATATTGCTGGTACGTATGTGTGTGCAATAGGTGCTTTCCCATGCTGTCTAAGACTCTGAGATAACAAAGAAAAAGTACAGTGTGTGATGCTTGGATACTCATAACTGTAACTATTAGACATGTCGATATAATATTTGACTTTAACTCACAATTTTCTGTACATGTTCTACTTTGTATGCTTACAGAAAGAGTATTTAAGTTCAAGGTCAGATAAACGGGCACAACGTTATATCTGGGCCATTAATAGATACTAAGCATTATTATCACTTGCACAAGCAAGGTTTGTCGTCGTCCAACAAAAAATACGGGATTTATTATCTGGTCACTCTTCGTCACGCTAAGCCGCTTCTATGCCATCAATTTTGGTGCGCCGGACCAATAAGATGAAGGCCGGTATTTCTCCCACGATCAGAATGTGTCCTGACGTTAAAATATCGCAAAAGATAGTCATGATTATTAGTCTGACAAAATACATCCATTTTAAAAAAATTTCCCTGCTTGTGTTTTAGTTTTGTCGCCAATATCGGGATTCGTATTCCAATAGACCCTGCCAACGCCTGACCTTTCGACACACTGTGTACTTAATAAATCGAACAATGAAAACAAAGACTACGTCCGCCTGTATATTCCTAACAAATTACTTCAATGCTTTGCGGAAACAATGACCCCGAAGCTGGTCGCGTTACTGTGGTGTTCCATTAAGCATTTTAACCGGGGTCAGGTGCGACATCATTTATCGCGCCTTCGAGATTTAGTCAATTTTGTTCCTGAAAAGAGTAACTTTGTCTTGAATAAATTTCTAGGCCTATGCTATCTTTGAAATAGTGTATAACTTAACGGAGGTAAGGTGTAGACCAGGAGGTCGTCTAGCATTTGCTCCATACACGAACGTAACGCCGTATTCCTCGCTCAAGTGACGGACGATAGGAAATGATTGACAACTTGTCCACAGCGCATTGATATTATTCCTAAAGAAGTTCAAAAGTTTAAACGCGGAATCGTTATGGAAAACCTCTTGTTCTTACAAAAAATAACGAATTCTTGGCTTGTGTGAATGCTAACTATATTATGTCATAATTTCCTTCGTTCAGCTCGGTAAATACTGGTGAGGATGGATGGACGGATGAAGAATGAATGGGTGGATGGATGGATTGATTGATGGATGGATGGATGGACAGATCGACGGACGTACGTAAGTATGTTTTGTGTGTGCTCGTATGAATGTAATGACTATATGTGAAGATTTTAAACCTACCTTGCTAATTGTATTGATAGTTGAGGATTTTCCGTGCAATGGATATCCAATCATAGCAATGTTTTGTTTGCAACAAATGTCTTCTAGTTTTCCTTAAATAAATGACATATTCCCTGATTTAGTCATCATTATATATAGATTTGGACAGATTGAAAAGATAAAGCAAATCTAACAGTTTTCCACGCGAGAATAATTGAAAATATAAGAATAATGTGGATCTTGTCAAGTATGCTGCCACGGAAGTACCTAGCGGACTGTACCATTATTTTTAGGGGTACCCAAAAGGTGTCAGGCCTGAATTTAGCCGTATGAAATACTTTTGCCAATTATAACGATGTGCAAGTTCAATAAGTCATAAATTTTTGTCTTCTCAACACTCTGAACTAAGTTCAACAATGTACTAGTTCAAGAAATCCTGCATGGGAACAGGTTATTTATAGTCGTTAAAACTTTCTTGTGTTCATGCACATATGCTGTAATAGAATGTGTGAAGGAAGCTGCCAAAATGAATAGGTATAATCCATGGCAAAAAGGGATTCTGCTTGACTACAAAAGTTGTTGTAGAATGTGTAAAGTGGGGTACCAAACAGCAAAAGACATTACAGGACAATAAAATTTTGCATGAGTGAATATGTCCTTTCACATCTTCAGAAATGGCACAATTTCTGAAAAAGATGGTCACTGGTCTCTTGGCCTTCAGAGCCAGTGGTATTCTTGCAGTAATTGCAAAGAAACAAAGTGTCCTATGACTTATTCTTCAATCCTCCATAAAGTTATATACCATTAAAGTAACTACTGCCACAAGCGCACTTTGTCTACTGCTAGTCCCCTTCTATAAGTATGCGTATTCAGTCCCTCATAACCATCGACCACCCCTAAAAAATAATGGTACATTTTGCCGGGTACTTCCGTGGCAGCATACTTGACAACGTCCATAAATGCAACAGATTGGTTAGAATAAATTGTGCCATTAAAATGATTCATAACAAATTTGTGTCTGTGGTATAAACCTTAATAAAAATCCTTCAACATAAGTTAGAAATGTTTGTTGTTAATTGAGTTTAGTAAAAGATGAACATATTTCTATCAATGCTCAATACAGGGAAAAATGGCAAATGTTTAGTACTCTGGGGTAAACGAAGCAAGAGAAAATAGTTTAAAATCAACCAAATTATTGTACTCACAGTTTTATATCACAATAGTGGATTTACATAAGACTGCAAAAGGTTTGATACATTTAAAATAGTACTGTTTTACGGCAGGACTGTTATAAATTTAAATTCTGAAGGGGGATGATAGGATTAGTTCAACGTATGTAATAAATGGATTATGGCCAAAAAAGGATTTACAATGCTTAATTTATATCTCGCATGGTCCAGTTAATTTGGTTGCAACAGAACTCTGGCATTTTATCGTAATGAAAACTTTGGATTGCACAATTTCTCATAGGTGTTCACCTGTTATAACTTTATTTTGCGATTACTATTATTTCGGCGTTTTGACATAAAGCAATGTCATTATTTGTCAGTCTATTTCTACTGAAAAACTTCAGAGATATAGTAAAACGACTTTATTCGTTCTCTCCATGTGACAATGTTCGATAATCTCAAGTAAAATATCATTAGCTTATCAGTGAGAGCTTGTGAATGTAATATAAATTTAGTAGTCGCGCCAGCCGCTTACTGACTACGCATGCGCATATTAATAATATATTTTGCGAGTAAGCGGAAGTGTACCCTACTTTCATGGGCGCCGCCATGTTTTTTTGAGTACTAGTAAATAAACAAATACGAAACTTGCAAATTATTATTTTATACCATGCAATTTATAAAATATATCTCTTTTATCATATACCCATGCCCATATTGCTACATCCTAGTGACGTTCACCGTAAAATATCAGCCGTGATATTTCACGGTAACGTTGAGATATGCACGATGAACGTCATCAGTGAAGCGATGTCGCCGACGTAAAAACTTGAAGGGTTTCGAGGAACACGGGTCTTTCTGGTTGCAAAATACGGAAATATTACGTTGAGTCTTGAAATTTTTTCCCATGGTATTTTAGTTCAAGTTCTAGCAAACATTTTGCCGTGCGCACGGTGCCGGCACTGTGCACGGTCTCCACCGAACAGGTAGTGAGCGCGTGGCGTGACAGCGATGTCGCGCGCAAGACGACTGTTGACATGGCAACTCTAAGGGTAAACTAATAAAATGGCGTCCTCTCCGCGCGAGCTTCGTGCCGTACGACAATCGAAATCAGGATAATTTTAAAGCTGAGCATTTTTTGATCGGTTACAGTTGTAATAGCATATTGCACCTTAAAATGTTCCTTCTGTATGACGATTTTTGTATCCCAGTGTCTTTCTTCGTGGGTGTCATTGAGATATGGACGACTTCCAGCGATGTCGCGCGTGATGTTGACATCTTCGTCGTATACTTTATGACTGAAGCCTGTTCACATAAACATTCTGATATTTATACGCAAGGCGTAATAAAGTAAAGCCTCAACATTTAAGGTTTTTCCAGGTTCTATTAGTAAAATTCCCTAAAATTAAAGCCCCAACTCCCGTATAAAAGCGCGAGAACCTACGAGAGTGGTCATAATGGTGGATATTCAAACGTTCTCGGTACTCTCTGGACGTCGTCAATAAAAACCGTCAATTTAGAAATCTACCGATTAATTTTTTTCTTGGAAATTGAGAGATATGTGTATAAGTATTTGGAGCACAATATACTTTGTTTCTGATGAAATTAAATTTGAAATGACGTCTGGAACCAGGAAAAGGATAAAATACTTGCCGTAATATCGCCGGTATAACGTTCGATGTTCAGTTTGAATCTGCATGATTGACATGATATGCAAATTGCAAATGAGTCATGAGCGATACTTGTTTACTTTTTACGTACGTAGCGTTGATTGTTCAACGCGGGGAAAAACACCAAATACTCGGAGCGTACCAAAAGATACAAACGCACACACACTGTGATAATAAATACATGCAAACACATTTGATTCGGTAGTTCTCTTTTTGGAAAATTTGTTGGTCCTGAAAAGGACCGTTTTTATTTATGTTGGCCTACCTGAGCCGTACATTTTACAGACAGGAAGGCCTATACTGTCATTTATGCCCGACATAAAGTACGTCTGGTATGTTCGGGTTGAGACCACGGACAAGTACCAGCACAAATTCTGGCATGATCTCTCACTTTGTCTGCACTGTCTGTATATCTTCTGTCTTCTTTTCAAATTTCAAGTTTTACCCTCGAGTAACGTACTGTTGAAAGCGCAATCATCGCAATGCGATATGCGTAACTATCGCTTACGCTTAGCTGTTTCCAAAAGAGATATACATTTTCTTTCCCGATCTAAAGCCGTGCATGCCTATGTAACACAAGCGAACAAAGTCAAAATTCAAAAAAACAAGTAGCCTCCAATGTGCTGACAAAACCGGGATTTTTTTTGACGCCTGGTATCCCTTCGGCATATTCGGTCGTCACTGCTGGGTCACTTATGCTGATCAGACGTCGAGTTGACAAACGTCGCCGGCGGCAGCTGAGGTCACCGTACCAATCATCCCATAAGTTGCACTCAAATGTCCGCGCTCGATCCCCATCACAGCTAGCTCCAATTCATTCCTGGCAAAGAAAATTCCCGAGGCTACCTCTAGTGCTATCAGTGACCGCTATCTTCATAAAGCCAGTTGACATAGTGTGATTAGCAGTCTGACTCTGACTACCACGCGTTTGTAATGAACTAGTATCGCGACTGCGTGGAGAGAGTGTAGAAGTGCAAGTGCACTCGATTTTGGCGGGATCGTTCAAAGTAGCGAAATACTAGAACTCACCATTTTATAAGGAGGGATGAACATTGAAATGAATACTCCGAGAGATCATGCGATCACTTTATTCTGATTTTATTTTAGGTGATTAAATATTAACAGGTTTGATTTCTAAAGTAGTATTTTTCAGAAGCTTTTTGAAATAATCATAAGACAACAAATCGACACCACATTTCATTTCGGTCACCATAAAACTTGTAATCGAAGCCGGGGAATAGTCGTCGGTACCCTCCCATCCGCGACAGCGCTCGAGTTCATGAGACAACGAAATTTTGAAAAGGAAACTACAACTACCATCCAAGAACAGTGGAAAACTACGTTTTATAATGGAGACACAGCCCTGCCTCGCTAAACTAAGATAGAATGAGGAAAGGATTGTTTGTAAGACAAAAGCTCTACAAAATTTGGTAGACGACTCGGCCGTTGAGCATTGTGGTAAATGTCCAACGTCGTCCATTGAAATAACCACACTCGATAAATTTGGACATCTAGTAGGCAAATTTGCTGTTCTTTCAGAACTGTTTTGATTTTTTCCCGTTCTTTCCTGAAATGCGGCATTTCTAGGACGGCGTTTGGACAAAACGGTGCTTCATTATCAAGGCAAATACGACTCTGCAATCAAAACTCTCTGCAAGAGTGATGTACACTATGACTGACTGAGCCGAGGAAAACTCCGATAATAGATCCCGTGGCAGAAAAAAAACTACTCGTTGGATTTCTGCATCGTTTACCAGTATACAAGATGCGGATAGCTATTGCCACTGCCATGATATGCATTATGTTGAATCATTCAAAAACGCGCAGAATACAATAACAAACGCTTCGTTTTCGGACGAGAAACGTATACCATGACGCATGAGATCTAAGGGGTGTCGATCGATCGCCTGGCAACGTCATCACGGTTTTGTACAAATCCGAGGCGACGCCGCGCCGAACCTCTGCTCCAGTAAGACTTCGAAAAGTCTATGTTCAAGACAAACCTATGGGTAAATGAGTGGATGTATCGTATGGAAAGTAAACCGTAAAATTGGGTGAAAATAGTATACGTAAAGTCACCGTGCAGTCAATGTTTACATTATGTGGCGTGCACGTTCTATTTTTGGAGGTGTTCAACCAGCTGTTTGAATTTGCTACTTTTTTGTTCACAAAGATACCATATTAGTTATGTTTTGCTCCGCCCATTTTTATCGATTTTTCTCGGTAGGGCCCTACCGAGAGTTACCGGTTTAAGGGCATGGGTATATGATAAATCGGTTATTACCCATATCGCCTGTTCCTTGCGTCGTATCAGCATGAGTGTCATTTGTGCTGCGTCAGACACTCGACTTCGTCTCGTGTCTGACGCAGCACAAATGACACTCATGCTGATGCGACAGGGGAACAGGCGATATTGGGTAATGACCTCTAATTATAAGCCAGTAAGTGTTATTATCCACGTTGTCGCTGATACAAATATCGTTAATATCATGCATAAAAACTGAAAGAAGGAAAAACTGCAAAAAGGGAGAAACTGTCGTGCATATGAACGGCGGGGGGGGGGGCAAACGTAAAGAATGCTGGGATTGAATTTTAGAAAAGCGCCTCCTGTATGTGTCAATATCTAGATTTGAAAATTGCCAGTTTTTTGAGGGAACGCTATAGTTTTCAGCTTGCAAGTGGAAGGTGGGCAGTGCGGTTACCATTGCAATGATAATGGTGGCATAATATCGTAGGCTGTTATCATGGTAAATTGCCAATTTTTGTCCAACATTTTTACACAAATCTATACCTGCACTGCTGCAGGGTTTGACGTCGTGTACGTAAGTGAACTGCTTTCATCAGACGGAAACTGGGCATAATTGTCATACAAACGTATATGAAGAAACAAATAATTCTATTTTATCACATCAATACAAATAACATTGCCAATCTTAATCTCTGGCGCGACACCAAGGGCTGAGCTCTATATAATATTATTAAATGACGATTAAGCTCTTTCAAATGCTTCACTAGAAAACATTATGAACGGGTAAGCTGTATGTAACATACTTTTTATACTTTTTTTTCTCGTATGTTGTGATTTTATGAACTCTTATTCAATCAATCGTCCAACAGGCGAAGGCCCATTTACATGAAGAGGTACAAACTACTGATTCCCCAATGAAGCAATGAGTTTCATTAAAGTTTCTTGCTCTAGGGCACAAAATTCTGCTAAAACTCTGAGCCATCAAAATTTTAGGAGACAAAAAATTGAAAAATCATGTGGCCAATGAGGATAAGGCATGGTCCAATCAGAAATTATGACTATTTAGGGTGTGTAGGGTGTTGTTCAAAATCACCTGGTCATATGTAGAGACTAACACATGCCACCACTGGTATAAATGCCATATAGGGTCATTTACAACTCCCCTTAACATGGGCCAAAAATACATCCAGATTAAAAGGTTTTCAATGTAAATAACAACAAACTTTGCTTATTTGTTCTGGCTATTCAACGTCAGGAAACATGCATTCCTTATAAAAACATCTGTGTCATACTCGTTGTATGGTATTAAGTAACTAAGTATCACTGCAGCAATGTGCATACTGCTCTTATGGTTTAATTTATGTATGTATTATCTTTAAAAACCTAGCTGTAACAAAGGTCAGTACACTGACGATTTATTACATTTTTGAAAAATGGGTCGTCCAAGGGATTTTGAGAGGGATCAATCTAATGAATGAGAGGGTATAAGCGATAATAATTGTAATTCCAGAATCACATTCGGTAGGCGGAGTTATTGAAAATCTGTCAAAACTGATTAAAAAATATGAGGGATATGTCCTAGCTGAGCTCGCAGTCCTCCATAAGGGACACATAGCTTAAACGTCAGGTAACAGCTGCGATAGCAATATGGTTGGTCACATAACTGGTCAAAAGTGTTATTCCATCAGAGGCTAGTGCAGAACATTATTAAAGGGGCGGACGGTGTACCATTTTTCCTGCCACACAGTTTCAAGTGCCAACATCGACATAGGATCCCGGTTCAAAGGAATATGAGTTGCAAATGGCGGAGATAATGTTTTATAATGTTAAATGTAACACTAATGTGCTGCTAGAATTTTTTCAGTGTAGACACCTAGAACACGCTGGGATAGAGTTATACGAATCATGTAAAAATGCTGTATAACCATTTACGTTAGTGTAATATGGTCTTCATGGATCTGAACATGGAAAATCAGATGTGATAGATTGTATATAGAATTAAATCTGGATGTTAAGATATTGTGAATACGTTTCATGTGACTGTCTTATAAAGCAATGTATGTAAAGAAAGTTTTTTCATCTTATCTCACCTATGAAACGGTGCCATCAAATTCTATGCAAATGATACGGTTATGATCCTTTACCAAGCCTGCCATCTTGTGTGTTGTAGGTTATTATATCATACCAGTATATTGATGGTGCAAATACAGCGATCTGATTGGTCGACACGGGAAAAGAACCGTAGTATATTGGCGATATTCCACGGCTGGCATATGCGCGGGCTCTCATCTTGAGCAAAATCCGTTATGACGTTCCACGCCAGAATTTCAATATACTGTTATGATATAATAGCAATAAATCACACCCACCAACGGTATACCACTCGATTTTGACCCACCTCATATATGTACTCGCTATCGCTCGTGCATATATATGTCGTGATCTGGTCAACATCTCATGGTAACCATCGCTTTGTGTGCTTTATTGCTGTCCTTGTGCAATCTACATTTAATAATCTATTTTTATGCATACAGTGTTTATGAATATGGTGTGCTAATAATCTAAGCATTTATCTTTCTGTGAAAGTGTTCTACAGCAAAGTGACCAGTAAGTGCATGTCTTTGAGACACTTGAAAACATTGTTATTGTCCATATCCTTATCATGGGACAAAACTTTAACCCAGCCTGCCAACTCGTTTGCTACATGATTATCTTCAATTTTAACGATGTAATTTAAGTTTGAGTAAGCATAGGGCACAAGCTCGACCGTTTGCTAAGTGAACAAAGGAATTAGCCTTACTAGATCAAAAGCAAACACCAATTACAAGTTGCCGATGAAGGTAGCAGCAGCAACACGAAGAAACACATAATACATGAAGTTCCCTCTACATAGATAACAGAAGCTACAGCTTTAGTAAGAAAATTGTTCATATCGGGTTGAATAAGCCAAGAAAAGCACGATCTTGAACAAAGATTTGAAGTTATGACAGATCAATTTAACAACACAACGACAAGACATAGCCGTCAAAACTATTTTCGAAACTCGCCTGCTCACCCAGCTATTGTCAAACTTGTGGTAAGGAAGGCCGTATAAGCCGAGAGTGTACAGCAATTTCAAATACGCTGCTCAGAAAGGCATCCCCCAAAAAACTTTAAGCTTGTGCGAAATGGTATGTCATGGCAGCAAGAGAGATGTTGCCTCCATTATGAATTCTACATTTAATATCAACCACGGTAAACTATACCAAATGCCCAAAGAAACAGAAGATATCGAAGTAGGTACTTTGTTCATTTTCATTGCCGATTAATAGAGTCTGTACTTGTTACTGGTATTTTTGCAGGGCGCCTATTGACTCTGGTTCACTGATTACTTCTGTAACGACCAGTTTTGTACGCGAACATCAAGAAAGATGTTAACAACAACTCTAACTCAGTATATTATCGTAGATTGTTCCACAACTAATACGGTACCATACGATTGAAGTGTTACTGTTATATATTTTGAATTAAGGCGGAAAATAGAAGCGCCCCTGCATTTGCAGTTAACAATACAGATTGCAATTAAAAGGAGTGGATGGCCTAATTCGTCAAGATATTTGACGCCATCCTTACGTTGCTCCTTTCATATTTGACGTATACGTTTCATGTTTGACGTACACGTTTATTATGAGGCACCCAAACTATGTTGTGTATTGTTTATTTTTATATTTCAGGCACACATAGGCCCATATCATACAAAGTAAAGATAGACAGTGAATAAAAGACCATGTAAACAAAAGGATTTTTAAAAAATTATCTGTACATTACATTACTGAAATGACTCCGAAAGGATGAAAAGAGCAACGAGTCAAAATCCATTAAACTGCAATTTAAAATGTTTTCACTTTCAATCAAACGAACCCTGAATTTACAAAGAGCTTGGTGTTGAAGTTAAGTGAAATTCAGAATGCTCCCTCTGCACACAAGTGTTGCCTATACTACAGGAAATTTAAGTTGAAGGATATGGGGTGAGAACACCGCCAAAATTATCTTGAAATCTTTATTTAAACTTATCTCATCATTATTATTCCATTATTTGGTGATTTGGTCATTTTTACGTTATTATTTGGTCTTTATTATGCGATTATTTGGTGATTATTACGACATTATCTTGACATTATTACGAATTTATTATGTTAATTCGGTTCGTTTTCATTATTCGGCATTGATGTCTTGATTTGGACTTATTCATCATTATTTTGCCATTATTAGGTGATTTGGTCATTTTTATGTCATTATTTGGTCTTTATTATGCGATTATTTGGTGATTATTACGACATTACCTTGAAATTATTATAATTTATTATGTTAATTCGGTTCTTTTGCCATTATTCAGCATTGATGTCTTGATTTGGAACTTATTTCATCATTATTTTGCCATTATTAGGTGATTTGGTCATTTTTATGTCATTATTTGGTCTTTATTACGCGATTATTTGGTCATGATTACGACATTATCTTGATATTATCTTGACATTATTATGAATTTATAACGTTAATTCGGTTCTTTTGCCATTATTCAGCATTGATGTCTTGATTTGGAACTTATGTCATCATATTTTTTCCATTATTCGGTGATTTGGTCATTTTTACGTCATTATTTGGTCATGATTACGACATTACCTTGACATTGTTACAAATTTATTATGTTAATTCAATTTTTCGGCATTGATAACTTGATTTGGAACTTATTTCATCATTATTATTCCATTATTTGGTGATTTGGTCATTTTTATGTCATTATTTGGTCTTTCTTATGCGATTATTTGGTCATGATTACGACATTATCTTGATATTACCTTGGCATTATTATGATTTTTAAATTCGGTTCTTTTTCAATTATTTGGCATTGTTGTCTTGATTTGGAACTTATTTCATCATTATTTGCTATTATTTGGTGATCTGGTCATTTTTATGTCATTATTTGGTCTTTATTACGCGATTATTTGGTCATGATTACAACATTATCTTGATATTATCTTGACATTATTATGAATTTATTATGTTAATTCGGTTGTTTTGCTATTATTTAGTATTTATGTCTTGATTTGGAACTTATCTCATCATTATTATTTCATTATTTGGTGTTTGGGTCATTTTGTGTCATTACTAGCCATTATTATGCGATTATTTGGTCATGATTACGACATTATTATGACATTAGCTTGGCTTTCAATTATTTGACCTACTTTATTATCTGAACTCATTATTTGACCTGCATTTGAACCCTACCCAGAAATCATTGCACATCACAATGGCGGCTGTGATTTGGTCGGTCTCCTCGGATAGAGAGAGGAAAGTCGGCTTTGTGTAAGTTTTAAAGCGCAGCTCAGCATATCGCGTATCTAGAATAGTTGGGCGTGCTCGAAAACAGAGGTCGACCACGATTTCGGATTAAAATCGATTGTTTTCGGCGGCGGAACTGGGCGCTCCATACTGGAAGCCAGCGGGCTGTCGACAGCCCCAGCCCTGCCACGTAGACTCTCTGTAGAGCCACTAGCACCATCGTAGTTGATAGCGCTTTTAGTGTTGTAGAAAAGGGCACTAAAAACGCTATCAACTACGGTGGTGCCTGTGCGTAGAGCTAAAAGGTGTTATTAATACCCGAACTCTATCATATAAATCGGCCCAACACGGTTTACATCATAGGGCACAGCAATGGTGGGGGCCTCGACCTCCACGCCTATCTGCCTGAGTCTATGAAACCCATGGCTATACGTAGCTGTGGGTCGATCCACTGTGTGTGTTTTCTGACCGGATTCCTGCCTTTTAAACTTTAGGCTGGTTTTGACTTTTACGATTTTGTGGTGGCGGGGTTAAAATAGTAAAAGTCAAAACCAGCCCGTAAAAGGCAGCAATCCCGTCTGAAAACACCACAGCTATGGACCCACAGCTAGGCTATACGCATCGAGGCAGCATTTTTAAGCTTACTCAATTTTAATAGAGCCGTCTTTTTAAAATTGTGTCCTAAACATTGTGTTTAGAAAACTTCAATGTGATTCCGAACGATTCCTTTTTTGAAGAAAACGTCGAACCTTTGTAATTGAAATATATAAACCATGATTTATCAATGTGATATATATATTATGCTAAATTACAATAGGCCTAAATCATTTATAGGTGATTAGAATGGCATGATGTAGGCCTAAACAGGGCGGAACTTTCCGATTTCCACTGTACCCGATTATCAGAACTTACTTTTAATTTTCTTGGTATAGTTCTGAACGTTTTAAAAGAAATCCGTTTCTCATAACTGGCTTCACCAATGTAGAAATTATTGCGGTTTTTCAATATGATTTGAGTTGGGCCGATGATCGTATATCTTCCATTTGTACTTGAGTACAACGCGTCTCTATACATGCTATAGCCGAGATATTGAGATGTAAGGTTTTGAAATCATTTTTCTAGACGATGTTATATGTAAAATTAAATAAATTTAACAAACAGGAATGATATCGTACAATATTTACAAACAATTTATATGGACAGAGTCGGTTGCAAAAATGTCAACAATAAGCAGGGAGGAAATTTTAATTCCCGTGAGTATTTCAATATAAAACTTCCAAAAGGTAAAATATATTCGTACATTTCCAAGAATTTTCCATAACTGATGCATCTTTGAAGTTACGGTTACAGGTAATATTTAATTTCTTCCTATATGCCCGTGGTATAAAAATTGAGTGTGTTTCAAGTCCTCGCATACCGTCCTTCCCGACATGTTATTTTCAAAAATACTCCTTGCAGTAAATGTTTATTTGTTTTAATAATTGCCAATGTCATGATACTGTACAAGACACGGCACAACAGCTATGTGTATGGCGATGCTTCGGTGTATGCAGTATGTTTTATTTGCCTAATCAACACAGCAAAAAATACGTACAACTTGCAGCTTGAGGAAACAGCGACTGCATGTTCGGCCGTGTGGACTTGATAAAAACAATTGTTTTCGCTATATCGCGCTCTGCGGAAGAAAAACAACATCGCACAATCGAAAGGGAAAACAAAAGAAAGAATCAAAATCGTGCATAGGGAGACAATACAGTTTTAAAGGTTGGAGTCCTCACAATGAATCAACATACTTCTTTACGGGGAAAGGTCATAAAGTTTCATGACAAACAACGCAATAAAAAGTCGTTAGGTTAGCGACCGTGCCCCTATGAGTTTACGATAAAAATAACATATGTTCGAGAATAGTTCCTGACAAACAAAAATGTAATGTGGCATACGTATGATAAGACATCTTCATTGAACGAATATTTCCTTGATACTTATCACCGGCTTTTCAGACTGTAGCATACAGATGCAACTCTAACTGGCCTTAAAATAAGATAAAAGAAAAGTAGGCCCTATTGCTTTCTCATTTTTTTCATAATTCTCATCTGGACTCATCTGGATGAGAAGGCTTCAATAATGGCACGAATATGTTTAAAATGTAATCTTAACCACATAAAGGGACTGTGGCTTAACCTTAACTGTGACTAAGGCAAATAGCCATCAAGTCAGAACTACTTTCCACAATGTTAAATGTCGGACATTTATTTTCTGGTATTGAAGTTTGACGTCCAACATACACAATCTATATATCGGGTCTAATATTGGTACTAGACGACACAAAAATGACTTGCCGTCTGTCGCAGCACGCCGGGTTTGAGAAATTGCCGATATTTTACTTCAAGCTGATACATATCGGCGATTTTGGGACTCTAAATTATAGTAATCGACACTGGGCAATTCTAGAATGACTTGCCTTGCGTCTCAACACGGCGGATCTGTGAAATCACATATATTTACTCGATATTTATCGGCGATTGGGACCATATGGTCACTAGAATGACTTGCCTTGTGTCTTAGGCACGTCTGATCTATGTAAAATCTCCTATGTTTATCGGCGATTCCAATCCGTGGCATTATTAGGCCAACCATATTTCGATGTGGAAATCAGAGAAAGACATGATAAAATATGTCGAAATTGCATTTTGTCACAGATTTCAGACCCAAGCAAATGACTTTTACAAGCTAATATTACATAAACCGCTGCGATTTTGTGAACGTATTAGCAAATTTAAATTGCGCGAGGTGCGCGATACATTTTGCGGCCAGGCATTTTTCTAGTTTGGAAAGAGAAAAACATTTGTGTGGAATCGGCTTCAAATTGATGTTTACGAGTGTTGACTAGCAATATTGCGCATGAAGTAGTTGCTTTTGTCCGACGTGTTCTGTCTTATGCGTGCAACAAAATCGAATATTGCAAATTTGATACACTGCTCCTTTATATTTCGGATATGCGATTTTCGATATTGGTTTGGACCCGACAATGTTACATTTTTAGTGATGATCCCGTCTCACTGAGACTGATACATTTTAGACAAAACATCCATCCGCTCCTATACAGTCGACGGTTTCCTCAATAGCTGGTGTCTACATGTAAAAAGCGAGCTCCTTCCTGCCCTTGTGATACTTTCTGATAAAACTGCAAAGTTAGTGTCTATGATGAGCCGCTGTTAACTCAGCCTGAGGCTGATCTGAACGTCTGGCATAAGAACAGCTATGGATCTAGAACGGCTGTCAGTCGATGATAGTTAGTATATAAAGGCACTTCTTGATCCCGGAAAAAGTGAAAAAAGAAAGTAAGAAAAGACATCGAGCTGTAGAGTACTGCAAATTAATTACGTCTTTATCAACCCGATCAATTATTTTATTCTGAATAAGGAACGCATCTAGCCGAAAAGTAGTTACCCTGAAACTTTGTCCACTCTGGCAAACGCAACTCAATAAACAGCTCTATTGGGATGGGAGGAGGGGGCATGGTGACCATGTGCCGTCTGTTTCGGAAACAAAGCAGGGTTAACTCGATGCCTGACTGAAACTTTCATTTACTGTAAAACTTATTATGTTTGGCATAGCCGTCCGACTTGTGACGCCAGGTTAAGGTCAACATTAAAGCTGCAATTTTCAATTCCAGGTTCTCGCATTAGTGGAGTCCTCCTCCCAGTCAAACACTTGGCCAGTATGATGTTTGATTTCTATACCATTAATTACACAAATTGATCTCAACCTTTTGGCTGCTTTTGCTAATCCTGCAAATAGAGTTAATACAATTGCAAGGTTAGCGTTTGATTGACGGTCCCTACACCAAATTTCGATATTCGATTTATTCCTAGCATATTGCCAAGCGATGGTCTTTACATCTTCTCACTTGTTTTGTGCGTACATTGCATATGTGCTGGATTTCGAGCTAATACGCGTTTCGTTCTCTAATATCATCATCAAATATAAGCTGGCCGCGTAATGCACGGCGTTACATGTAAAATCTGATGTTGGAAATGCCAACTCTAAAATGACAATCACGGAAAGAAATATGACAATATTTCAGAATTTCTTCTTCGATTTCGACATTCAAATTCGGTTGGCCTAAAAATACCACGGATTGATTCCGTACAAATGTCCGATATATATATATGTCAGAGATTTGCCACCTCACAGATCTTGCAAAACCCGCCCGGCAAACCCGATTTCCTCAATATGGCTCTAACTTCGATACTTAACGATACTATACTTGTCAAATCGTGGGCAAATAATTGATGCTTATCTGGGAGATCACTATGTGTAAAAACTGGTCCAGTGGTCTAGCCAAGCCCGACTTCCGTAGTCCGAATCTGACTTAAATTATACAATACTTGTCTAAAACAGTGGGTAAATATCCAACATCGGAGATTTCACCATCTCACATATCTGACCATAAAACGTAGTTTTTCTCGGGGGTCCACGATCTGACCAAACAATTCTAATTTCGATACTGTGTCGTCCAAAAGTCCAATGTTGCAGTGTCCTCGAAATTCAGTTTACCGCGACACATGCAACACGGTCGATGCGCTATAAAACAATTACGCTATTATGACCACAAGGAGATCTTGAACCTAACAAATGAAACGCTTTACAAATCGGGATATTGCATAGCGCCACTCATTACTTTGGCGATGAAACGTGAGGTGGGCCTAGGCCTATGGTCTTTGGCTTTGACGTCGTGCCAATCAGTCTGTTAACTTTTAATTGCAAATCGCGTTTTGCAAATCTCTTGAAAGAATAAATTTCATATCTTTGAATAATTTTGTCGGGTATTTAGCTTAGCAAAACATTTTGGTAAACATCTGTACATACAGGAAAAGTTTAACGTTACTGTCCCTTGTCTTTAGGAACAGCAGGACATCTGTCAAGTGTTACTGGTCTGGCATGAAAACAGCTGGTCTTAGGCCACGGGGTTAGCGTGAATTTCGCACGCTGGCTGTGCGTGGCAGGTTGGGTGTAACCTCGCTCTGCATGGCAGGGCTGTGTGTTACCGGCGTTATACGGCCTGCCTAATGTGGTGGGAGGCCGTATAACGCCGGTAACACACCGCCCTGCTACGCAGAGAGCTAGGTGTAACCACAGTCCCTCTACTCTGGGGATGGAGGGACTGTAACTGCCTAGCTATGGAGACATGCCACCGTCGGCTACCCCCACCACAGCCCAGTTCCGCCGCCGAAAACAATCGATTTTTAATCCGAAATCATGGTCGACCTCTGTTTTCGAGCACGCCCAACTATTCTAGATACGCAATATGCTGAGCTGCGCTTTAAAACTTACGCAAAGCCCGGTTTTTTCTCTCTGTCCGAGGAGACCGACCAAATCACAGCCGCCATTGTGATGTGCAATGATTTCTGGGTAGGGTTCAAATGCAGGTCAAATAATGAGTTCAGATAATAAAGTAGGTCAAATAATTGAAAGCCAAGCTAATGTCATAATAATGTCGTAATCATGACCAAATAATCGCATAATAATGGCTAGTAATGACACAAAAATGACCCAATCACCAAATAATGAAATAATAATGATGAGATAAGTTCCAAATCAAGACAAAAATACTAAATAATAGCAAAACAACCGAATTAACATAATAAATTCATAATAATGTCAAGATAATATCAAGATAATGTCGTAATCATGACCAAATAATCGCGTAATAAAGACCAAATAATGACATAAAAATGACCAAATCACCTAATAATGGCAAAATAATGATGAAATAAGTTCCAAATCAAGACATCAATGCCGAATAATGGCAAAAGAACCGAATTAACATAATAAATTCATAATAATGTCAAGGTAATGTCATAATAATCACCAAATAATCGCATAATAAAGACCAAATAATGACATAAAAATGACCAAATCACCAAATAATGGCATAATAATGATGAAATAAGTTCCAAATCAAGACATCAATGCCGAATAATTGAAAAAGAACCGAATTAACATAATAAATTCATAATAATGTCAAGGTAAAGTCGTAATAATCACCAAATAATCGCATAATAAAGACCAAATAATGACGTAAAAATGACCAAATCACCAATAATGGCAAAATAATGATGAAATAAGTTCCAAATCAAGACATCAATGCCGAATAATGAAAAGAACCGAATTAACATAATAAATTCGTAATAATGTCAAGGTAATGTCGTAATAATCATCAAATAATCGCATAATAAAGATCAATAATGACGTAAAAATGACCAAATCACCGAATAATGGCAAAATAATGATGAAATAAGTTCCAAATCAAGACATCAATGCCGAATAATGGCAAAGAACCAAATTAACATAATAAATTCATAATAATGTCAAGATAATATCAAGATAATGTCATAATCATGACCAATAATCGAAAAATAAAGACAAAATAATGACATAAAAATGACCAAATCAAACAATGACATAAAAATGACCAAATCACCAAATAATGGCATAATAATTGTGAAATAAGTTCCAAATCAAGACATCAATGCCAAATAATGTCACAACAACCGAATTACCAAATAGGTTCGTTATTATATCAAAATAATATCCAAATAATGATCAAATAATTGCATAATAATGGCACAATATTTACATAATTATCACAAAATCACCAAATAAATGGAATAATAATGATAAGATAAGTTTAAATAAATATTTCAAGATAATTTTGGCAGTGTTCTCACCCATAGAAGGATGATTCTCATAGAATGATTGTGCGCAACTCGCATAGTATTCATCTCTTTTACACTATAGTCACTCCAGATATTCAGGAAGTATACACTGTACATGAAAGCTCTGAAAAGAACATTTTTAACCTCATACGAACAATGACTGCGATTACGGATAATATAGTTTGCCCTGGCATACATACACTTCTGTTGTCTCTGGATGTCATTATGGTCATCTTCAGTAGATGACACTGTATAGCCCAAATACCTTTTTGTTTTTTACAAACTTGAGCAACTCGCTATAGAGGTACTCTTTCGGGTTACTTACTGATTTCCAAGACTTTTGCAAAAAGTACATACATTCAGATTTACTAGAGTGGAAGAGAATATCATGATTGTGTCCATACAGTTCGCATATCTGAATCAATTTTCTGAGTGATTTCAACAGAAGGGCAAATCAATACAATATCATCTGCATAGAGCAAACGGTTGATTATATTACCTGCTATCTGGCAGTCCACACCAGACCCTTGCAAATATGTAACTGAGATCGTCTACATAGACTGCGAACAGCTTGGGAAAGAATGCTTCCCTGACGAACTCCATTTCTGACACAAACGGTGTAGAGGTGGCAGAAGCCCATCTAACATGCAATGACTGGTTACGATATCACCACATAAGAATGCGAACAATGAAAAGCGGTGATCCTCTATCAATTAATTTTTTAAACATAGAGCAATGAAAACTCTATCAAAAGCCTTCTTTCCATCAAGAAAGAAGGAGAAAACTGGCGAATTCTTCACTTATACAAGTCAATTATCTCCTTTAAAATAAAATTACACATATCAGTGGATTGATTCTTCTTGAAGCAAAACTGAAAGTCATTAGTATTTATGTATCTGTTAATACCGGACAAGATGCAAAGTTCAAAGGACGTAGACACAATTGTAACAAGGGCGATTGGTCTATAATTATCGACTGATGTGACATCATCTGTTTTGCTTTGACTATCGGAACAATTAATTCCTGCATAAATTTGCCTTGTAAGTACCCATGAACAAAAAATTTATAAAACAAACAACGACAATTTGCATAAATAAGATGCTCTGAATGGATGCCATCTTTACCAGCAGATTTACCCTTATCTAATGTACTGACGACGTGCATAACTTCATCAGGTGTAACAATCCTTTTTTCCGAAAAAATTGACCTGATTCATGGCTGTCATAACATGATTCTTATTTTGACGGATATTCACAGAATAACGAAGGGACTCATAGTGGGTTTTCCACATATCGGCGATTTCTTAATGGCCATTGCAACCACTACACTAGTGGGTAAAACACTCTCTTTCTTTGAGTATATCCTATGTATGCTCAACCTTATAAATCACTTGTGGACAGCTCTCACAATCGAGGTGAACTTCAATCATATGTAACAGTGACATCTATGACGACAGTGGAGAATCATCGTGTAGTTGTACGAGTCTGCAAATTATCTGCTAAACTAATGTCAATCCACCGACCGAACGCTACACTTGCTAATTCGCATATTGATATCCGTGTATTAGATGAATTACAGGGTGATAAGGAGAACAATTTACAAGTAACACAAGTTTCAGATGGAGACGAAGGTAGAGCAAGAGCACGCTCAAAGATCTATAAATATGAGAATTGCTTCAATCTATAATGTTTCACACCGACAAAAATCCTGACCACAATGCGGTAATGTATTTTCTCATCACACTAGAGATAGAACCAACATTAATATTCCAGGAGTAAATTTTAGTAGAGTTTCAGTTGAGAATGAAACAAAATGTCAACAGTTACGAGATATATTAAGCCATAATTATGATATGTCTTCTTAGAACTAGATTGATAATGGTCATACTCTCTGAACGATAGATTAAGCCGTAACTTACATAACAGTCACAAGTTTCATGGTGAAAAACTCGCTAAAAACAAAAACAGCAGAGCTAAGATATACAGCGAAAACGTACTGCTGCACACAAAAAAGTCAAATCCGTCGAAGAAATTGTTTGGACCTCCGGTGAAGACTACAATTCAGCATGAGATTCCTCTTATAGGTGACAGGCCATTTTGACAACACCATAGGAGAATTCCTTTGTAACAGTACCAGAAATTTTCCTAGACTTGAGTACATGAAATACCTGTGAATGGTATAAATCATATGTGGATATTAAAAATTCCAAGGAATCTTGGATAATTAAAATCAAGTTTTTTTCAAAACTAACATGATAATTTACTTTACTACTTTAATGGAAGATGGGCTCGGCACCTTTTGATCGTCCTAGCAAACGATCGGCTGTTCTGATTATACAGTTTTCACCCGACTAGATTTTACGAACACTGCAAAGAAACAAAGGAACTAAACACATGAGCAAAGGTAAAACTTGACAAACAACCGAACAGAAACGATGTCTTGACAGCGTCTTCAGCACAAGCTTGAACCACAGACAACACAAATGATCATGAAGTGACAGTGTCTTTAACATATTTTAAACATTACAACAAAAAAGCGAGAAGAGCGCAGCAATCTAACATGAACCTAGAACCACATAAAGTCAAGTGACTGATGGTCAACATATGTCGATAAAAAGACGAATTCTACTAAAGGTTACAAACTCAATCAATGAGAAGAAACAACAACCTAAAAGATACATTAGTGAAGGCAAGACTTAACAAATAAACAAACAAACACTAGGGATGCAATGGCAGCGTCCTTAACATTAGCAACAACAAATTGAAACAAGACACTTACTGTTAGAAATGTACAGCAATCAAATGAACCAAAAATCACATAAGCGACTGATGAAGGACATCTTAGGGTTCCGAAACATTAGCAAAAGCGTCAAAGGATCACGTTGTCTCAGACATAAATCAGACACAATCAAGTAACTAATGTTTGTATCCAATTTCCCTTTATTTTCTACAAATAAAACTACATGAACACCACAGTGGTATCTATTACTTTAAGCACACAAAACTATTCCATCCGGTGCAAGATTTGCAGGAAGGCCAATCATAAGCGGTTGTTCAAGTCCTGCACAAACCATTTTAATTCATAGTCTGCTACATTAAACGGATTATCGCCAAACAAAAAACATACATACGAGATTCAAGGGCTTTATACGTAAAAATGAAAATTTTCTATTTCTGAACGACACAATTCTCGTCACACTTGACGTTGTTTCTATGTACACAAACACTATGCACGATGAAGCAATGAAACTAGTCGGCAAAGCCTTACATGAAACACAAAATGTTTACAAAATGAAAAAGCCACCCATGGAGTATATGTTAACTATGCTAAAACTCATACTCAAAGGGAACACATTCAAATTCGACAAAAAATTCTTTCAACTAAACTGCGGATGCTCAATGGGCCCCCAATCATCCCCAGAAATAGCCGACATTACATTCTACGATCTAGAAATGAAAATCATCCAACAGTACGAGACACAAATAGCTTTCTGGTACAGATTCAGAGACGACATTTTATGATCTTTTATGGAACACAACATGAACTAGTCGAATTCATTGCCGAACTACACCCGACATTCAAATTTCATGTGGAAGTTCCAAGACACAGACACAAGATGTAACATATCTTGATCTAGTCAATTTTAAGAGCCAGAGATATAGCAAACAAATTTGTGACACAGAACAACACAAAAACAACAACACAGATACATTCCAATTCCTACACAAAGATTCCTGTCACCCAACAGCCACATCAAAGGATTGATCAAAGGCGAAACATTAAGATAGTGCAAAACATGTAACAACAAAGAGGACTTCGACAAAAAGGTAAACTTCTTCACAGAAAAACTAACAGAACGAGGATAAAACAAACCTCGAATATCACAAATAACGAACAAAATAAATCGCGAAAACCGACAAGAACTGCTCAGAGACGGACAAAATATCACAGACAAAATGAAAACTAGTCTTAACAAAAAATACAGCCATCTATTTATTAGAACAGCTGATGTAAAACAGGCACTTCTAAAACACTAGCACATAATTGGAAAGATGAAATACTGAAACAAATCTTTCCAAAACAAATAGTAATTGCATACGGAAGAAACAAAGACATAAGAGACACATTAGTGAAGGAGAGACTAAACAAACAAATGAACGGTAAAGACCCGGTTACAGCGTCTGCAAAACAAGCCTTAACAAATCAAACTATATTCTTTCTAACAATATTGTTATAAGAGCAAAACAATCAAATATATACTTCACCAAAAACACATAAATTCAAGCGACTGATGAAGGAACATCTCAGGGTTCCGAAACAAAAGCGTCAAAGGATCATGTTGTCTCAGACATAACCGATCCGGCTTTGCCTCGCCATGGCACACTCCGAACATTATTGCCAAAACGCTGTATACAATAAAACACAAACAAACAACATAGAAACAACATAAAAAACGGCACGCCAAACGACACGTGTCTAACAATCGGCAAGAAACTAAACACACGAAGAAAACTGAACACAATAAGTACTTGATATGTGTAGCCATATCATATCACTTTCCCTTTATTTTACTTAGCCGAGACTTATATAATGGCAAAAGGAAGTCATAACACCTCATCAGCATAAGGGGCTTTACAGAATTATCGGAATAGACCAACCAGGTACATGTTTCCAGAAAGGTGTCAAGTACATCGGACTAACCAAACAGTTACAGAAATCATTGAGAACACCACAATTTGTTGACGGGCCATAATTCCAAACTTGCCGTTTTGTGTGGGCGCGGGGCTAGAATGTTGTTCACATTGTATACCATTACATCATATAATAAATTGAAAGAAAGCTTAAAAAATCATTAACCAAGCATTCCTCTACATAAAACTGTTTCACGCCATTACATGTATGTTATTTGGGTAAATTCTACATACTTTGTTAGGAATATTACTAATTCTAAAGAAAGACATTATCGGAGTGCTTGATTTCCTTATCGATAACCTATTTGTTTAATTTGGAGGATACGTTTTCCAACAGAAAATAGGAATTCCTATGGCTACTGACTGTATTGCTGACTTATTTCTGTACACATACGAGGCAGAATTTATCCAAATTTAATCATACTGAAAAAGTCTTGGTAGCTTACACTTTCAATTTTACATTTACATACAAAGACCATGTCATTTCAATGAATAACTCCAGGTTCAGTTAATATCTAGCTATAGACGGCTCATCCCCCTGAATTGGATATTTAAGAAACTACAGAAAAGGCCTCTTCTACATCATATCTGGATCTTTTTTTTGGATTTGAAACTAATAGTCACCTTTCAGATAAGCTAAATGACAAGAGATGATTTCAATTTCAAGAGATGATTTCAATGAATAACTCCAGGTTCAGTTAATATCTAGCTATAGACGGCTCATCCCCCTGAATTGGATATTTAAGAAACTACAGAAAAGGCCTCTTCTACATCATATCTGGATCTTTTTTTTGGATTTGAAACTAATAGTCACCTTTCAGATAAGCTAAATGACAAGAGATGATTTCAATTTTACTATAATCAATTTCCCATACCTGAAAGCAATATTCCACTCTCACTAGCTTATGCGTATATATATTTCCCGGTTTATTCGATCTGTAAGAACAGTTCATCTAGATCTGCTGATTTCACAGAGAGACATAGCCATATCTCGAAGTCTTAACAAACTTTTAAATCAAGGTTACACGAGAAAAAGCTTGTCTCAACATTCAAATGCTATTATGGCAGGAATCACCAGAAGATAAAAAGTATGCTGTCTCTCTTCTACAAATGATCGCTGCTGGCATAAGTGTCTTAAGTTGGTGACTATTACATATTGATATGGATACGATGTGCTTACTGTTTTCGATTCACCTTACATCACTTCAGGGTCTGTTGCCCAAGGTCCACATAGCGTTCTTTATCGGATTTGACTGTGTTGTGTGTACAGGTAATTTCCGTCTGTTTAGGGCTGTTTTGTGTCTGTTTTTGTAACAAGTGACAATGTATGAACGATTTTTGACATAACATTTTTAATTCATGGTAGGTATGACTGTGATTATTACACTGCGGTCCAAAAGCATGTCTGAGTGTCCAGTACTCCGTGAAGCATAATCCCTACCACACAGCGCTATCAACCGGTCGCTTTTGACAACGGCGAACACTGTATCAATTATTTTCAATAGATTATTGATCGAAATCTACTTGGGTACCTGCTCGTGTAATTAGGTCACGCCATGAATATTTCCATAATAACCTGTATATTTTGAGTTATATACTATACGATCAAGGTTTCTGATAGTTTCTTGTACTTAAATGAAATTGACAACACTTTTTTCAGCTTTTATGATACTTTTACGTTTCAGCGTATTTTTCTGCGCTTTGGCCTAGTTTGGCGCCACTGTGAGCTGGGAACGACCGGCGAGTATGCAACACAACAATGTATCAATTTCCGACAAAAGAATATCGATCGATAATGTTCACTGCACGATTACAGTGGAGACCCTGCGTTCGTTTGCCTCCGTTCTGTGTTATTTTTTCAGTTTACTGGAATTTTCATCGTTCATATTCGCTAAAATTGTGTGTAAATTACGACAACTTTCCAAGTACTTGGTCTGTACAACTTAAGAGATGCTTACTGATTACAATACCTCAATTTGAGACCCTTGTTCACGTGTGTAAATGCCATCAGAACGCCATTTTATTGCGGGCAAGAGTATATTTCAGTGGTCGGAATAAATAAAATACAAATAAAACAAGTTTCGTGAAGAAATTCAAAAATCTAAAACCACAGGAATTTTGTATATCAATCAAAGGATCGCCGTGCCACTTTTCACCATCATTGGCTCAGAATTAAAAATATGAACCAGAGAGAAGTTTTGCAACCTGTTCGGTACATTAGACGCCATTGTTTTCTATGGAAAATCGAGCTTATGCCCACATTGTAAAATGAAAAATACATCAGAAAAACCAGTTGATTTAACTTTTCCATTTCGCTGTTATTTCTAACAATATTTGAGATTACACTTCTCTTGAAGGTTAACTAAAAGTCTATTATTTACACAATTGGAACTATTTTGTGATTATAAGATGAACAGTAAAAGTCACAGAATATGCTCTGTAAGAGAGGGTTTACTCAAAGCATTTAGTAATTATCAATTTTCCTAGTGAAAATATCAAAACTGCAATTATCGAACTAAATGTTAATTAGTATAAAAAATTGTAGTATTTAAAGCCATCTGCTATTCAAAAATTGTAAATTTATCCTTTTTGACAGTTTTTAAGGATATTTCATCTCAGTGATACACATTCTTGAAATGTCAAGATTAAAGGTCAAAACTTGATAATTGCTGTAATGTTTAGAGGACCTGGATGCGTATGAAGGTTTCGGGATCATATCTGATTGGTTTTTTACTGTTTCAAACAATGTTAAGGGGGCATATCTTAGTGGTCACATCAGGGTGGTCCCCGAGAGTTTCAAGGACTCATGTGGTTGGTCCCTCAAAGTTTCAAGGTCACATTAGGATAGTCCTTGAAAGATTCAGGGACACCTCAGGTTGGTCCCTGAAAGTTTCAAGGACTCATCAGGGTTGTCCCTGAATGTTTCAAGGACTCATCCGGATGGTCCTTGAAAGTTTCAAGATCACATCAGAGTGGTCTCTAAACACTGTGGGCAAAATGGCCTCTATATTGTTCACTCAACATGTGACAATTTTTTGCCGCACATACGCTGAATGAGCGTAAAGAGAGCCAAATCAAGCTTCCGCGTAATGTTGAAACTTCGCCGAATTTCCTAGCCGCACAGCTAAATATTCAGGAAAGAGATGCAGATTCCATTTCCTCATATGTTCCTCTGTCCATTATGATATTTCGGCAATAATTTCATGAAGGAATTCTTAAAATACCGAAGCGAAATACTCTATGCAAAAATAGGCGAAAACACGGCCAACAGCACAAACGATCGTAAACTCGTCATTTCATAAAAATAAGAGGGAAATTTAAAAAACTAAAACCATAGAGTTTTAGTTAACCTTCATGAGATGCTTAATCTCAAATATTGTGAGAAATAACAGCGAAATGAAAAATTTGGTCCGGCGGGTTTTTTCAGATGTATTTTTCATTTTACGATGTGCCGAATAATCTCGATTCCCATAGAAAACATCGTATCGATCGACCGAACACATTGCAAACTTCTCGCCGGTTCAAATTTTTCAATTCTGAACCAATGATAATGAAAATTGGCACGGTGATCCTTTGACTAATAAGCAAAAATCGTATAGTTTTTAGATTTTTGAATTTCTTCGTAAATTTGTTTTATTGCCATTCTATTTATTCTGATCACTGAAATATACTGTTGCCGTCAACAATATGGCGATCTGACGGCGTTTACATGTGCAGAACAAGGGTCTGAAATTGACGCAAATTAATCAGCAAGTGTCTCCTAAATTGTACAGATCAAATACCTGTCAGGTTGTTGTCTTTTATACAAAATTTGGGTGAATATGAACCATGAATATCGCAGTAAATTGGTAAAAATAACACGAAACGGAAGCGAACTGGTGTAGAGTCTCCACTGTGAACGTGTAGTGAACGTTATCGATCGATATTCTTTTGTTGCGAATTGTTACAATGTTGTGTTGCATACCCGCGGATCGCATGGCGCCAAACTTGTCCAAAGAGCGCCAAAATATGCTGAGACATAAAAGTATCACCAAAACTAAACAAATTGTATTCGATTCAATTTGAGTGGAAGAAAACAACCGATACGTTGATTTTATGGTACATAAGTCAATATATACGGGCTGTCATGGAAAAATTCATGGCGTAACCTGAAAATACGAGCGACAGGCGAGCAGATTTCGATCGATATTTTATTGAAATGAAATTGATACAATGTTCCCTGTCGTCACTAGCGACCAGCTCAAAGCGTTTGTCCGGCGGGGGCGCTGTACTGACAATTTAGGGCCCTTTTTGCCAGCAGTGGAAATGATCCGAGGACATATCAGGGTGGTCCCTGAATGCTTCAAGGACTCGTCTTGGCGGTCTTTGAAAGTTTCACGGTCACATTAGCATAGTCCTCATAAGATTCAGGGACACCTCAATTTGTCCCTGAAAGATTCAAGGACTCATAGACTTAGTCATGTTCACGCTACGATCACAGTTGCTGACATCATTGTCGAGATCGGGAACAGCAGTGTCACCCCACAAAGGACCTTGGTAACATACATCAAATTCATCGGCGATATCCAGTACTCTGTTGCTTTCCATGTAGTCCTGTCATTAAATAATTGGGGTAATGGACGTCCTACATTCAGAATCGGTAACCTTTCCCGATGAAGGAATTAGTGCAGTGGACAAAATTCATTCAAACGTCGCGTCGTTTACACAATCGACTTGAAACAATGCAGAGTCTCATAACAATGTCATCCGTGACCTTCAGTATGGTAATTAGCAAGGACCATATTATTTGGTGTACGATGCATTGTCTCGCTTAACGAGAAAAGCATCATTGACTACATCTCCAAATTAATCATGAAGACTGTAACATACAACCACAGTATTTTAAACGATGGGAAAACTTTACAGCATAAAAGAGCAACATGCACCTTAACCGGGACCTAACACAATCGCGCGATGCGCCTCAGGTGTCCCTTTAGATTAAAATGGAATATACCATCATGCAAATTGTTTACTGTTAAGTCCAGCTTCGCGTCGGCTCACGACAGCATACTTCAATAAGCGAGTACAATGCCATTAATCGTCAAGACGCTCGTTTAAATCGACTGAAGGTTCAGCGACTGCCCAGTTCATCGCATTTATGCCAGGGAGAATATGCCTTATAGATCTCATTGCATGATTAATACGCAAAGACGTGTTTCGGCGCCGGCCGACCAGTCACACATTGGAGCCATGAGGACGCCGGGTTAAGCCATTACATAATCTTAACTTCGAGGTGCTGAATATTGACGCTTATGTGCAGGAAGTTGGACCAAATCTTTCCAGTGATTCCTCTGCCTGTCAGCTTTACCAAGTAATGCTTGTGAATGCACAAGCTGATGAGCGAAGGTCACATCAGGATAGTCCTTGAAAGATTCAGGGTCTCATCTGGGTGGTCCCTGAAAGTTTCAAGGACTCATCCGGGTGGTCCCTGAAAGTTTCAAGGTCACACCAGGATAGTCCTTGAAAGATTCAGGGTCACATCTGGGTGGTCCCTGAAAGTTTCAAGGACTCATCTGGGTGGTCCCTGAAAGTTTCAAGGTCAAGTCAGTGTGGTCTCTAAAAGATTTAGGGTCTCCTCGGAGTGGTCCCTGAAAGCTGCAAAGATATCTCTGCACAGTCCCTAAAATTCCAGACAAAAACTGTTGGTTCCTGCCGTTAATATTTTGAAGGTTTCAACAGACAGATGATATTGATTACATCTACCAAAAATAGTTCATTTTTAATAGAAGGGCTGAAATAATCAGTGATTTTTAAAAATTTTCCAGCATTAATTAGCACACTCACAAGAAAAGGGTAGTTTAATCAAATTTACCAGGTCTCATTTCCTTGTATATGAAATAAATAAATGTACAAGACATTTTCTTAACACCTACCAAATCATTTGAAAGAGAGATCATCAAAAAAACACACACTACAGCAGAACTGATTTCGGTAGTGGTAGAAGGCCATTTTCCCATCGACATTTAAAATTTTATCATGCATCGTTTGGTGAGAACAGTAAATGCCTACAAATCAACCTTGGAAAGGGAATTTGTATTTTGACTTAAACTTAACAAAATTGACAAATCAGTTACGTTTAATGGGTTCTCCTTTCCTGAGCGTGCGAAAAGCTAGACAAAAATGTAAAATTTGTTCGAGATGTATTTGATGATTGTGCAATTATCAATAATTTATGAAATTTGCCCCCGCCTTCACACAAAACACTGTTAGATTGACGATTTTTAAATAGATTATAACAAAATGCTCAAGATCTTATAATCACAAAATAGTTCCAATTGTGTTTAATTTTACTTTTTTTGAGTTTCTCTCTTATTTTTCTGAGATGACGATTTAACGATCGTTGGCTGTTGACTGTGTTTTCACCTATTTTTTGTACATGACTATTATCGCTTGGACTTTTTGGAATTCCTCTTTGAAATTCTTGCCAAAATACTATAATGGAAAGAGCAACATGTTAGGGAAATGGAATCTGCAAACTTTTTCATTAATATTAACCTTTGCAGTGAGGAAATTCGGCGAACTTTTCAATATGAATTGGCAGGTATATTTGACCCTCTGTACGCGTACTTCGCATATCTGTGGCAAAAAGTTGGGGCGCTTTTCATTGCACAATGAGGGGCTTATGAGCTGCAGTGTTTATACCACATTTGCTTCTTCCATGGCGATTGTTAGACAAGAAAAGAGGGTTCCTTGTGTGTGCATTGACAATCGCCAGCTGAACTTGTGCTCCAGACCACATCCGATCATTCTACCACAAAAGAATTGGGTCACCAAATTACTTGTCAAACACTATCATGAACTTGGAAATCATACAGCTGGAACAAATCATATGCTGTCAACGTTATCAACACGCTTTTGGATCATTGCTGGACGTGAGGAAATTTGGCAATGGGAAAAAGAGTGTGCTGAATGTCAACGACGGAAGGCCAAAATTGCAAGTCAGGTGATGGCTCCTCTACCATCAATTCGATTGAAGATGCCTCCCTGTGCTTTCGCTCATACAGCAGTAGATTATGGAGGTCCATTCATCACTGTTCAGGGTAGAGGCAAGAAAAGAGCAAAGCGTTACTTGTGTTTGTTCACATGCCTAGCCAACAGCTGTTCATCTTGAAATCGCCTATGGACTTGACACAGATTCCTTTCTGAACGCATTTTACAGAATGGTGAGTCGTAGAGGTCTTCCTCAAGAGATGATTTCAGATAATGGTGGTAATTTTGTAGCTGCTGATAAAGAAATACGAGACTTGGTAAAGCAACTGGATAAGGACCAAATCACAAGATCAACGGCAAACAAGGGTGTGAAGTGGCATTTCAACCCTCCACTAGCTCCGCATGTTGGTGGTGTTCATGATACCATGATTAAAGCAGCTAAACGAGCCATCTATGCTGTATTGAAAAATGCAGATATTACAGATGAAAACTTTTGACAGCTGCTACTGGAGCAGAAGGACTAATTAATTCTAGGCCGATCATTTATCAGTCAGAAACTCCTGAAGATGTAACACCTCTAACTCCAAATCATTTCCTGCATGGACAAATTGGAGGACAATTTGCTGCAGAGTCTGTTGATAGCACTGACTGCAACCTAAGGAGGAGATGGAGGAGAATACAAGAACTGATGAGACATTTTGGCAATGATGGTTACGGGAATGGCTACCAAGTTTGAATGCAAGCTAAAAAAAATGGTTGAAGTCCCAGAAAAACCTTCAAGTAGATGATGTGGTGTTAGTGGTATATCGCCTGATGTACAAAGTGGATGTTGGCCCTTCGAATAATTACGAAGTACATCCTGGTGCCAGATGGACATGTGCGCTAGTCACTATAAAAGTGTAGTCGAAAAAATGACTCGACCAATCACCAAAGTGTGCCCACTGGGACCTTGAACTTTGTACATAGACATTGTACATTATACGTTGAATCTAAGGAGTCGAGTAATGTTTTTTGAGTTATCTCATGATCAGTTTATCTTGATTTGAAAGTGATTACATATTTCAATTCGGATTTTGAACATTGGCAGAGTCAACATGTTTACACATATTGATTGAGGGCGAGAATGGAGAAAAGGACAGTCCATGAAAATTTGCATTTAAAAGGTTTACTCTAATTTTTAATATAAAAGGCTGTAAAACCCTAGAAAGAGTTTTATTTGTAAAGGTTATATTGTGTGTAATTGCTCTGTAAGAAAAAACAGTTTGAAATAAACCAAGTGTCGAATGAAGTATCGATGTCGAGCGATTGTAATTCTTCGCAACACAAGTGACACCCATATCTGATCACATGAATGTATCTAGTGGCCGGCCACTGGGCTCTCGACCGTGCAACGCTTGAAAACTAACGGTTAGGTACATCACAAGGGAAATTTTATTGCAGTTGGTGAGGCGGTTGAATGATTCGGGTAGGCATAAAAGGAATCAAGTTGATTTGGTCGAAAATAACAGAAAAGTAGTTTTTTGTGTGCTGTCCCAATCGGGACAGCAGGTCGCCAGTTTGGCTAAGGAGCTTAGCAGGGCTGTGGTGGGACGCCCTATAACACGGGAAAACACAGCATTGTATGCGATTGAATAGTACTTACATCAGCTTTCAATATGTGAATCATCGACGTTGAGAAACCTGTGCGAGTATCCCTAATCGTCCGATCTCGGCAATCAGTGACTATCAGTCACTGATGCATCGCATACGACTAATGTCAGTGATTGTTATGGCCGTCTGCCTTACAGTCCGCAGGGTAATAATTCAGTGTTGATAATTTACTACCACATAATTACTGTTACGAATTTGTCTTCAAAATGAAGTGGTGACTGAACACGAGATATCCGCAGTTTTTAGTAAACTATTGCAATATTACAAGTTACTCGCTAATAAAAACAGGTGTATTGCAAATAAAGGAAAGCAGATTAGCTTACACTTATTAGACTACACTATGTTACAGTATATTATTCAGCGATACCAAAAGAGCCTAAACCACTGAAAAATTTGTGTTGCTATTTGTTTTAATGTTAAATCAGGTGTTCCCCAGAGGGGCCGGATCCTAGTATTCTGCCACCTTTGGCGTACAGCTCAGACACAAATTCGTTTTCAAGGGCTGGCTAATCTTTGTAAGCTACATATTCAGGGTTTAGGTCATTCACTGCCACAATCCTGTCCTCGATGCCTGTATCTATTCTGCATTGCAACTGGCGTCTCTCTGAGATCGGCCAGGTACTCATGTAGCCGACTGACGTCCTAAGGCGTGAGTCAATTTGTTTCCTTTTACAGATTGCACAGTTAATTTTTGTGGTCATCAGCATTATGTTAGAACTCCATCAAATCTATGAACATCGATTGGGCCCACATCGTCGCGTGCAGGTGGGGCTTCATATTCATCTCCGCATGCTGGGTGCCTTTCTAGGACATCTCATAAATTCTGTCCCTCCCTTTGTCTTCTCAATGACGAATTTTGTATTGTCTTTTTCCTCAGCTTTATGCCACCTTAAGCTCTTGTATAAGATTTGCATTGAGCCTCAAGAATTGTATACCTTCTGGTTTGATGTGCCTTTGCTTGGCATAAGTCTCAATTGCCTGTTGTTTGAGGTCTACTAATAGTTGTAACAGTCTGCTTGCCTCAAGAGTAGCCTCATAACCCCCTTAAGCACGTCTCTTCCTCCAACATCTCATCAGGGGCATCCTTATACACTTTCCTCCCCAATTCTAAAAATTCGAAATTTCATCCGGCATTTTATCCTATTTATTATAAGCGAAAATGCCGTATAATAAATATCAAGATGGATCTAGTATAAAATGATCAAAGACAATGGCTTGGCCAGAGATGTTGCTGGCTACTATGACTGTGGCAAGAGTTTCTGATACAAGCATGTCCTACAAGTCCTCGCAATCCCCTTCCCAGAAAATGACACCATCATCAATTAGAATGACAATGTCCCTCACCAAAGTATGAAAGGGATGTTCATACTGTTCACAAGGGCAATGGTGCAAGACCGCCTAGACTGTTAGCTTTTCCTGAATCAGGGCATTGAAAATGAAAGTGTGGCAATAGAAAGGTTCGATAACAAAGTCTATGCTAAGAGCATAGCCACTGATATGTCTAGAAAGAGGTCTGTCGGTGCTAACAGAGAATGATGAAGACGAAAGACGGAGTACAGCTTTAAATATGGCGAAAAACACTAGTTGCAGCAGACCATGACTTCAGGCTGTCGGCACAAGTAAACTTGCTGTCTGATGTACAAGTTCCGCTGATGAAAAGCAAATAATAAGCTAAGGCAATTATTCTCAATAGTGGGGTCTGGTATTTTAGTTTTAGTGCTAGGGCAATGTGATTTGAGCTATGTTGCAGGGGATTCTATGTTAGAGTTAAAACCAATGGTTGAAGCCACCCTGCACCTACTGATGGTTAAGCTAGAAATAACCAACAAACTGCCTTTATCTCAGGAGGCACACAGCTCAGCGATTGCATCTAGCTGTTCATCGAAAACAAGTTTCATTAATTACCTGTAGACGGTTGCTCAAAGCATTGCATAAACTCCCACTTTGAGTTGCTATCTGATTTGTTGTTGGGGATTTTCCTACTGACTTATTTGGTGACGACACTGGACAAATTGAGTTTGAAGGCCTGAAACGAGACTCAATGATGTTCTATATCACCATGACTGTCCTCAAGTGAATCATCCTGCTGGACATCAAATACTTCTGAAACGCTCTTCTGATGGGTCACTCGCCGTTCCTTAGTTTGAGGGTTACTTGGCGATTCGGATACCAAAACGTATGGCGTCTATTTGTTTTCAACAATGATGCAAGTTCCCTGCAAATCCGTGTAAGCTTTTACAGTCCTCGCCTAAATCCTTTGAATCTTCCAAGTCCTCGTGTACCTATGGAGTCCTTTCAAAGCTATTTCAACACGCCCCCTGACTAAGGGATGATAGCATAATTTTGCCCCGCAAATTTATATTAACATTCATTACCAACTTACTCTGCCGGCCATCCCTCTAACACTTTATTTCTTTCGAAACGTGATGTTAACTATCATGACTCGGTACTCCACCTTCACGGCGATAGCTACTTTTATGTACGTGTTGGATATGGCCTTTTGACACGTCGTTTAAAACAGGAGGGAATAATCCAAGGTGCGTTCACTCCCTCTGACTTACTGCCTGACTTATTTTCTGCCTTTGCGTTTCACTGACTGTTTGACTTTCTGTCTGTCTTACTGTGTATGTATCGTCTGCCCGACTTACTGTCTGAACAGCCCCATCGTGGAATGATAATCCCTTCCCAGAGGCAGCCTCCCATCTACATCCTCAATTACCTGGCATAGGGGCACTTCACCAAAAAAGGGTGGCTCCTCACTCCTGCCTTAAGGAAGAAGATCCTCGACATCATACTGGAAGGGGTCAGTCGGATGTTCGGGACGTTTACACCATGCTTTGCCTATTTGTATAATAATCGTTGATACTAAGCACCTTGCACCAATAGCGTGGTACGAACATGAATGAGTTGACAATACAATTTTCATCAGAAGATGGTCCCTGCCATATCATTTGATAAAAACACAAAGCTGGGAGCTTTTCCCCATGATTAGAAACACATTAAATTGATTGCCTGGTTTTGTAAAAAAATTGCAAGTTATAAATGGCGAAAATGGCTCTTCAGGAATAAGCGACCCAAAAGCTAGCACATATGTAAAATAGCCTTGGTTAACTTCCCCTTTAAGGTATAGACAAAAGTTTAATGCATTTTTACAGAGATTTTGGTTTTATTTCAAAATTTGAGTCCGTACCGTATGACTTTACATGAGGAAAATGCCGAGACAATATTGTATTAAGAAATGCTTAAAATACTAATAAAAATAGACTTTTTGCAACTACGCAAACTGTTATATTCGTTGTCTTAACTGTGTACGGATTAGTTAGGACAGTGACGCAAGGTCAACAGATTATGTTAATTTTTCTGATCTTGTCTGGCGCGCATGCGCATACTTTCTACTGTCCTGTGTGCGTGACTTTAATAATAATGGCTTCCGTGGTGAAAAGCAGAAGGCAGAGACGCGTAAAACGTAAGCGTGGTCGTAAGAAGAGAGTAAGTAAGATCATGGATCAGGCTATCAGATCAAAACTCAGATTGTATCAAAACTCAGATTGTCTGACTTAGGGTCTTACTACCATAGCAACGTGGCAGAAGATGAGATGTCGGACACGAGTCTTCTTCCGACGAGGAAGCTGGTGATTATCAGATTTCCTCCGCCGAAGTAAGCTTCCTTGATGCAGTGATGTCCAAATCAATGTGGTCCATTGAGACTCTCGCAAACGTAAAATATCGCGATTCGCCTCCGCCAGGCGTAAAAGATACTTCTAAACTGAAGAGAAACGGATTGATAGATCTGGACAACCGTTTACTGTTACGGTAACAAGCTTAAACTCTAATTTTACCAAAAGAGATTAGCCCAGGCAGTGTTTGTTATGTAAATAAACCGCCCTCATCACTCGTACATCTCAACAGTTTGTGTGTGTGTTCTCCCAATTTTCTCGCAATTTATGATCTTCGGAAGGGTATTTGATGTAAAATACAAAACACTCTAGTCTCCTGCTTGATGCAAGGTTGTGACCATGAATAAAAATCGCCCGGAAAGTCATATCAACGATCGATTTTTGTACGTATAGGGGTGTTTACACAATTCTTTGATTATCTCTCTTCCGATTTTGGCCTGACAAGCGTAACTTCAAAAGAAATTAGGTTGGAGTAGGGTGCACAGATCGGTCTGATTTTTTACCAGGTCACAGTAGCAATACATATCTGTAAAACGGTGTCTCAGATTTTCGGTAAAATTTATGGAACAAGAGAAAGTCTTGCTGAAATGAACGAAACCGGTAATTTATTCAAAAAATAGAGTTTGTTACTCCTCAAGGGAATAGGAAAAAATGTGGGACACCGTTTTTTCAACAGAGTACTCAATTGCTGATTTCTGTTCAAAGATCTCAAGTCGCCATAGTTTTGAACACCTAATTTTTTTAGGTAAAAAAACTCATAAAAGCATATTTTTGAGAGAAATGGACACAAACACAGTGATTTTGGAAAATAAACATATTATTTTCCATAATGTTGAGATATAGGGCTTAAATAAAAATGTATAATGTGTAGGGTCCAAAAGTGAATTTTTGTTGAGAAAAAGTGCGTTTAAAATAAGTATCATCTAACATGAGGATGAGAAGATGTATGCATTGAAGAATAGAGATATCTGTGGAAACCTGGTGAGATAACTATGGAGTAGTGTTCCATATGATGAAGCCAGGGCCTTATAGGACCAATTCAAGTAAGCATAAAGTAAGACTGGTGTACTTGATGAAGACTGAAGTGTTGGTACTGGACTCCATTGGGACTCCGTGAGGGACTCTGTCTATGTTACAGCCAAGGAATCAGGGTAGTGGCAATGGGAATTTTTCTTTAAGGTAGTATGCGCCTCGTAAATGAAAGGCGCAAACTTTATCTCAAATTTACTTAGTGAATTTCAACTTATCTCTTACAAAATCAACAATAAAATGAGAGGTCACTGTGCACAGTTTGGAAAAGGAAAATGAATTTCCCACATTCCTGGCCACTAGGAGTTTGGGATCGACGGAGTGAGAAAAACCGATTTCACTCTTGAGTGTGAGATCGATTTTCAGAAATCAGAAATCTCAGAAATATAACATGAGCTTCGATTGGATGATAATCAGCCTTTAATTTCACAGGCACAATATCATCCAATAGCATGATGAGTAACACACAGACCAGAACTACAAAGTAAGCGGGTCAGAGTCAAGGGGAAGATGACAGTGTTGTTGCGATTTGGATAAACGTTGTACGTCGTTAGTGACACACTAACAAAAAGGCCGAATTTTGCAAACAGCTGATGAGCATACGCCACCGAGAACATATAGCTTTTTTTGGTTAGACATCTCGTCCTTGCAGAAGTGAAATATCGGCAGTGGAACTCGCAACGGATTTCACGTTAGTGACATGGAATACTAGATGGCCTCGAAGTAGGACAGTAGTCGCTGATACAGTTAAACATTTAATGTTTCCAGTGTGAATTTAACAAATTTTGTTGTCATGTAAGAAAAAGAATTTCGTACACCAAGGACCTGGGATCAGACTTCTTACACTCCTTGGATATATTTTGTGTCACATTCGCCTGCGGCTCATGTGAGACAAAATATCCCTACTCGTGCTTGTGAGAAATCTGATCCTAGGTTCTTTGGGGTGTGAGATTCTATTATTCCCACATTACTGGCAACTGGGAGTGTGGGATCGACTGTGTAGGAATAATCGACCCCACACTCTGTATAAATGTGCATACACTGAAGCGGTATACATTGAATGAGCTCTGATTGAACAGTAAATAGCCCCTTCGTTCCACATGTAAAATATTATCCAATGGCATGATGATAGCATACTGACAGAAATGGAAAGTAAGAAGGTAATAGTGCAGTGGCAGACAACAGCATTGTCGCGATTTTGGATAATGTTGTATGTCGTCGGTGACAAATTCAAACTCGCTGGATAATTTTGTCTCACACGTGCCGCAGGCGCGTGTGAGACAAAATATCCCCAACTCGTGCTTGCGAGAAATCTGATCCCAGGTCCTTTGGGGTGTGAGATTCTATTATTCCAACATTACTGGCAACTTGGAGTGTGGGATCGACGTGTGTGGGAATAATCGATCCCCGACTCTGTATAAATGCGCATGCACTGAAGCGGTATACATTGAGCAAGCTTTGATTGGACAGTAAATAGCCCCTTCGCTCCACATGTAAATATTATCCAATGGCATGATGAGTAGCATACGAACCAGAAATGGAAAGTAAGCAGGTAATAGTGCATTGGTAGACAACAGCATTGTCGGGATATTGGATAATTTTGTATGTCGTCGGTGACAAATCCACAAAACACGGTCAAATAACTAGTGAACATAGGCCACTTGGAACATATTGCCAATTCTTCTTGGTGGATATCTTGCCTGGAGCAGAAGTAAAAGTATTGTCAGTGAAACTCGCCATGGAGTTCATGCAAGACGCTCCACCTGTAATGGTTTCTGTACTGATGTTGACTCCTAGTTGTAGATTTGCTGCTTTGTCGTCAAATGACATGCACCAAATCGTAGAGGATCAGCAGAACAGTAAAACAGTATGTAAGACTATACATCATAACACAATTCAAACAAAAGTAGACGAACATCGAAAAATTGCCAATAATATTCCTCTCTATGAGCTTGACCTGCTCATTAGAAATGTTCTTTATGTTGTTCGATAGGAAGATGGAACTGAGAACGAATCATGCTAACGAGCTTATGAAAGATGTTAGCTAGTGTAGAGAGACATATACATTTGGCAAAGTCTAAGCATCGTTGGTGACAAGTTCGGATTTTTTCCATTCGAGAAAATTGAAAGCAAAACAGAGAAACCTAAGTGAACATGGTAAGGTAAGTTTACCACATAAAGCCGATACTCTCACTGACGACGATGTAAATTAGTTGTATGCGGCCGTACCCAAGGCGCCAAAATGCCAAAATCAGTCATTATTACAGTTTGGTTGAATAACATGTTTCACTTTGAATTAGGGCAGTTAAAGGACATATATCTTTATATTGGGGCGATATTCAACTGAAACAATATGCTGATGGCAGAGAGTTTAATGAAATGTCAAATTAACACCCGACGAAGACGAGAACTAGCGAAAGTGTTCACTGAGCGATGTTAAACCTGAAAAGTCACAGATGTATTCATACCTGGTGTCACAAATAGGTGTCCAGTTGGACTTCATGGTCGGAAACCTCTTTCTACTCAGCAATCCAAACAACTTTACCACAAGCACATGATCTGATACCCTTTGGTTCAATTCTCAGGCAGTGGGTCTGAACACATGCCAAAATAATGGTAAATATGCCTAAAAAGAGCCGGATAACTTATCTTTGGACACTAATACATCAAAGGGCATCAACGTCATCAGCAACATCGTATATGACACTTCAACAGTCTCAGGCATCTACAGTGAGCACACTAAAAAGCTCACATTGTCGGATCCATATCGACATTCGATAAATGCTCTATAGCTGGTGAACATTCCATGTTACCTGTAATATTCGTAAGCCTCCGTTGCGGATAAAATTAAGCAATAACAATGCGTGACATATAGCACTCGCCTATCGGCTCTCGATGGAGCGCATTGTACCAAAATCGAGTGAATACCCAATAGCGGTGGGGGTTATTGGTTTTATATTATATCAACTTGTATGTCTTCGTTATCTTATTTTGGGTATTTTCGTCAGTTTAAGTCCCAATTGCAGATAACGGACGTCTGACTGATCGAACGTCGGAAATTCAGCGCTCGAGATCGAGCGTTTTTAGCTCACGTGTGTAAACACGTGGGCTAATGTCATAGCGATGTCTGTCTGTCTGTCCATGTGTGTGTATGTTAGTGTGCGTGTGTCTGTCTTTTCTGTTTCACGATAACTCAAAAACGCCTGAACGGATTCAAGACAGATTTGGTACGGTGGTACCATATGCTACTTGCAAGAACTGATTCGATTTTGGTTAGTGTGGCTTGCATATTAATGAAGTTATGCAATATTGTTATTTTCCGTACAATGGTTTCCCTATGGAGACGGTAATGACAGTGTAGACATATATCAAAAAATACTGCACCAAATTTCATGAAACTTTTCACAGATGACAGTCTCAGAACATTTTGATAATACTGTGAGTGTCATGTCAATTATCTTCTCATTTGCATATTTAATGAACTTTTGTTATTAGTGAGATAACTCTGAAATTCCTGCACGAAACTTGATTATACTAAAAACAAATATTGATCTGATATATCTCTAATTATACTTAGAAGCATTTGGCAGTGTCAAATTAAAAAATAGCTCATCTGCATATTAAATGAAGTTTTGTAATTAGTGATATAACTCCGATATAACTTCACCAAATGTGATGAAATCTGCTGCAGATACTGATCCGACTGATATCCAACTGTAGTGTAAAGCATTTAGTAGTGTGACATTAATTAACGGTTCATTTGCATATTTAATGAACTTTGTAATAAGTGATCACTCTAAAATTACAGCGTTAAATTTGATGCAACTTGCTAGAGATGTTGATCTGATAAATATCCAATTGTACTGAGAAGCATTGAGCAGTGTCAAGTTAATTATTAGCTGATTTGCATATTTCATGAAGTTTTATAATTAGTCATAAACTCCGATATAACTGCAACAAACGCCATGAAAACTGCTGCATATACTGATCTGACAGATATCTAACTGTGTTGTGAAGCATTAAGTAGTGTAAAGTTAATTAAGGGTTCATTTGCATATTTAATAAACTTTGTAATTAGGTATATAACTCTGAAATTACGGCACCAAATTTTGTGAAACGTGCTGCAGAAATTGATTTGATAAATATTTAATTGTGCTATGAATCATTGTACAGTGTCAAGTTAATTTAGGGTTTATTTGAATATTTAATGAACTTTGTAATTAGTGATCACTCTAAAATTATAGCGTTAAATTTGATGAAACTTGCTAGAGATGTTGATCTGATAAATATCCAATTGTACTGAGAAGCATTGAGCAGTGTTAAGTTAATAATTAGCTCATTTGCATATTTCATGAAGTTTTATAATTAGTCATATAACTCCGAAATAACTGCAGCAAACGTCTGAAACTGCTGCATATACTGATTTGACAGATATCTAACTGTCTTGTAAAGCATTAAGTAGTGTAAAGTTAATGAAGGGTTCATTTTCATATTTAATAAACTTTGTAATTAGGTATATAACTCTGAAATTACGGCACCAAATTTTGTGAAACGTGCTACAGAAATTGATTTGATAAATATTTAATTGTGCTATGAATCATTGTACAGTGTCAAGTTAATTTAGGGTTTATTTGCATATTTAATGAACTTTGTAATTAGTGACATTACTCTAAAATTACAGCACTAAATTAGATAAAACGTGTTACAAACGTTGATCTGATAGATATCTAGTTGTCACATGAAGCATTGAGCAGTGTCAAATTAACAGCTCATTTGCATATTAAATAAAGTTTTGTAATTAGTGATTAAACTCTGAGAGTACTGTGCGAAGTTGAAAAACCTGCTACATATAGTGATAACATATATCTTATTGTTCTGTGAAGGGTACTACTATTAATGAACCTGTTGTAAAACACGTGAGCATATTCAGTTCATATATGGTTATAAGTTGGGATTGCGAAGACCACACACGCACGCAGTATCCTCGGCATTACCTAATTAAGTTCATCAACATCGCATTTTATTCACATGCAACGCAAACACTATATTTGTAAAAACCTACCTGCTGCAGACACAGAAAATGGGTTAAGAGTTCAAATCAAAAGAAAAAGTAACAATTTTCGGTGGTAAATTTATATAAGAATATAGTCCTGACTTTTTTGGCATACTAAAAATAGATTTGTCTCATTCATTTTTCGCAACGTTCAGGGGTGGTACGTACAGTGAGATTACAGGAGCTATTTTTGACTGACGGATGTTTTGGACATTATCTGTACCAGGAAACAAGCAGTTCCAGATGTTGGATAACAGCAACTTTGATGAACAGATGCGCAGAATGTGTTGCCCGATTCAGCAAGAGCTGGACGCCGACATTGCTGGTTGCATCTGATATCAGCTTTCGTCGCTGTGTCGCAATCACAGGAGTCGTCGCGTTGTTATTTTAAAATTCTCGGTCTAGCGCCTACATCGATAGAACACTCTGGTCTGTTACAGCCCAAACATTGAGAAAGAACATCTGACATACTGTTATGTTAGGAAGTGTCAATTGGTATTAGTGTATGAATGAATACTATCTTCATTCGAAAGAGCTGTATGTTGCGCGTCTGGACTCCGCCTAATCAAGCAAAAGTGCGCGGTGCTCCCCCAATGCAATGATTTGTATACATCATACCCAAATGTGCTGCTTCAGAGATGTCTTTCATCATCGACTCCAACTTATTTTCACCAAGAGGTGAGTTACAGACAAATACTCTATCTGTGTATCAAAGTTCGGACTTCGGTCGTAGAAACACAAAGCGGACTGTTTTGGATTAAGTTTAGATATGTGCAGTCAAATGCAACGACAGGGTAATTTTCGAAAATGCTGGTTTAGGACCCCTTTTACCACTGCTATCAGCAGTGAATGAGCTCTTGTCTTATCAGAATGGCGCATGGTAGCATATAATATGGTATGTGATTTATTCTGACACAGGAAGTGAAAATAGTCAGCAGGACAAGGACATACATCAAAATATGACTGTACCAGTGCTTCTGTGCATTGATATTTATCGCTATTTATAGTAACTCAAGTTAAAGTTGAAAAGAAATAATTTTGCATGTTATCGATAAAATAAATTGCGTTGAAACCCCACAAATAGCTATGAAGGTGTATTAAACTATTCTCAAAATGTCCCCAGTTTTCCAAGAGTTGATTTGAATAAGACCATTAAAGACTGAAAATGTGTATAACATTGCTATAAGTGTCGAAAGTGGTATGTAAATACAAACATTCGAAAATCATTTAGATTTCCCGCCATTTTCAAAAACTAATCATTTTCAGAGAAAAAAATATCGTTGATGACACAGTCTCCACTTCTTAATTGGTACAAGTCCTCGGATAGGATAGAGTACGGGTGTTCTGTTATTAAAAAAACTGCGATACAGATTGGGCTTAATAGCCGAGAATGAGTTGAAAGTAAAGTCATGGTTCAACTTTGGAATTGAATAAGTGATATCTGAAGAAATGGACATTGTAATGTCTTTGTTTGCAAGTTGTTTCTTTGCCACTTTAAGTAGCGTTCAAAGACTGAATCCTGCCAGGCGCAGTGTTGGAGACCACTTTCCAGAATAATTGCTGAACCCCGTTTTCGGGGATATTTCTGCTATCTCTCTAACAGCATTAGTGTCATACTGGTTTTAGGAGATTGTCGGTGAGTGATGGTGTTCTTAATATTTATATTGAATTGTGCGTGGAAGGCGTTTTGACTGACTGGTCAGATTTTCGGGTGATAGATCAAAACCATTTAGTTGTACATTTGTCTGCATTTGAATGATGCAGACAAATGTATCTCAAAATGTTTTACTCTTTCACTCTTCACCCCATTTTTCATCTCTAGATGTCCAACTTTACCATAGAAAAATCATTGTCAATAACGTAGTCCTTCCTTGGTAAATGAATTTGGAACCTATTAACGGGAATGATGGTAAAGTGATAGTCAACAGGTGATGGTCAAACATGCCAATACTGTGGCCTGCTTCGTCTATATGTAGGGTATACTTCTGTGATGAATGTTATTATTTGATCTTTTCGGTCCTTGATTTAACACGACTGCATGATCAGGCCAGAGAGCAACACAAGGAAGACCAGGAAACACACACACACACACACACACACACACATATATATATATATATATATATATATATATATATATATAAGATAGAAGAAACCCAAGTTTCTTCTACCCTCACCCCACTCCACGCTCCACTTGGGATCACCTGAATTCCTACAGTTTCTTATATGCCCCTTGAAGGGTAACTGTCAAGTCAAAGGCGTGGAGTACAAGGCCAACATATCAACGGATGAAAACGAGAGAGGGTTTATATCGGCCTCACTGATAACACCTTCAAGACGCGCTACACTAATCACATGAAGTCGTTCCGCAACGAGAGATACAAAAACGACACGAGTTATCAAAATATGTATGAAACTTAAATAAGGGACAAGACTTTGACATTTCATGGTCAATCATTGATAAAGCATTGAGCTACTCTAACATGAACAAGCGATGTAATCTTTGTATATCAGAAAGCTGCACATTATCAATGCTGACAAATCTACACTGTTAAACAAACGCTCGAGTTAGTTTCAAAATGTCGCCACCAAAACAAATATTATTTATCGAATTTTAACACTACCTACAAATAGAATGGTTCGTCCCGATCATATATGTAAGAGTGTCGAGCTAGTAATCCTTCACTCTATCTGAGGATTGCAAGATGCATGAAACTTAAGTAGTAGATTTCATTACTTTGTACTTGAAGTAATCTGTTTATATATATAATATATATATATATATATATATATATATATATATATATATATATATATATATATATATATATATATATATATATATATATATATATATATATATATATATATATATATATATATATATATATAATATATATAATATATATATATATATATATATATATATATATATATATATATATATATATGTGTGTACATTTGATTATTGTCATATGCCAAACGGGTCACCATGCTTGATTTTCTAATTTTCACTTTCTCATCATAACTAACACAAAATCAAAACTTTCAACAGTAAAGACTAATGAAAAAATATAACTAAATGGAATTAGTTATTTGTTAACCAAATATGCCATTATTACACCCAAAATTTAGTGATGAAGACATTTATTTGATGGATATTTAACCTTCCAGTATTGTAAATTTTAAGTAGCACCTAACTCATATATATATATCTTGTACTTTTGAAACAAATTTTGGAAGGTCAATGTGCTCAGTCTTTTACAATATGACAATTAGCTAGAATTCATGATTTGCCCACTCTCTCTAATGATCATGATTTGTGTTCTCTTCGGCAGGAGCGATTGACCTGATCAGAGTTAGATTAACACAAATTGGCTTAGACTCATAAAAAAATTGCCTCAGGAATATGACTTTACAAACTGCTAACAACAGAAGTGTTGAATATCTGCGAGTGGAACTGCGCGATATGTGATTATTTTTCTTTGCGCACATCCTTTGCTGATATACGAGCTTGTAACTCAGCTCGGTTTGTGAACCAATCGTTTTAAGATCGGGGGTTTGGTCGAGAGGTTTTTTCTGTGGCTTCTCCGCAAGGTAGCTTGGTACCATATGTTGTGAGTTCGAACCTGTTGAAACTACCGTACTTTTACCGACTATTCAAATGTGCCAACTGACGTCACAGCAGTGGTAGGTAGAGAGTCAGGGTATTTGGGGGTTTTTTAGCTTCTTTGCCAGTGGCATCCGAGTCAAATTTCACATCGATTATTTATTTCTTTGGATTATGTTTGTCAATTTCAATATGAGTAATTTCACCAGTAGCTCCTTTGACAAGGCCATCTGACAGGTCGGTGTTTATGAATATATGTGGCACCTGCAGCATTTTTATTTCATCTCGAAGACAAACTATCTCATGTACTTTTCAAGAGACAATGATCTTTGCTCTTGATGTTGGCAAGTCCTTCGTGGTGTCTTGTGCTGTAATTGTCAGCACTATTAAACAAAGTTTTTTCAGTAATTACTCTTAGTAGGACATGAAAGTAATGTTGTTGGAATGACACGGCGTGGATTTATTTCACTATCACCACCCAACTTGAGAAGGTGCTTTATATAATGGTTAAAATAATTATACATGATCCAGCTCTGAGAAAAATACATGAACATGGCCATTCTACATTGCTGTTTAAAGTGAATACAACGGCTATTGCAAGTCAATATTGTTGCAGAGAGATGTCCACATTCTTTGAATCATAAAACAATAGATCCAATTAATGTTTGGTGCGACAAAAATGTATTAAATAAAAGATGTTTAGATTTATGGTGGTTAGAGTAATAATGAAACGGGTTCTAAATCTAAAGAAATGGTTGTTGAGAAACGTTATACAAAGATAGCTACTTCTTAATTCCCTGACAATGAAGACAGATTGTCATCTCTTCTGTTCCTTCAATATCCTGTGTTTACACTTAGTTTTTAATTATTTTTGACGTGTGACTCATCTCTGAAATCAAAGATGGCGGCCAAGATGGCGACCAAGATGGCGCCAAATGAATCCCATGGGACAATATTTGATTTTGGGAGCATCAAAATTCATAAACTATAGACCCAAAAGATTACAATGTAGGTTAAAATATAGCTCCAAAGCAGCAATAACCGGGTTCGAGACATCTCAGTGCACAGGGGCAATAAGAGATATAGATATGCACACATCTGATGACGTATGGATATATATTTGTGAAATCGAGGTCACAGGTCATCCTTACACGTGACATTTTGTCAAAAAACTTTCCTCCCATAGTTTTCCCTATCTACCAAAAACAAGATCTCTAGCTCTTTTGACTTGCCCAGAATAAGATATGTGCATAATAATGAGGTACAGGATGTGGCGGTCTTAAGGTCTCCCATCATACCATTTTGGACCTGTGGTGTCAAGACCCTAATAAAATTTCCACAGGGGGCATCCGGAACCCTGCCTTCTGACTGAACTATATCGCGTATTCTAAGACAGGGGAGTTAGACTGCTCGTCTTCTTGCACGGGTAGCGGGCCAGTGCATGTCACTAATGAGAGCTGTTTTTCCCGCTTGTCTACAACTACACAATGTCTACAGACTGATCAACTCAGCTTCAACTTGGAGTACGGTCATAAACCTTGACTGAGCAACACACGCGGACTTGATTCGGTTGTGCGACAACCTCGTTCATTAGCGATGTTTCACTAAAGATGAACGAGAACGAACGGTTCGTCGTATTTCCAAGCATACCATTGGTTAGCTTTCGTCGCATTTAATGTCTCATCGCAAATTCTGTAACAGGATTGGATGGTACCTAATTAATGAGTAATTGTCAGCTCTGTTCGTCGCCTTTCGTCTCATTATAATATTCGGTCGTCTCATTGTAATAGTCGGACCATGCTTTGTGTTGCCCACAAGACAATGAACAAAACTTGCAACAAAAGGAACTTCAATGCAGCGCTGTTAGACGGGGAGAACGTGATGACCGTACTTAGGTTATCTCCGACACTAACTAATGGCAATTTGTGGTTCATCAAAGGGGATTGATTGTGGTTTATCTATAAGAAATCATATGAAGCCAAAGAAAACTGTTTTATGTATAACGCGACCAATCTTGTAATGCTTTATGGTTGCTATTTACAGAAAAACTTGCGATGTGTAGACAATTCACGAGTAGGCTATTTTTTTGAAATGGGCACAAAAATACGTTTAGAATCGGCAATTTCTTCTGAGGTTGCAGTCACTGCAGATATATTCCCTATTTTGAATAGAATGGTTTCTATAGTTTGGAGATTAAAACAGTTACAAATTCGGCCACTGATTTACATTTCACCTGTAATAAGTATAGGTTGATGCTCGCATTACATTAAAATGCAAAATATTTTGATACGTATCATGCCGGTTACCGCTTATATTTGATTGACTTAATCAGGGATGTATGACCGGTAAAATTGATTTCATTTCCTAAATTGTCGATTTTGGGATTCTTCTTTGTAAATATAATCAAAATGCGTAAAAATACGGGGTCACTGCGCTCGTTTTTGAGATACAAGACAGTGAGTATTAACATTTATGAGAAAAATGTTGAGTCGGTATTTTTTCACCGATGCATTTTTCTATGAGTGAAATAATTCAAAGCTTTTTATCTCAAAAAGGGTGACCAAAAATTTTATTTGATCACTATTATTTATTTCATTTGACTGAGCTTTTTTGTAAATTTTCATGAAAATGCCAATAGTAGAAGTTGCTCTATCAGCAACTTTCAATGTAATCCTTCAGGAAGAGACAAATTCCTCGCGCGCGTACCGCTCGTACATCCTTAAGTGGTACGTTGCGGCCATGAACCTCGGATCACCTGATACTGAATGTTTGATACTGCCCAATGGCAATAAATAGGGCATTTAGAACACCGCCCCACACATGATGGCGGGACAATCCTTCAATAAGGTAAATGACATGTAATTTTATCGATTGTCATTACCGTCCTGACACCCATCTGTCATGCATGAAGCCCGTTTCTGATTGGATGACATGAATGCAGTTGCACTAGGGTGTCGATTCAAAAGCAGTACCGAATATTATAATGAGACGAAGAATGTCATAATGAGACGAAAGGCGACGAACATAACTGACGATTACTAATTATTAGGGTACCACCCGATCCACAGTACAATAAATTACCACAATTCTCTATGATTTGTATCCTTGAAGGTTACTTTTCTAAAAACTTTTTCATTTCTGCATGTAAGCACTAATGTGCAGCATCATAATAATTTTTAAATAATATCTAGTAAACAGTACGTTTAGATATATCAGTGAAAGTTTCAAAATAACCGCTAAACAACAGAAAAGTCACATTCTTTAGGTACTACAAATGCCATGCTTTTTGGGCAGCAAGTTATGACGAACTAAAAGGGTCATTCTCTGAGAAAACTTAGCATGCAATTTCTTTTGTCTCTTCCTTTGCAAAACATCAATATCATTTTGTTTCATAAAACAAGTGCAACTACTTTCCGCACTTTTCATCACATTATTCTGTATGGCTGAGGACACAATCTGTGGCAATTTCACAAAAATGCTATCTCCTCTCTCAATTATGCATAATTTTCCAAATTATTTAAAATGAGAATAAGAAAAATGGTGTGCATAAAAGTACGTTTTCAAAATTTGATAAATAGTGTGTGAATTTGTCTACACATGGGAGATATGGTAGACTTCACTCAGGTATCTTCGAGGATTCAAAGCATATTGAATTCTGGGAAATCTACAGTACTGTGCAATCCCTTACAGAATTTGCAACGAGACACATAAATGCGACGAAAGCTGACCAATGGTATGCTTGGAAATACGACGAACCGTTCGTTCTCGTTCGTCTTTAGGGAGCATTCGTTATTTACGGGGAGGGGGTGGTGGAAATCAGGGGGGTTGACTTTTACAAAACCGCTTTTTAGGGGGGTCAAATTTTACAATCAGTGATTGAAGGGGGGTCAAATTTTACAAAGGTTTGTATTGAGTTATGGAAAACAAAATTGACTTTGGAATTTCACCGAAATGTTGCTTGTGTAACTGATGTTTCGAGACGGCAGAATAATAACCGACCGAAGCTCAGCCAAATTTATTTCTCTAGCAGGGCCAACAAGTCCGAGACTGGCGTTAACCTCTCTAGAGCAGCAACAGAGCATGTAGCCCTGAGTACAGGTCTGTGTGTTCCTGGCGTATACGGCCTCCACCACAGCCCTGCAACGGTCTGTGGAGATAACTGGGGTCTCTGCAGCGAATTCAAATGAGGATCTCCATGGGTAAACAACTTGTCGAGTATGTTATGTTTCAGAAAATGAGCGGTTTTGGACGTTAGGAGAAGTCAATCGCATCTTTTCTGGGATTGGTTAGGAGGTAAAGGTAGGCAGGGAAAGGATTTTGCCCCAATAGAGCAGAATTTCGGCCAAAAAGACAGTTTAAATAGTCTTCATTGCGGTCCAGATCCAGGCCGCAGAGACCTCAAATCTGTTCAAAGACCATTGCAGGGCTTAGGTAGAGGCCTTATAGTGCTGGGAACACACGTCCACACACCTGTACGCAGGGCTACACAGCATTGGGCATGAATTGAGGAACCAACACACAGTCATATAATGTAACAAACAACTTCTGTATATCACTATATTGTGTCAAATATCGGGGTCTACATATGAAATAGTAAAACAGTACTTCAAAACTATAAATATTACTCCATGGCTACAGTAACCGTACTGATCGACCTCCCGACGGCAGAAGTCGAACACACTTTCATAACAAAAACTCTGTTTAAAACACTTTCTAAATGCTTAACAATTTCTATGGAAAACTTAACGTTACCGCAGAGGTACCTCAGACTTAACCACGCGGCTGGGAAACACAAATAGTTCACACGTGACTTTAACTAATGTTCGATGGTGAGCACAATTGTAAGTCCCGTGTAATGTCTGCACATGAAAGTCGGCGACAACACACGCAATTTACTGCTAAGCAGCGTCCAGTTCAGCTACCACGGGAGCAGCCATCTTAGATCTTTGTTTACACTTCCGGTCGGGACATGCTGAACTAATCTGAAGTCTTCCTCTGCTAACTCACTCCGCGCATCGACAAAAGTTCAGTGGAACGATCATAAATAATGTTCTCATGACAATCTCAGACATCTGAACTGAACTCATAAACGGAATAAAGTTCACAGTTAACACACAATTTGCTGCAGAAAGATCAGCTTTCAACTTGTGGTGATATTATCATCTTAGCGTGCAGTGCGTATATTGCAAATATACGGCACGGCTTTCACTTGTGTGAGCAATGTTCGTTCCATCGACTAAAGTAGAGGATGGCGTAGGGTTTAAATAAACAGTCCGATCCGCATAAAATTTGATCTCTGCCACTCACCGGTTTCTTTACATATCTGCTGACTTGAGTAAGACTCAAAATAGAGAAATATCTGACTTAAAAAGCACACGCTGACACTCAAACCTTCCAGTGCCAGTGCAGCATGCAACGTAAAACACTCTCTGGAAAGTTCCCGTCTTGGACTCCCTAGGTATACAGTGATAACACACAAGAACTTCCAGGCAAAATAGAAAATACACAGGTCCTCCATACATTATCTATGAGAAGTTATGAATAACTTCTTTTAAATACAAAACTGGCTAAATCTGTGTATTTATAGACTCTCGATTATTGATATTAATGTACTTGATAAGACTGGGGTAGTTACCAGTGCATGTGTGAGCAAGAAATTTGATTTTGGAATTTCACCGAATTGTTAATTCACTATCTTGTCAGAGGAAACTATGAATAATTTTTTTTCCAATATAAAACTAGTTAAATCTGTGTATTTATGTACGCTTGATTATTGATATTAATTTACTTGATTAGACTAGGGTGGTAACAAGTGGATGTTTGTGCAAGAAATTTGATTTTGGAATGTCACCGAAATGTTGATTCACTATCTTGTCTATATGGAAACTATGAATAATTTTTTCCAATATAAAACTAGGTAAATCTGTGTTTTTATGTACTCTTGATTATAAATATTAGTGTACTTGATTAGACTAGAGTGATTACAAGTTCATGTGTGCAAAAATTTGATTTTGGCATTTCACCAAAAATGTTGATTCTCTAGTATGTGAGGAAACTTTTTCAGCCCGGGGCCACAGGGTGCGAAAGGTTAATGAATCAAATCTGATGAATTTTTTTTTCATGGGGGGGGGGTCACATTTTACAATTGATGAATTGAGGGGGGGTCAAATTTTAGAAATTTGATTCGGAGGGGGTCGCTTTTAACGTTTCATTTGTCGCTCAAATTCCACCAGCCCCCCTCCCCGTAAATAACGAATGTTCCCTTAGTGAAACAACGCTATTGGATGGCCGAGCGTATTGCGTCGCCCATCGACCTTACGCTAGTGACAGTGCGTAGCACATCGGATGGGGACAGCGTGCAAGGATAAGTTTGCATCTAGCCAATGAAACACGCGTCCATCTATCAAATCGTCGAATTATCAGGAATTCACAGCAAATTTTCCTGGCTGTAAGAACATTCCGATATTTGACGGCGGGGAAAACGGTATACAATACCACTACAGTAGCTTATGTCAATCACCAAGGTGGTCCGTCCTACCAGCTTACTAATGTCGCACAATCAATTTGGAACGCAGTAGTTGAGTACGATATAATATAACAAGCCCAGTACATACCGGGTATCCACAATATAACAGCGGACAGATTGTCGAGAGTGACAGACAACTACGAATGGAAACTCCATCCAGTGCTGTTCTCTTTAATCGACCAGAAATTTGAACCGCACACAGTAGACCGATTCGCGTCGTATTTGCGCAACCAAGTGCCAAACTGCAATCTACAATTCGCGGTTTGCGGATCCGTGGTCAACTCAAGTCGACGCCTTCATCATGGACTGGCGATTAGAAAACAACTTTATCTATTCCCCTTTCCGTCTGCTACCGAAAGTACTGCAACACATCAAACTCTGCCCGGCAGAAGCAACGGTAATTTCGCCGATCTGGCCAGCTCAACCATGGTATATAACACCTCAATCGATGTTGACTGCCCATCCAGTACGACTACAAAACTGTCGGGAGTGCTTTATAGCAACCAAAGTGTCAAGCCAGAGCCACTGCGCAACCCAAAATGGAAAATGTGTGCCTTCAGAGTATCTGGAAGGATAGATTGTCATCGTGGGATGCAAAGACAGTAAGCATCTTGTCTGGTGCATTAGCGGAAGTAAACGAAATGACTGCAACAAATACATTAAGCAATTGTTTGACTTTTGTACAGGGTTAGGTGTCACATTTCCACCTACCGATTCAGCAGTAATATCAGAGTTTCCTGTTGATATTTGTCAAGATACTAGCAGGCTACAGTCAAAATTACGCATCGTAAATCTGACACTGCCAAACATGTATGAAGCTTTTGGCATGCCTAATTTGAGCAATGATTCGTTTATGCAAAACGTGCTATTGCCATTGTCCAAGCAAGTACGACAGTGACCAGCAAAAGATCATCAGTCATGCCTATTGAGGCATTCTGTAGATGCTTTCTATCTGCTCCTGTAAATAAGGAATTAAGTGTAAGTGATTTCAGACGCAAAACAATAGCCTTATTGGCAATTGTGGTTTGCTCCGCCAATCAGATATAGCACCAAGATCTACGATACGTGTAATGACCAAGTTGTATCGACCTATTTTTCGTTAGGGCAAATCAAATTTCAGCCTGATAACTCAAGTATGCACGTTATCATTTTTGGGATAAAGAATGATGTGCGTCGACAAGGTATAGTTGTTCAAATACCTGCTTGCTCAACACCTAAATTAGAACTAGTCTTAGCTATGCGTGATTACAATCAAGCAACAGGCAGAGAGAAAGGTTAATTCCACTAATTCCCCAGTTTCATTCATCTCTGGTCGAACGGGCCACTCAGTGCGAGTACTATCAGTTCAATTTTAAATCAGTTTATCGCTATGGTAGGGTTGTCGGTCGACAAATATACCACTCAACTGGTGCAACGATCGGCATCTCAAAAACGTAGACCCAGACATTGTAATGAAAGTAGGTATATGAAATCACATTCGGTATTTTATGAACACTGTGTCCACTCAGAGACTCCTAAGAACTAAACGGACAGTATTCTGAAGATCAGCAACAAGTGAGAACTTTAGCACGATGAAGTCAGTCGTTCCAGCTTTTTGTAATTTAAAAACTTCAAGAATAATTTTACGTTTTCTCTTTATATTGCATAGGACTCTGCCTGTGTCGACTGATATATGTTAGTATAATAGGAATCAGTCAAATAGGCAGAGACATATGCAACCCGCCCTCAACTGCTCAGCTATCAAAAAGCACGTGACCAATCACATGTCAGAGTTCATTGCCATTTTGGCTAGCTGTGGCGTTTTCTATAAAGTTCAGGCTCATGCCGTGATCAGTTACTGCAGTTATCTTGTTACATTTATAAGCAGAGTCGACGACTTTCAGTCGACCTTGTATAGCGTTACTATACAGGTCATGTATTGTTCTTATTGACTCGGGTTCGCAAATCGAATAAAAGATAGTTTGCATATTCTCTGCCTGTTTGACTGATTCCTAACACATGGCTAGTTACACATAGCTAATGAAGGTTAGTTTACTTGAAATACTTGATTAAAAACTTTGTGATTTCAAAATGATGCATTGTTCATGTTGTTTACTCTTTTAGTATTGTGAATTACATTTGCAAATATGAAAGTTCTCGTCTGTCTTAGAAATCATTTGAAGTATTTCAGACACCATCGGATTCAACTCATATTACCAAATGATAAAATTAAAATACTTATTACATACATCAAAATTCAACATATTGCCACACCATACCTCTTTCTTCTAACTGATCTTTATCAAACTTCGTTTTTGTTAATCAAATTATTTATCTGTCAATTATCAATATATGCGAGAAAAGTCTAGTTTTTCCCTATTGTAAGGCATTGAGAAACTCCCTCATCAGTTATCCCGTCGATGAAGCGTCAAGTAGACTTAAGTCAATTTTCAGTACATAAAGTCATATATGGTCTTAAAAACTGCAAAGTGCAATTAAATTTCAAAATATAAGTATATAGCAAATTTATTTCATCACTAGTTATTGACAAAACTTGAGCTGGATTAAAGATCGGCACACCAGGCGACTTGTAACGCATATATTGCATTGCACTGAATGCATGCACTTTGTGACGGCGAGGCGGGAGGCAGTACAACGCCGGGAACAGAACAACATCGTACAAAGGAAACCCCTTGTTCATATTTTTATCCGTAGATCGATCTCGAAAATTAAACATTATAACAATAAAGTCCGGCTTTTTGTATCAATGTCATCTTCATATGTGTTTCAAGTAATTACAATTTTAGAAAATTGTGATTTTAAGACATAGACATCGTTAAAATATCATACGCAGAACGAGGGGCCACGTACAGGACTTTTGACCCCTGCTAGCTGCAATTGGACCACTGCATTCAGGTCGTCGCAACTGCCGGAGTTTCAATTAACATGCCGTAATCCAGCACGATTTTGTTCTGGCAAAATGTACAACAATACGTTTTGGTACATTTACTGTAATAAAAAACAACATTTGTGAAAAATAACTTGTTTCATGTTGCATATTTCTTTAATCGAGGGAAATGTAAGACACTGTAGTGATTTCCCGCTGTGTCCTATAAGTTACGTCACTGAAAACCCTCAACCTATTCAAACAGCATTTTTTGAAACCGATTCTATATGCAACACGATTGGAACTAATCTGGGATAATTTGATGGTGAAGGAATGTCGATATAATCTTCAAATGCAACCTCATCTGTTTTTGTTGTTTCTCTGAGTAATTAGTTATATCACAACATTCAACTATAGGACACCTAACACTTTTGAGAAATTTGAACAAGCGACCTAACCGTAACGGCGGATATAGCTCTGCTGTGTTCATGTATTTTTAACACATGTTCATGAAGATGCATTTTTTGTACTTTTCCGTTGGGGCAACCATTTTATGAGTGCGACACCTGTTTATTATTTAACCTGTTAAAATACGTAGCATGATCTTAATCAGCGAGCAATGATACTTCTATACATGTCCTTCAGTTAGCACGTTTACATTAACCAACTTTGGTTTGAAAATAAATTCATGAAAATAATGCATAAAATTCGCAACTATATTTATATTTGTTATTAATTGATAGCATTTGACGCGAGACAAATAGGGACCATATTTCGTTATACGGAATAAAAATAGCTACAAAGAAGGCAAGTCACTGATACAGTTTAAATGATCATTTCATTCTTCAAAATCAAGTGTGGATTTAATACATTTTGGATCATTTGAGAAAAAAAACTCAGATCCCAAGGACCTGACCACAGGCTCGTTGAGACAAAATATCTCAAACGACTGTGAGAAATCTAATACCAATTCCTTGTGGGTCTGCGATTCTGGTATACCTAACATTTAATGATATAACACGATTAAACTAATTTGGGATAATTGGATTTTCATATTTTTCAAATTTCCCAAAGGTGTTAGGTGCCGTACAGCTGAATGTTGCGACATTACAAAATACTCATGAAAACATATGTGTAACTGAAAAGAAAAGCAGATGAGTTATATTTGCACCAAAATCGACATTACTTCACCATCCAATTATCCCAAATTATTTCCGATCGTGTTATATTTGAAATTTAATATGGCCGCCACCCGATGATAACCGTACGGCGAAAATTAAACTTTGGATTTTTGAAAAACTAAGGCGGTGATCAGTTCTCTCTCTTCAAGAGCTTTACAATTCAAAATGATGCCAACAAGCAGTACATCAGAAAAAATTGTAGAATTTTTTGGAGTCCGAATATCGGTCCCAGATTGCCTTCTACATTTAGGACTCGTATATGAGGTGAACGTGGTAGAAAAATAACGAACTGTAATAGGATATTATCTAAGCATTACACAATAACAGTATTTTGGATTCTTCTCTGACAAAGAAAGCACCTTTTGGCGGGGCAAGATAACCGCGGCAGGAAATTGTAGGTGGAAATAAGTGTCTAATGAGTGCAAATTCCTTTAGACATCTCATAAGTTTTGATAGGTTTTGGTGAATCTACTTATTTTCTTTGCCATATCACAGTGGGAAATCCGTCAAGATGGCGTTTAATACTTACCTAGTTCTAGTTTGCTTCCTTTGATGTGGAAGACGAAATCTGTCTTCGAACACTCATATACCTTCTTGTTGTATGCGAGTTTTACGCTTTTATTTCCTTCGATTTCTACACGTTCATAAAGCTGAATTTCGCTTTCCTCTCGGCTAACTCGAACTTTTTACGAATGCGTTCGACGAATGTAGTCACAGTTTCATTATCTTCAATATTTATTATCTTTCGTTTTTTCGTCCTTCAGCGGATACATATACCTGAAATTCTAGACGGAATGAGTGCAGGGATTATATGCTGTGCTAAACCTTCCATTGTAATACTACAGGTAGTACGTAACATCCGAACGCTGCAATTGAACAACTTTGTACTGAAGAAAACATTTGTGTGCCAAACTTTATGACACTGTCATATCTTCTGTGAGAGCTTGAAATTTCGCTGTTTGTATTTGTCAGCAGTATTAGATAATTGCACATTCTAAAAAGCCCCTTGACCAACATTGTAAATAAATTTAACTCCATGCTAAGAATTTTACTACAATTCTCCATTCTTTTATATTAGTTTCGAATGACATGATGGGGTTGTACTCAGCCACAATTCAAATAAAATAATTCATTTACAAATTGGGCAAGCCTCACTAAGGCCTTCCTTGCTAATGCAGACTAATTTGGATTTACATGCTAGGATTTATTTTTCGCTTGCAGTATCTACTTTCTCTATCAACCGATCAAACTTAAGAAAAAAGTCTTTTGCCGTAAACGTATTAAAAATATCTGAATTGTGTCTATGGTTAGAAACATTTTCAGAAACAACTTGTGTTTAAGATGTAGTATAGATAAGTAAACCTAGTACAACATACCTCCGCTTTTCCCCTTGGCTTTATGGCCATCTTGGAAAATGTTCAAGTCTTCCCAGTCCCAGTTTTTTTATACTTGGAATGCTTGTGCGTGGAGAGGGGTTACTGAAGCTTGCCATTTGCTAGCATGGGTGCACACGGTTTTGAAAAGACTGATCATATACCAAGATGCATTCACAGCAGTGGTAATACATCAGCATGAAGGTGGCACCAAAGTGCTTGTTCTGAGTTGAGCGTAAGCGAGAGTTCAAAGGTCGTCCATGCATTATTTTTAACAGCTTTTATTACTCGAAAAAAGTCAAAGATAAGACCGAAACATCATAATTTATGACGTTCTATTAATTTTACTTCCTGTGAACCACATCGACTCCTGTAACGTATCACTAAAATTCAAGACATCGTGAAGGAGCAGAGGTCACGCGTACAACCTGATAAAGCCCAGTACAACACTGGATATCAGGAAACTTTCATATGCACCGCGAATCGTCGACTAGTTTCCCAAACTGGGTGGTCAATTTAAGTAGTGTTAAGTCCTTCAAGAACATGTATGATCGCTACAAGGAAACTTCTACTCTCACAAGCTCGTAATGTTGCCATCAACTTAGAGGTGATGTTCCATTATCCGATAGGATATGTATTCCCTTATTGAACTGAACTGAACAGAGCTGAACTGTTTGCGTACATATTTAACCCCGAATGCGTGCATGGACAACACTTAACCTGTAAATCCTGCCTATAAAGTCAATGCTACATATGACCTTCGTGTACAGACGACGTTATTTATTTTAACATTCGATTGCCCTTTGTTCAAATTCACAGATAAGTTTGCCCAGAGTGCACAAAATGAGACCAAACAAATTTAGTGTTTAAACTTTTTGGTTTCTTCGTTTTTGCAATTATAAAAAGGAAACGGTATAGAGTTTCTATTCATATTTTATGAGTTGTCGTTTGTTCTACTCATACCATCAAAAATATTTGTAAATTGCAAGTTAACAGAGGTTTATAGGGGAGCGGCATACTAATATATTGTTCACACTTAATGTACCCACTTTACATACGTCATTTGAAAGCTTATTATCTCTACTTCAAGAATTGACGATGTGGAGCTGCCAAGAAGGGCCGTACCCCCTAATTTACATACTTCACAAATTTGCAAAATTGCGATATAAAATTATAAATTTACTGTTAACTACTCTAAATATACTTTTAAAATATAGATTGATATATCAAATGAAAGGTATTTGCATGTAGAGTAAAACATGGATATGGAAACAGATATTATAATTGATTTCATTGAAATATGTTTTATCTCCGCTGTAAGCAACACGGAGCTTATCAAATGGTTGATTTTCAGTCGTCGTCCATCGTCTTTCGTCATCCGTCGTCCACCGTCGTCCGTCGTCCGTCAACAATTGCCTTCTCCTTTGAAACTGCACGTCCGATTGCTTTGAAATTTTATATGCAGTTCACATGGGGGGACCTTACTTAAGTTTGTACAAATCGTGGTGAAATTTGCATATTTCTTTTTGCTGTTTTTTGTAAAACATATTCTTCTCTTAAACCGCTTGTCCGATTGCTTTGAAATTTGATATGCAATTTATTTAGGTGACTTCAGTTAGATTTGTTCAAATCGTGGTGAAATATGCAAATTTGCATTTTAAGGCAATTATTGCCATTTTGGTCAAAAATATGTTTCTCAAAAAGTACTGGTCTGATAGCTTTGAACTTTGGTATAAAGGTTTCTATAGATGAACTGAGAAATATATATTGAATCTCTAATGAAATATGTAATTCTGTATTTTGGGGGCATTTATTGCCATTTTTGGTCAAAAACTGTATTTCCAAAACTACTCATCTGATAGCTTTGAAATTTGGTATACAGGTTTTTATAGACAATCTCAACGATATCTATTGAAATTATGATGAAATCTGTAATTTTGCTTTTTTGGGCAATTTTTTGCCATTTTTCGTGAAAAAAATTTTTTTTCGAAAACTGCAAGTCGATAGCTTTGATATTTGGTATACAGGTTCCAAAGGATTATTTTAATATATGATATATTATAATTATGGTGAAATCAGCGATATTTAATTTCAGGGACTATTTTCTGCCATTCTTAATCAGAAAATTTCAATTATGATGAAATCTTCAATGTATATTTTTGCAGCTATTTAGCCACTTTTTTCTAAAAACTGAAATGAGCTATCAAAGATGTCCACCTTTTTCATGTGACCAATAGTTCGTTCCAATGAGGGTAGCTTACATTCCATTCGTCACTGCAAGGAAATACTGCTCACAATAATTCAAATATGCAACCATTTATTCCACTGACACATAAAGAGTTACAAATGGGCAACTGCTACAAAGACCCTGTCGCACAAAAAAAATACAATAGTTGTGTGACATACAAAGTTGAATTTCTTTATCACGTACACAGCAAAACAATACGTCGCGTCAGTGGAAGAAGGTCGTAAGTGCGTTTCACCAAATTTTACAGGAGAGGAATAAAACTGATTTTCAGCAAAAATATAAATATATTGAAATTTTAAAGTCAGCGGTCCCCGAAAAAATAATTTTTCGGCTGTACTCATTAATTTCTTGGTTCGAAAAGTCTTTTCAATAAATATTTTTAGGCGAAAAATGTAGATACGACCCAGGAAGTGGACCAAAAGGATATCAAAAAGATCGTAAGTGGCAGATACGACCTTATTGCATGGAAAACTCATGGTATGATTTCAGTGTCAAAAGGTCGTAACTGCCGCTACCTAGTATCACATAACTTTGATGTCATTTGTATAGTTTACATTGATACCGGGTAGTACGATTTACATATATGGATGTCAAAGATGGAAAATGTTTGGATCTCGAGCGTAGAAGCATTTTTTTCAGTTTTACAGACTTCCTTAGTATAGCGCCCTCAGGGTCAGAGGAACCCACACGCCACAAACTTTTTCGAATAGAATTGGAGGATATATATGCTAACCCTGGCTTCCATATCGTTATAATCACTCAGAATAATGGACATTCTTCCCCAAACCTTATTAATTTTTTCAATTACTCCTCGTTTTATTTCATATATGCATGGTACCACCCGGGCTGCTTTACCTTGCGCCCTCAACCTCGGACAGCACAATTTGCTCAAAAACATTCCAATGCGCTGGCTTGGGAGTAGAATCTAAAAGGAAATTAAATGTCGATAAACAATTGAACACATGCCACACTGCAACCATCAAGCTTTGAAGAGTTAAACTCATTTACCAATTACTGAATAAATGGCCACAAATATGTCCAGTGTCATTTTAATGATAAAATATACTCCTGTTTTGTTTAAGCATAGGTCATAGAGTGAGAAGTTAACACAAGTGTTATCTAATTGTGATAATAGTTTTGTTTGTTTGTTTGTTTGTTTGCTTGTTTGTTTGGATCACACATAAATAGTACATTCGGTTACTGTTTTCAGGCTTTTCATTTTTCTCAGTCTTTCACAGAAAATTGTTTTAATTTTTTTTCAAAAACATGTTCTGATGTTCTGAACTAAGCTTTTTAAATTTACATGATAATAATTTATTCTCTGAAAGAAAACTTCATAGAGAACTTGGACAGTTCTCACACATTGAACTATTACGCACAAGTTGGAAATCGAGACATATCAACTCAATAGAAGGCATATTAAACCAATGTGAGTCTGATACAGAACAATTTTGTTGAAAACAGAGGCCCTAGTTACAGCCACTCTGTCTTAGTGTATGCAACTGTGTCATGCACTGAACTATTACTTCACATTTTTTCCTGAACTGTAATTCATTTATTGATGCACAATTTCTTTGGTTGTTTAAAGTCAACACAAGTAGCATTCCTGCAAAAAATCTCTCAAAAGTAATAGCCAGATATTATATTAATTAATCCTTTCAGGCCTAAATTTCCTTGCCTTGCTCAAACTACAGTAAGATAATTTTATCTACACTTTCAGAAGGTCAGGCAAAGAATTCAACATTGCATCACAGTTTAATCCCAGTGTCAGACTTTCTTCTACAGAGCATCCATTGCACAACAGACTGAATGAGTGAAAGGCTTGTTAATCAACATGAATAGGCACCAACAGAAAAATGGAGTCTGTTTCTGCTTTTGACCCTGACTGAAATTTTTGAAATTAACTTACATGTCTGTAACAGGCAGAGCTGACCAAGCCAGGATACCAAGACAATGCCAGAGGTTTGCAGAAATTTCAGCCAGGGGATATTTTTGTTTGTGTCTAAACCTATAATAAAGTAAACTTATAGTCTGACATAGAGATTAACCTTCATGTAATATTGAAGTTCTTGTATGCTTGCCTCATATCACAGCCAAATATTATCAATCTAGAAATTGTCAGGCCTGAAAGGATTAATTATGGGAATGACCATTGAATGTATTCATAATTTAATTTAATTAAAGTAACAATTCATTGAAAATAAATTAATAAATTCACTGAAATATTCCGTTGAAAAAAGTGCATTCACTGAGGTGTTTGAAGAATGTTTTTGCCAACTTACATTGCAACAATCCCTTGTAATAAAAAATAGTTGTAAATTCATTGTAAAAAAATTAACTTTGGCAGTAGTTGTTAAGTCATTGTAAAATGTTCAAACATTTTGGCAATAGTGCATTGTTAAGTTTTTTTTTAAATTGCTTTTTGATTTTACATTGTAACATCATTTTGTCCAATATGTATATAAACGCAGAAGTTTTAAAGTCAACGGCTTCATTAAATCCAACATTAACAACACTGAGGTATTGAAAAAAACACTGAGGTGTTGAAAAGTTCATTGGCCAACTTACAGTAGTAAACTCATTGTAAAAATTCATACAACCATTCATTGCAACAATCCCTTGTAATAAAAAATAGTTGTAAATTCATTGTTTAGAAAAATTAACTTTGGCAGTAGTTGTTAAGTCAAAGTAAAATGTTCAAACACTTTGGCAATAGTGCATTGTTGTTTGTTTTTTTGGGGTTTTTTTTTGAAAAACTTATTTAAATTTTGTCCAACATGTATATAAACGCAGAAATCTTACAGTCAACAGTTTCATTAAATCCAACAATAAAACACTTTTTCTGTGTTAAGAATATGACTTATTTACATTTCATTAAACACACTGACGTGTTGGTTAACATGTGTTGACCTTGTACAAAGTTGAAAAAAAATATTGTTTCAGGCACGTTTAAGTAATGCCTGCAGACAGACTTGCAAACAGTTGGATGAATGGATGGATGGATGGATGGACGGATGGGGGCATGCATATGGGCGGAGATCAGACGGACGGAGAAAAGGATGGACTAACAGCGCCCAATGCACAAGTCCCTTCTGATTACGTTTGAAGGGGATTAATAGTGGTGATAATGTGGTGTTTCACATGTTGTAAGTTTTCAAAGTCATGTGTTATACTTTTATCTCACAGTTACAGAGGTCAGTCATGCTGAGAATTAATTTGTTTTAAGATTTCAAGGCCATATTATTATATTATTTTATCTCATAGTTACAGAGGTCAGTTACTCTCAGATTTTATTTATTTTATAGGATTTCAAGGACATGTTATTGTACTATTTTTGTCTCAGTTACAGAGGTCAGTCATGCTGAAAATTCATTTAGTCGGAGTCTTCATCCTCATTTGGCTCAGCCAGTCTCTCTCTGGAAGCTATGCTGCAAGGGAGTTTGGCATAGAACTCGTGATATTTGGTAGGGATGAGGCCTTTGCTGCAGAGAGCTGCTAGATCTTGGTACTTCAGCATGCCGATTGGGACAGCTTTCCCATATGCCGCCTTCAGAGGATAGTTGTGCATGTCTGCCATCTGTCTTCTTCTCCTTCCTCTTGACAAAAGGATGTTGAGTGACATAAACTCTGAATCTGCGATGTCATATTTGAAGAAGATATTAGTTGGGCTTTCCTTCCTATACTGGAAACAATGGATTTTGTTCCATCTGATCTTTGTGTCATTGTCACACCACTGAAGGTTGGATACTGTATTACAGACAAGGTCCTTGAAATTAAGGAAGTTGGTGTGTTTCAATTCATGCACTCTATATGCTGGTACACTTTTCTTGGCCATTGATACTGCTGTATACCACTCACTCGGGGCAAACACATCGACATGTTTCACAGCTCTTTCAATAGTAGCATGGACAGAGTCCCCTTCCATTTGAGAATGACCTCTCTCAAAATAATTGTGAGTTATTGTGTTTATCGGCAGATTTACAACTGAGTATAGGCACATGGCTGAGAAGGCACTGTTTCTTTGTTGGCCAGTACAGCTATCTGAGTAGTATATTACCTCATCCTTTGCCCCAAGACTGACATTGTATTTGTACAGACAGGTAGATATTTCACAGCTTCCTCGCTTTCCCTCGCCTTCATGCCACATGTAGCACTTTGCTTCTCTGGTTGCCATATTATAAACTGATAGGTTGTATGTGCTCAGTTTCCTACTGTAATAGAAGTCAGAAACGTTACATTTGGGTGTAACAAGGACTTTCTGTAAGTCAAAATTTACGGCAGCAATATTATTGTGTAATACTGCTCTATTTTTGTCAGTTTGCTTTTTCAACCGTGCAGCTACTTTTCTTCTGATATGACTGTCATACTGTTCTTTACTCTTCACTTGGTCTTTCATTACTCATGTTATTATATGTCTCACAGAATGCACATTTGTCCTTTTTTGGCACATGAAAGCCGAGGTTGAATTCTCCAGAGAATATAGATTGATATACATGTTTTTTTACTGGTGTGCGGTCCTTTGTTTTACACTCCTCAACATACATCCTGTACATGGTGCCAATAGATAGCCCTGATTCAAGGTACTTCCTGTTTGAACTTTTCCTACAGTAGTGTGATTCAACTGCAGGAAATGATGCTATGTGAGTTCGGATAATGTTTTTATCTTCCTCTGTGATTGCACCAGGTACTGCACCTTTACCTCGTCCATCCTGTGAGTCTATATTTTGTCGCTTTACCAGTGTGTAGGCAACAGTCTTTTCACCAACATCAAGTGTTTTTAGGAAGACATCTTTACACACTCTCTGTTTATCGCAATGTTTTGGCAAGTTGTATATAATTGTATTCTCTCTTCGTGAATTTCCTGTGACTGTGTGCTCTCTTCTTTCCTATCTTTGTTACATGTGCCTTAATAAAGTCTCTCTGACGTTCATAACTTCCTAGGTTCCAGTATTTACTGAAAATATCTTGACGTTCTTCTAATGAAAAATGTTTTGAACAATCCATGTTACATCGACACTGATGATATATCATCTGCCTTGCACAGACTCTTTTACCCGTGTGAGCAGTGTATTCTTGACCTGAATTTCTGAGCCTTTTCTGAATATTCCGCTTCCAGTTTGTGACATTGCGAAAACGTAACCTACTCCTACTTGAATCATCTACCAAGTTATCTGCTTCACTGTGACTGACTTCAGGACTATTGATGGAGGTAGAACAAGGGTCACCAATGACATCAGTAGGGTTAGCATGACTGACCTCATCACTGACAATATCACGGCTACACTGAGCAGCTTCTATAGCACTGTAGCTGTCATAAAGCTCACACACACTACCTATCTGTGGATTTTGATTAGGCCAACTGGAAACTGCATCATTATTACTGAAAAGTAAATGACCCCCTGGACTGAAGCTTGATTCGCTGATATCAGCACCAATAACACTGTAGTTTGGCTGATATACATGTAAATCTGTAAAAGTGTTATCACTTGAAGTGGGCAGAGTGGTATCTGTTACACTCACACTTGGTCTGCTTGACTCAGTAATATCAGGAAATATTTGTGGATGAGTTACACTGACATCATTCTGCCTAACTTCAAAAGTAACACTGTAGCTTGACTGATTTTCATGTACATCTATAGTTGTGTTATTGATTGAGTTGCACGGAATGTTGTTAGGACAGCTAATGCTATTATCGCACTCATACACACCATCAGTATTTTGGTTGATTGGAATTGTGGCATTGCAGAGAAAAGGATCATCTCCAGTGACTACATCATTATCTATATCAAGCAGTATACCAGAAGTGGCAGCTGTTTCTAGGATGTCTTTAACTGAGAGTTTTTGTTTCAATACACTTAAAGGAATATCATCATTTTCATTATCAACCTCATCGTCATCACCACCACCAACACCACTATCATCCTCACCGTTATTGACAGCTATATCAACATCAGCACAAGACTCACTGTGCAAGTTATGTTTATCTGGACTTAACTTTGACTGAATAACACTCAGTGGTATATCATCATCGTCACTTTCAAAACTATACTCAATCATATTGTTCTATCACAGTCCCTCTATCCACTGTGGTTCTATGTTCTCTTTGTCACGTTCTCTTGTATGATGATCAATCATATGACGAATTATTTTCAATCGAGTAAAAGTTATTTCTTGCTTAATTATCTTCAAACGCAGCCGGTTCGCTTTTACATGGTATATCCACTTGAACTGTAGATACCTGCCTGTGTATGACTGCAGAGCCTGTCGTCTTAGTCTAGTAGTTGCTTGTAACTGTATACCCTTGAGGGTTTGAAACGCGTTATTTTTATAATCTAGCTCTGAAGACAAACAAATGCATTCTTGGCATGAGTCCATTCTAAAAAAAAACAGAGAAAAAACAGTATTAAGTGTTTGGGTATTAAATTGCAAGAAACTTATTAAAGGCTGGTGCCGGGACATACGGTTTTGAAGATTAATTTTGTGTTTGCACGGATGTTTATTGGGAGTGATTTTGAATGGGCATAAAATTCACATGTCAACAATAAAATCACCTACGGTACTGCACATGGTTATATTGACATGCTAAATACTGAGAATTTCACCATGTTTTTGGAAGTAGAACATGAGTAAACAAAAACAAAAATAGTGAATAATCCATTAAAGGTTGCAGCTGCGTGGCTTTAATGTAATGTGATAATGTCAAACAAGGTCACATTGTCTCTGGTGTTAGTAAACTAGAATCAAAGAGGATACATTTTTTACACCTGAGTGCTAATGGAAGCCATACCACTCAAACTGGCAAGGCTTCTAGCGTACTTTAAATCACATGTTACTGTTCATGAGCAAATACAAATTCTGTCCTTTCCTTTCCTTTCCTTTCCAAGTTCACAGTCCAAAGAAAATGAATATTCCTACCTCACTCGAGAATCCTCTCATGGCTCACCAAGCGATGTGACATAACGTAGTGGAACATACCACTGCAGAAAAGTTTAATGTGGCAACATAATCTGAAATGGAAATGTTTGTAGGCTATTGATTCGGTACCTGCAATGACTGTAGACAGTGTAGCGGAAGGCCGCTCTGATTGAAATTTGAATGAAGTTGTTTAAATGCGGCCCGGTCACAAACAACGTAACAGGAGCGCCCCGTCCTGCACAATCACAATTGATTCCGGTTTACAACCATGTTCAATAATAACACTTTTGATGCAACGCAATGTTGCTTTGGCAGCCTCACTTGGGATTTACACGTCCTTGATGCAAATGTAGACAGTACAAAGTAATACAACTTTCACTGACTTCGCAAAGCTATCACCAATCGTCATCACAGAGGCGAAGTGCCCTTTACTTCAGTCAAGTTCGACGACATCATCTGAATGATCGTGTAGTTTGTTTCTCGTACACTTTGTTTTCGCCTATATTGCCTTCACATATTAGCAGTTTTATTTGGCATTCTTTTGAACACAGACGAGTACGAGTGCGGCCGTATGGTAGGAGAAAACACAAGACTTACCAGATGCAGTTCTCTGCTCAACGTACGTAGGATGCGTGTTGTTGGGCGCATCATACCGTTTTACGGCATTGCTTCAATACACGGCGCCCAACATCGACACTCACCGTTTTACAACAATGTGGTAAACACTTTACGACCAGCCTGTTTTGATACCTATCGCAATGCCAATCACTCTGTGCGTGTCTCCTACTACATTTGGGAAGGGCCCGTACATAATAGTAACATAATTTTTGCATTTTATTCTGATACCATCTAAAATACCTTTGTGTTTCGCCAATAAGCATTCGTCACTGCAGTTACGACCTTATTGCATTTACAGCACGACCCCAAAAGGTCGTATCTGACACTTACGACCTTTCTGCACAAGCGTTAACTGCAGATACGACCTTATTGCAGCAGTTACGACCTTACTGCTAAACCGAGAGGGGGATACGATCAAAACTAAAAAATCTATTTTTTTCACCTTTTCGCGAGAAAGTTTACTAAAATTGACATTCAGCAGATGTATTTGATAACAAGAAATCATAATTTGATAAAAACTGATTTTCATCAAAAATGTCAGTTACGACCTTCTCCACTGACGCGACGAATAGACGTAGCGTCTTGTCTATGATCAATGCATGGCTTCAATAAATCTGACGAGAACGGTTTTGAGTTCTTTATGTATAGGATAAAGCCCGAGTACGAGGTCTCTTCTGATATGTAAAGTCCAACCCAACGATAAAATGTCGAGGCCGCAGGCCGAGACATTTTATCGTAGGGTTGGACTTTATATACCAGAAGAGCCCGAGTACGAGGGTTTTATCCGACTTAAAAACTATCGCCCCTAACTGATATATTTTCGTTTTCAATGTGTTTACGTCAACCGTCCCCTTTGTCAATGTAACATGTTTAGGATATGAATTAAAACTTTTATTTGTGAAATAGCCTTCCAATGTAATGGAACATCCTATAAATGCCCTAGGGTACATTAGTTTATATGCCCTAGGGCACATTAGTTTATGTTTGTACCACCGCAGATTTTGTGTTGCAGCTGGTTTCCGCTGTGTTACCAAATTTGAATATTAAAACGTACCAGATGTCTACAGAATATGACATGTTCACTTTTGATTGGACAGTACTTTACTACAGCGCTGTCATTCGTTTCTGAAATTTGGTGACCAAGGCTTTACGAGTAGATAAAACACCCTGAATTGAGCACTCTGATTGGTCAATTAACAGTAGATAGTTTTAAAACATATATCAGGGTCCAGAAAGTGTCCATATTCGACTGCGAGCTTACGAATGAATTACAATGAAAGCATATATCGATCTACAGAAACTCACCTCGCCACTTGTAGCTTTAACGGAGAGGAGAAGGCCTCCAAAGTCACTGTCTTCCACCTTAGAAAACTGCCACAACTGAACAGCACGGTGGTGCGTGAGATACTGAATTGACGCTCACGTGGCAATATTTTGGGCGTTCTTTTATAGTAAGTAACAGGTGCAAATAGACCAATAACGCAGCACTGTGTAGTGAAAACTATTTGACTAGTTTTCTTGCAAATGCAAATATACTATGGGGGTTGTGATAAAGAAATCAAATAATATGTTCAAACAGGTAAGTAAGCAATGTAAACGCTGATATCAGTGGGAAAGGAAAAATGCAAATATCCAAATTTATTTTCAATTGTCACACTCTTCCCTGCTCTATGTGCGTCGTCTCGAACACACTAGTCTAAGCACCTCAGCAATTTTTTTCAAATTCAGCATTTAATTTATTTTGTTGATTGTAACCATCCCTCCAGAAGAATTCGTCCAAGGTTATCGCTCAATGCAGACACAGCATTACTAAACTCATCAGATGATTGGCAACCGTTGCTGGAATAAGTTCTCAAGAGACTGCACTTTGAAGCACTGATCGTGGAAGTCTATGAGAGTTTGGGTTTCTTACCAAAGTTTGACCTTGTTGAGCGTCGAGGTTGCGGTCTTTCCTCTGTTACAGTTTCCCTAAATGTCTCTGCTGGTTTTCATCAACAGGCACTTCGGGACGTACAACAAAGCATCTATCGCTATGACGACTGACAGGTGGTAGTTGAAAGACATACGATCGGATATTTCCGTCACATCTTGAGTCAGATTCTGGTTCAGATTCCACTTCAGATTGCCTTTATCCTGGTTCTGGCATTTTAACCATAGATTCACCCACGACTTGTTCTGTGTCGATCAGTTCATTCCTATGTACAGTTTTGGATTTTCCGATTCCATCAACTACCACAACAGTGTACACATTTCCATTTTGGTCAGGTCAAGACACCACTTTGTAGGGTAATGGATTCCAAAAATCCTGGATTTATTTCTTCCTCTGACCTTGCGATTTCGAAGAAATACTCTCCCACCAATTTGAATAGATGCTTTCTTGGCAAATCGGTTATGTCGTTCTTGCCGTACATCTGCTCGTTGCTTCATGTTGGATGTAGCTTTTGCATAGGTATCACTCAGCCTTTCCCTGTGACTTTTGATCCAGTCATCTACTTCATCTTCGTTAGACGAGGAAGCATCACCTCTCAGTATGAAGTCAATTGGCAATATTGTATCTTGCCCGAAGAGAATAAAATGTGGAGATAATCCAGTTGATGCATGAGGAGTGGCATTTTACATATACATTGGTTCAGATAAATATTCTTGCCATTTTCTCTTCTTGTCATTGGGCATTTCCTTCACGATGATAAGGAGTTGTGCGTGACTTTTCAATGCCGTACATTTTACAGAGTTCCTGTATTATGCCGCTCTCAAAGTTGCGACACTTGTCACTGTGCAATCTGCGAGGAATTCCATATCGCACAAACCACTCCTTTACCAATATTTTGGCAACAGTACGAGCCCGTTGGTCTAGTGTTGGAATGGTCTGTGTAAATTTGCTAAATGCATCTGTCATGACGAGGACGTTCTCCCTGCCATCTGTTGACTGTAAAGTCTATTGCTACAATGTCAAATGGCTGAGATGCACATAGTGTACCCATCAGGGGTTTTACCTTTGGATAATGCTGTTTGGCAAGCATACACCTTTCACATTTCTTGCATCAGTTATTTACATCTTTCACCATAGTTGGCCAGTAGCATCTGTTTCTTACAAGAGATAGGGTGCGTTCAATTCCCTGGTGTCCTGTATTGTCATGTAGTGATCAACACCAACTTCTTTAGAACTTCTGGTAGCAATAGTTGGTTTACTTTTCTCCACCCTTGTATATCACCCTGTATAGGACATCATCTATCATCTGTAGTTTAGACCAACTTCGCAGCAACTTTCTTGTATCTTTTCCTTGCTTTAAGAGCTCACGAAGATTGGGTGCATGACCAGATTTCCAGTATTTCAATACCCACCCTATGACTGGGTCTTCATGCTGCAGTTTCGACATGTTTGAGTTTGCAATAGTCGGAAAGGGAGTTACCGTTTCAAGTTCGATTGCATTGCTGTCAATACCCTGGACAAATACAGTCGCCTCTAGACTGATTTTAAGTTCAACGGGCAATCCCAAACTACATACAACCCCTGACAGTGCAGCTTCTACATCAACAAGCTTTACAGTATCATAGTCAGGACAGGGATGTCTGCTTAGAGCATCTGCATTCTTGTTTCGACGACTGCTCTTTACTTGATCGTAAAATTGAACTGTGATAGATGCAAAAACCCACCTTATCTCAGTAGCACCCAACTTGGACGTATGCAGATAGCTGAGGGAATTATTATCCTTGTAAACTGTTAATGGTCCACCTAGCAAATAATCTCTGAATTTCTCAGTGACTGCCCATTTAAGTGCAAATAACTCCAACTTTGCAGAACTGTAGTTGTCCATATTCCGCTCACTGGGTTTGAGACTTCTAATTGCGTAAGCGATTACCACTGTTCCCTGGGCTTGCTCTTGAGATAACACTGCACCAAGACCTTTGTGGCTGGCATCTGTCTCCCACAGGTGTTCACACAGCTCATTTGCGGAAACTTGGGAAGTCTCGTACATAGCGAGATTTAGCGCACGAGTTTGGACTTTCTCTCTATGCGTTCGCCATATTGGATAGACTGCATGCGTGGCATCTCAGCTGCGGGCTCTGTGCTCGTAATTGAAATTGTTTGGGTTTTCGAACGTCGCTCTGCCTATGGGCAAGATATGCCTCGGATCGTATTTGGAAGATTCCGACGAGTAATCCAATGCCCGAACGTTGAGTCTGCACATCAGTGAGACGAAAATTGAGTCTGTTGAATTTTCTCGTGATTTTCTGCGTAGGATTTAGGCAAGTAGCTCCCCTTACTTGTGTTTTATTTTTTCTAAAAATGCATAATAAACGTATTTTTCGAGATTTGAAACCAATTTTTACTCGTTGTCTAGATGTTTTCCTGCATTATTGTGGTACTCCGTCGCCTTGGTTTTTTTCTGTACGCGTTGGATTTTTACCAAATTTTGCCATTGGCGCCAATTTTGATCGTTTGGTCAATTATGCAAAGCTGAAATCTTGACTAATGCAAAACAATGGCGACAGACATCATGGCAAAAACGTTTGCCGACCATGATAATTATGTCACAACACACTGTAGAATATGCGGAAGGAAGCTTGAAGGTACAACGCGTAATATGAGTGACTTTGTTGATAATATTTCTGCCTGTTTTAGCGTAAATATTTCCGATGACATCGCCGGAATACAACCGGCCAAATTCTGCAATGATTGCAAGCACTCTGTTGTAACGTACAGAATTTGCAAGTGCCACAGTATGACCTACAGACCCGGAACATGAGCTATAGATTGGGTTAAACATCCAAGAACTGGGCAATGTCCCGTATGTTCTAACATTGCCAACCCAGAAGAAAACGAAAGGAAAAGAAAAACAGAAGGAGACCGAGACGCCCTTCTCCCGATAGTGCCAGTGCATTAGAAATTTCTATGAAAGAATTGAATGATCTTGGATTTGAAGTAAATAGTGAAGGAGTTGGTGAAATCCTGAAATTGATTCGACAAAAAGCTGTTAGGAGCCTCAGTGAAAGTGACTTGCTGGTTGATAGATGTGTCGGTGAAAGTTTGCACTTAACTTGCACTATCTGCAATCAGATATATGATAAACCTGTGTTGATAGACTGTAATTTTGAAGATGGTAGACATTCATTTTGTGCTGAATGCATGTCAGAGTTGATTCAAACTACCCAGTGTTGCCCAGTTTGTCGCACACCAGGTACAACCAAATCGATAGCATCCATTCCTAATGTTGTTCTCAACTCGCTGTTGTCCTTGAAAGTCACGTGTGACTACACTTCAAGAGGGTGTCATGTTGTTGTTGACCTTGAAAATGTGATACAACATGAAAGTCAGTGTCAATATCAGTCTGCCCCTGTCATTTGTGATCATGATTATTGTTTGACAAATCAGAAATATCTACAACTGCCTGTAGTCAAAATAATCAAACTGATCATGATCAAAACCCTGAAAGGGTTTACCGGTACTGCTTGCCATCCAAACCCTGCTCCAGGCAGAAAACCTAGATGAGTCACCTGGTTTTGAGGAGCTTAGAACTGCTTTACAAAGAAGAAGCTGTCAACCACCACAGGCTACAAATCCGGTGTACCAATCAAACTTAAGACAAGTGGACAGGTAGGATATTTTTTTCCATTTTCGAGCCTTTTTGTTACAGTTTTAAATCTTACTGAAAACCGTAAAATGCAGATAATAACAGATGATAATTTTGCTTTCTTTATTCACAGAGTTTGAATTGTGTTGAAATTATTGTATAACAATCCATGGTATAATAAAATTATTCTCCTTCATTTCAACAGCCAATTTGTCTTAAGTATACTCCCCATTCAAGGAAAACATCAGGAGAAGCAAGTGAAAGGACAAAGGCAAAGCAGGAGAAATGGGTTGAAGAAAGTCGGTGCAGGCTTTCTGGTGGAGAACAACATACAGCGGTCCAACAACAAAAAGAAGTGAAGAGGATTAGCAAAGAGGACAAGGATGCTCTACTCTAAAAAAATGGGTATGGTACCAAATATTCCTGAAGGTGCTGGTCTGTTTTGGAATATTTAAATCTGCCATGGAATAAACTCAGGTCACTGAAACGGTAAGTTTGAAATCAATAGGCCTAATCCAGAATAAAGTACATATACAATATTCTATTGTCATAGCATCTAATGACAGTATAGAGACAACTGTGTAAGATGTGCAGAAGAATACATGTAGTGTCTGTGATTCACATTCATGTTTGTACTTCTATCATGTGACTTCTCACATCTACAACTAGAGTAACCATTGAATACTGCTTGTACTTTTATTCTGGTTTCTGTCTATTGAATAGACTGTTCAATATATAAATGTATGACCTTTTCAAGTATTCATATACATCATATTCTAAAAACAAGCATATGTTATGTATGTAATATTTTTAAAAGCTTGCCAAATATTGGAGGACATGATGGTTTTCCTTGAGACTTGTTTTTTTTTGTTATCAAGATATTACAAAAAACCATAGGTATCCCAAAGCCCTTAGCTTGTGATTTTCAGCAATCCCATTTATTTAAGTGAAAAATACTTCAGTGTAACTTGAATGAATGTTAAAAAACTGTAGTTGCTACATGTGTTAACAATTTGCATTGTTCATTCAATAGATGGCTTTGGAGTTGGAAAATAAGGTAAGGTAGTGAAAGGATGGATGGGCATCTTGCTGCTGGCAAGAAATATCAATTGGTAGCTGAAGACAAGCTCTTTGTATTCAGTGTGAGAGGGCCTGAAGGGAAGCAGGATTCAGAGATACGACTTGCTCCTTGTGTTGCAGTTCAGGATCTAGTGCACACCATTGACGTCTATTTGGATTATTTAGAAAGGTGATGTAAGCATTTATACCTGTAAAACTTTTAAACCCTTTTCAGATGTGGAGTGCAAACAATGTACATGTAACCTGTATTTTTGGAAGATTGCAATTTGAGTTTTTGTGAAATATAACCATCTAAGCTTCAAACCATGCTTGTATAGTCTTGGTAACATTTTCTCATATTCTTCTGCACATTTTCTCTTCATCAATTTGCTCGTAAAATTATGCAATATCAGATACATGATCAACTGCTATGCTTTTATGCCTGAATTAACTTCTTCCAATCAAGTGTACAATGTACATTTCCTCTGTTGTGAATTACCTGTCATAGAAAAATATTCAAGTATTTCATTTCTTTCATGAGTAAACCTGCATGTTCGAACACATTGCACACAGTTACAGAAAGGTAAATGAAATGAATTTATTGTAATCAAGCCTGTTATTTCTTTGCTGTGATTTGCTAATTCATCCCTGTTGTTTGGTTTGTGCATATTATCACCATGATGTGTATTTCTTTTATCTCTACAGTGAAGACAAGCTTACTTCACATGATGGTAGCATACCTTCAGATCAAATTTGGGTAAAGGTAGGAGGTGACAAGGGGGGTACCATGAAAAGTGTCTTTGGAATTTGCAATGTGGAGTGTCCAAATTATGTTAGCAACACCATTGTTTGCTGATGCTGGTGACTCTGAAATAAACCTTAGAGCTACGATGAGTGTTAACAGTGGGCAGGTGGATCAACTGGATGGCCACAGATGGAAGTAAATGATCAACACTCCCGTTACCATTTTAATATCTTATTTTCCTTTACAGCAAATGTATTTCCATTACAGCATAAGCATGCCCAGCAATAATTTCTTACATTTGTACATGTAACTTTATTGCAGCCTGCCTAAATTGATGTGATATATCAAGATTTGAATTCAAATGATCAATATAGATGCAGAAAATTCATAAATACAGTACATGAAATTTCCCACATTCATTCTGATTTGTACAGAGAGATATTTACAAGTAAGATATTTATTATTCAGAGTTGATAATATTTTGTCAAATATCAACAAATGTCATACTAAAATTTATCTTAAATATGTACAATGGGAAAATGTTCAAAATAAAAAGAGGCAAACTGTAAACCAGACTGACTTGTGGGTATAGTTAGGGGTACTGGGCCTCATTATATTGAAGTTAGAGAGTACTAAATGAATATTTATTGTTTTTTTCAGGTAAATACTATTGCCTATGGGGTAACATCACCAAAGCAGATGCAGTACTGCCACCAGACGAGAGAGGACATGTTGAAACAAGAACTTTGGAAGACATCCACAAATTTAACAATGAATTTGTTGCAGCAGGAAGTAAAAGGAAGTCATGCATCTGATTTTAAAAACTGCATTGACAAGCCGTACTTCAACATTCCTCTGGACAGGGTGTGTTCTTTTTATATTTCCCAAGCATTTATAGAATTGATAATCACCCTTTGTGAATCTCTTTCTTCATAACAAAAATGAATTGTGAATAATCACTTTTTTCAATTTTTCAATGTAGGTTTGTATTCCGGTCTTACATTTAAGCCTAGGGGTCTTTTTAAGATTCTTTCAAATGCTGGAACAGGCTTGTGCTGAATTGGATTTCAAAGTTGTTCAGCTTTCAGCACAAGACGACAGGTGAAATTTTTTTAATACTCTATATTAACATTTGTTAAATTGTTCACTTCATTTCAGCTAGTTTAGAGTTTATCATTTGTTGTTCAAGGGCTGTGCCCTACAAAAGGTAGGACAGGGAATGAAATTCTTGTATGATATTTTTATTTGCCTCACTCATCTTGTGTTTTATGTAAAAGAAATTCAATACAGTTACTTTTCACATAATGATATGATACATGCATGTGTTGGGTTTGGCTAAAGTACTGTGTTGTTTTCTCAAATTAATTGTCTTTAAAATAATCTGTAAAATTGTAAATGCTAATGATTTGTTTCATGTCTTTACACTTTCATGAAATTTAAGGTAAAAAGTAGTTTCCTTAAATGTAATGAAGGAGCATTAACTGTCATATTTTCTCTTTAATTTTAGCCTGAGAATATTCGCATTCTGTTCAATGCAATATTTAGATATTATTCCCTAATATTTTCTTCGTTCAGCGAAGGAAAATACGAGTGACGTAATGACCGTGTCACCACGAGTCGAAGACGAGTGGTGACACGGTCATTACGTCACGAGTATTTTCTGAGCTGAACGAAAAGAAAAATATTAGGGAATAATATACTTATCACATGCGCAAGCAAAGAATTCCTTATTTTTTGCAAAATAAGATAAGTTTTCCATGACGATTCCGCGTTTAAACTTTTGAACTACTTTAGGAATAATATCAGTACGCCGTGCACAAGTTGTCAATCATTTCCAGTCGTCCGTCGTGTGCGTTAGCGCTCAGTACGTTCGTTCGTGTGTGGAGCAAATGACAGCTCTCGATCTACACTTAGGCTACCTTCCGCAAAGTTATACTCTATTTCAAAGATAGCATAGTCCTAGAAATTTATCACAGACGAAGATACGCTATTTTCGGGAACAAATATTGACTTAATCTCGACGGCGCGAACACTGTAAACGTCGCGTCTGACACTGTTTACAATGCGTACGGAACCCACGGTATATGCGACCAGCTTCGAGTTCGTTGTTTCCGCAAATTATTCACGTAATTCCTTCGGAATATACAGGCGGTACACTATTGTGTTTGCATTGTTGGGATTATTAATGTCGCAGTCTGTGAAAATATCGATTTCATTACATGACTTTTGATCGTGGGAGAAACATCAGCCGCCATGTTGTTTGTTTACATATTTACGAGCACACCAAAGATCGACAAAAAAGGTCCGACGCACCAAAATTGATGACATAGACGCGGGTTGTCGTGACGTAGAACGACCAGAGAATAAATCCCGTATTTTTTGTTCGGAGACGACAAACTTGGCTTATGCATGTGATATAAACTCATATTGAGCAGATATGCCCTAAATTGCTTCAGGATGCTGAAGCAATCAGAGCAAAGTACCAACCCTTGCTGTTGCTGTTTGGGGCATGCCACAATATTTATTCAGTGTCAAGAATGCTGTCTGATGATGAAATACTAAAATTTGGTAAGTCTACACACCAGGAAATTCACAAGCTGATTACAGGACAGGTCTGTCCTGATCAAGCACTGTGACAGAATATGTTAAATAACCCCCTTACAGGGCCTGGATATATTGGAATATTTCAGAGCTGTTCAATTTGGATAATAGTACCAAAGAATGCATTTCAGTAGACTAAGTAGAGATAACACGTCTTCCACACCCCACCTTTTGAATCTGAATTTTCCAATGGACAAGATACTTTAATATGTGTAATGCAATTCTGAATATTTTTATGGTAACAGGTAAGGTATTTTTGAAATGTGATTTATGATCATGTATATGGATTTTTGATATAATGCATATAAATATTTTGTTTCACAGCTTCGGATGTGAAAGCGCTGATGTCTTACTACAGAACGAGTCTTCCAGCTGCATCTGTATTTCCGAAGCTCCACATTTTGAAAGACCACGTTCCTGCATGCCTTCAATCTACCAAGAGAGGGTTGGGGTTTTATGGGGAAAGTGGGTTGGAAGCCATCCATCATTCTTTCAATGTTTCTGCCACAAATTATGATAATATGCCAGATGCACTTAGTAATCACCATGTGAAGACTCGGCTGTAAACATAAAATTGCAGACTGATGGGAATGTATAAAATATTTGGGTGGGGCGGGGGGGGGGGTGATCAGGTATTCCTGAATGTAAACAAATGAGAGTAAATGGGACAGTGTGTTGAATTATACTACAACTTCAGTTATTGTTATGTAACTAGTTTGTTACAGGAGACCAATAACATGTTATCATGATATGGCAATGAGAATTACATTGTACAGTCCACAGATTCAATCTTTTCCGCCATACACAATATTCTCCACTCATGACACATCCTGTTGCTTTGATCGTTTTCACCGTTCTTGCAGGGATTACCACTGGCCTTCTTCTAGCAACTTTAACATAACCAATGCGGTCTTTTACATTCGATGAGTGTTTCGACTGTTCTTTGGTCGTCTTATAAAGCATCAGGACCTCAGCCCAATCTTTTCCCCCTGGTTCCGAGACCACAGATTTAAGATAATCATCGCCAACTGATTCTTCCAGTGCATCATGTATTCTACAGAGAATATTGCCGCCGATAATTCCAGGTCACTTTCCTCCGGCGATTGTGTCTAGGGGAGTCTTCTATTACAAGTAAACCAACATTAGGCAGAGTGTAACTAAGCAAGGTAATATCTACTTCTATATAACCCACATATGGAATATTAATACCATTAGCTGCAGATATTTCAGCCAGCCTGTTGTATCGCAAATTCCAGTTTTGTCACTGGCCAGGTGCTCTCGAAAGAAACTCTCAGTAATTGTGAACACCTCCGCCCTGTGTCAAGAGGACAATTTACTGGTGTAGATCCAAATAATACGGTAGCTTCAGGACAAGTACCAATGGCGTTTCAAATACAGCTTGTCTGTCAAAATTTGCTATAGAGCCACAAAAAGTACCACCCACTGCCTGGCTCGTGGAAGTGGGTCCTCCTAGTTTAACTGTTGGTTTTCTCTTGTCCAACCTGATGTCTGTCGACTTCTATTTCCGGTGTTCTGACGAGTTTCAGGACAATTTCTCCGGATGTGGCGGGCTTGTGACACTGAAAGCACACTTTCTTGGACTGAGATGTCTTGGCAGATATTATTTCGGTCAGCCTATCGATCTCTTCTTGTTGTTTCTTCAAAGCTTCTAGCATGATATCATATCCGGAGAGGATTCTTGTGCAGTGCCAGTGGTCTCCCTTACCATTTTGCTGTATTTCTTACTTCCGTCTTCTCCCAACCATTGATGGCTCGATCACGAAATTTGTAGAAGGACAGCTCTGGAGATTCTGCATCAAGTCGTCTTCAATTCACGACGCAAGTGTTCATCAAATACCCCTTCAGTGAATTTCCCTTCAATGTGGCATGCTTTCTTGTCTTTCTTAGTCACCTTATCAAAAAGACGAATTAGAGAAAGTCAATATTCATGGATTGTCTCTCCTTGAAGTTGGTTTCGTCGGTAGAACTTCTCTTGCAAGTGAGTTACTGATTCTGGATCGCCAAAACCTTCGTGTATTATACGGAGAATTTACCGAGGGTCTGAACGATCTCTGGTAGAGCGGTATCTTACCCGTAATTGGCTTGATCACGTAGATGTTCCATGATGAAGTCGACTTGTTCCTCCAAAGTTAGGCGTCTTGTTTTCAGATATCGTTCACATCTTAAATCCGTTCATCAACGTCTACATAAAATTTAGTATTTCTTTTACATTTGTGTTTCTTATTGAATTGTAGACAATGCGACAATAACAAGCAAATTTCTACAATATTTTGCTAATTAGAACACTTCATATATATATACACAACACTAAAATCTAAACGACAGAATAAAATATACACATATTACAATCACAAATGTCTGAAATACACTGAAATAAATAAATATAGCAGTTCTTAGAGTTAAATAAGAGTTCTGGCAACGATTTCAATAATTCTTTAACTCTGGCACTAGTATTTCCACAGAGTCTAATAAATCGAAAGAAACGCCATCGAAAAAGTCGGAAAATAATGTGCCATACGAATTATACAGAAATACTGCTTCAAAGTCACACGAGATATATCATTAACTGGGAATAAAATTCCAAGTTTCTTTTGCACTTGTCAAGGGAAAGTCAATATATCCAGGGGGAGTAAACAAAAAAAGAGTTATATGATATACTTCGGAACGCCAGTCCCTGCTTTCATTGTGAACAGCCGTCGACCTCGGTTTTGGTCGCTGAATCTGCTATGGGGTCCTTTTCAAAGCTGCAACCACGTCACTTGATCCTGCCGACTACGCCAAATGTTACCAATAGTTCGTTCCAATGACGGTAGCTTGCATTCCCACGCGTCACTCCAAGGAAATACTGCTCACAATAATTCCAATATGCAACCATTTATTCCACTGACACATAAAGAGTTACAAATGGGCGACAAAAGACCCTGTCGCACAAACAAAATTACAGTATGAGTTGTTTATACATATATCAGAGTCCAGAAAGTGTCCATATTCGACTGCGAGCTTACGAATGAATTACAATGAAAGCATATATCGATCTACAGAAACTCACCCCACCACTTGTAGATTTAACGGTGAGGAAAAGGCCTCCAAAGTCATCGTCTTCCTCCTTAGAAAACTGCCACAACTGGTGTGTGAGATACTGAATTGACGTTAACGTGGCAATAATTTGCGTTCTTTTATGGTGGGTAACAGGTGTAAATAGACCAATAGCGCAGCACTGTGTAGTGAAAATAGTTTTCTTGCAAATGCAAAAATACAGTGGGAGTTGTGATCGAGAAATTTGGAGTCACACAAATAATATGTTCAAACAGGTAATGCAATGTAAGCAATGTAAACGCTGATATCAGTGGGAAACGAAATAGAAATATCCAAATTAAATTTCAATCGTCACATTCATAAACAGTAGGTAGTAAAGGGAAAGCAACTCCACACATCGTTCATATTTGGGTTGTTTGCGTTTTATGTATGATATCGTGTATAATATAAGTGTATATCCTGTTTGGCTGTTTCATGTAAATTGTTGTTTTAGCCATGGCGAGACGTACCCGTAATCTACGTGTCTTGTGTTACTCCGGGTTGGGGCGGAGAGATTACTGTGACACTACGATCCTTTGGCGCTACGTTTCGAAAACAGAGTGTTCTTCATCAGTCGCTTAAAATTCAGTTTTGTTCGGTGAGACGTGTTGAATGGTTGATTGTTTTTATTTTGTAATATGTTGTTCCATTTGAGTTTGTTGTTCATATAAGGAAGCTAAAATCTCTACAATCCGTAAAACACCCATTCAAAGTAAACTCGAAATGGATCCCACATACAACCGAGAACACAAAACTAGAGAATTATTTGGAAGCGACAAAATTGGCTATTGTTAACACACCTTTTCGAAACACAAAAAACAACATGACACGTGCAGAAAAAATAGCGTTAATAACGCTATCAAAGAACAAACAGATAACCATCAAACCATTTGATAAAGGTCGGGGGACAGCAATTTTAAACACTAATGATTACATAAAAGAATGTCAACGTCAACTTAACGACCAACGATACTACACAAAATTGGCAGCAGATGACACACGAAACACAATAGAAGTCATACACAATCTCATAACAGAAATGTACATTGAAAAACACATTGACCATCACACATATGAATATCTGAATCCAATCAATAGAAAAATAAGACACCACTTTGGTACCTTCTACCAAAAATTCACAAAGTGCCGCCACCAGAAGCTATATTCATAGGACGGCCAATCATAAGCGGATGCTCCAGTCCAACATTTCACATATCAGAGTTCATTGACCATTTTCTCAAACAAATCGTCAAGAAACAACCAACATACATCAAAGACACAACAGACTCTTATACGGAAAATTGAGACAATCAAAGTTCCGACCAATGCGACACTAGTAACACTGGATGTAAATTCCATGTACACGAATACACCACATGATGAGGCAATTGAATCAGTCGGCAGAGCATTAAATCAGGAAAGATCATCAAACAGTTACATAATCAAGCAACCACCAACAAAATACATGATAGCTCCGCTAGAAATAATTTTAAAAACAACACATTTGAATTCAATGATGAATTCTACAGGCAGATTTACGGGTGGCAATGGGTTCGCCAACGTCGCCCGAGCTGGCTGACCTCACATTCCACGAGACAGAAATGAGAATAATACATAAACACAAACAACAAATATCGACCTGGCTGAGGTTCAGGGATGATGTCTTTCTGATTTTCATCGGAACACAACACGAACTCAATGAATTCATATCAAACATCAACAAAATACATCCCACGTTCAAATTTTCGTTTGAAAGCTCCCCTCAAGAAATCACATACCTAGACCTGACTATCTACAAAGGTCATCGGTACAACAAAGAGAATATTCTCGACATCAAGACACACACAAAGCCAACAGATACATTCCAATTCTTACAAAGAAACTCATGCCATCCGGCAGCAACATTCAATGGTCTGATCAAAGGTGAAACATTACGATACATCAGAACATGCAACAACGAAACCGATTTTACACAGAAAGTCACACAATTTAGTGAAAAATTACAGGACCGACAATACAAGAAAAATGAAATAGAACGCATTATCAGAGAGACAAATCATAAAAAAAGAAAACAACTGCTTGAACAACAAAAAGACAAAAATAACGCCACCAATAATACAATAGTCTTCATAACAACATACAGCCCGTACATAGAAACAACAAAAATCAAGCAAGCCCTGACAGAAAACTGGCATGAACTTGAAAAGACGAAACACTAAAAAAAACTGTTCCAAAACAAACAATAATCGCATACAAAAGGAACAGAAATATAGGCGACACACTTATAAGCGCCAGACTTCACAAAAACTACAATAGCTCAAACTCAGGTTCACAAGAACCTATACAAACACAACGAGATCAAACAGTAGAGATTTTAGCTTCCTTATATGAACAAAAACTCAAATGGAACAACATATTACAAAATAAAAACAATCAACCATTCAACACGTCTCACCGAACAAAACTGAATTTTAAGCGACTGATGAAGAAAACTCTGTTTTCGAAACGTAGCGCCAAAGGATCGTAGTGTCACAATAATCTCTCCGCCCCAACCCGGAGCAACACAAGACACGTAGATTACGGGTACGTCTCGCCATGGCTAAAACAATAATTTACATGAAACAGCCAAACAGGATATACACTTATATTATACACGATATCATACATAAAACGCAAACAACCCAAATATGAACGATGTGTGGAGTTGCTTTTCCCTTTACTACCTATTCTCTACATAAATACAGCGGACCTACATCTGCCGTTAGGTCGCTTGTCATATTTATTTGGAAAAAATTATTTTTCTTCTTTTGAATAATAGTATTTAAAAAAATGTAACACATTCAGCTACATCATACGTCATTTAAAAGCTTGTTATCTCTACTTTATGAAAATGGACAATTTCAGCTGTCAAGTAGGGGCATAGACCCTTATTTGCATAATTCCCACGGGTACCCCATTTGCATAAATGCGGTATAAAAATTACAAATTTACTGTTAACTAATCTAAACATACTTTTAAGCTATCGAGTGATATAATAAATGATAGGTATTTGCATATCCAAAGATATATTTGAATTAATTTTACTGAAATATTTTCATATTTTTATTGAAAAATATTTTCCCCTTTTCAATAACAATTGTTAAAAAATTAAATTGTTAAATTATTCAATATTTTTATTTAAATTGCAAATATCTTGACTTATTTTTAACATTCATAGAATTGTGCAGTAAATACGAATAATGCCGACATTATGGAGCATGAATATCTGAACTATGTTTTGCAATTGAGTTTTGTTTCTTTAGGTTACGCAAACTGGAACCTTTTCCTGTCTAATTCCGATATAACTGAACAGCAAGAACATATAAAACACGATTGGGACTAATTCGGGATAATTAGGGGCCAAAGCCGACCGGCTGGGCCCCTATTGTTATGCTCGAGTTCTACTGTTTCTTCCTCTCCTTCTTCTTCTGCCGTTTCTTTGTCAACCTAGATCTCTTAAACGGCTGAACGAAAACTTCTCAAACGTGTAGGGCAAGTACTTGGTAGTTAGTACTCGTGCACCTGACCTTGAAATTTCGATTGGTCACGTGACCTGGCGGCAATATTGGATTTTCCAAAAACCTACAAATGGCTTCTCCAGAATACCCAGGGGTCTAGTCGATTGAAATTTTTTGTATAGCAAGCATGGCCTAAGGTCTTAAGAATTTGCCAATAAAATCGCATGCGGTCATGTGACCTTGGCCGCCATATTGGATTTTTGAAAAATACCATTTTAACATTTAACCATCTTCTTCTCCAGAACCAATGCACTAATTGAACTGGAATTCTACAGGTATCATCTTTAGTGTATCGTCTTTCAAGTTTGTGAAAGGTATTAGGATCGGTCACGTGGGTTTTGCAAAAATCCTGATTTAATCTCTAAAGATCTTCTTCTCCAGATCCAACACACCAATTCGACTGAAATTTGACATGTAACATCTTAAATGTGATCTCTTTCAAGTTTGCGAAAGGCGTTTTGATCGGTCAAGTGGTTTGGTGGCCATATTGGATTAAGCCAAAATCATGATTTAATCTTTAAAAATCTTCTTCTCCAGAACCAACACACTGATTCGACTGAAATTTGACATGTACCATCTTAAGTATGATCTCTTACAAATTTGCGAAAGGCGTTTTGATCGGTCACGTGGTTTGGCCGCCATATTGGATTTTGCAAAAATCGTGATTTAATCTCTAAAAATCTTCTTCTCCAGAACCAACACACCGATTCGACTGAAATTTGACATGTAACATCTTAAATGTAATCTCTTTCAAGTTTGCGAAAGGGGTTTTGATCAGTCACGTGGTTTGGCGGCCATATTGGATTTTAGGAAAATCATGATTTAATCTTTAAAAATTTTCTTCTCCACAACCAACACACTGATTGAGCTGAAATTTTATGTGTAACATCTTAAGTGTGATCTCTTTCAAGTTTGCGAAAGGCGTTTTGATCGGTCACGTGGTTTGGCCGCCATATTGGATTTTTCGAAAATCGTGATTTAATCTTTAAAATCTTCTTCTCCCGAACAAACACTGATTTGACTGAAATTTTGCATATACCATCTTAAGTGTGATGTGTTTCAAGTTTGAGAAATGCGTTTTGATTGGTCACGTGGTTTGGCCGCCATATTGGATTTTCCGTAAAAGATTAAATTCCAAGTGAAACGTACAGTAACTATTAGATGATGTTCAAAATCCTACTTTTTGAAGCTCGAACTTTGCACATAATATAATTAGTGCAAGATTTTTCAACCATGTTAACCGCTTGGGCCCCGCCAACGCTGCTTGCAGCTTTAATTAATCTTTATGTTTTTCAAATTTCTCAAACGTGTTTCGTACCCTATAGCTTAGAGCTGCAATATAACAAATTACTCATAAAAACAAGTAAAAAGAAAAGCAGATGAGCTTACATTTGCAGATTAAACCAACGTACTTCACCATCAAAGTCCGAATTACTTCCAATCGTGTTATAAATAGCTGTGTGTCGAATTGCCCTTTTGCATTATTAGAGTTATTTTAGTTTTAATTTCTCTAGAAATCTTGTTTTGATGGATAACCACTTGTTACCACATCTGTGTTGCATCGATCATTTTAGTTCAGTTATGTGGAAAATGTAGACGAAGGTATTATATTTCATTTTATAGTATTTATTGGTATGTAATAAAAGAAGAGCAACTCAACACATCGTTCATATCTTCGTTTGCATGTTGTGTATGCTAGTGTATATTGTCAGTGTATAGTATGTTTGGCTGTTTTATATAAAGTTTTGATAACCAATGGTGAGTATTTCAGGTAACGGTAAAATACTAACACCACTTTCAAGTTGGTACCTTTTGCCAAAATACACAAAATGACGACCAACAGGAAATAAGCTCCAATTATAAGTGGATGATGCAGTCAAATCTTTCACATATCATAATTCATTGACTATATTCTAAAACAAATCGTGAAGAAATAACTATGCATCAAAGATACAACAGACTTTAAAATACAAAAGCCAATAAAAGCGTCTGCTAATGTGATATTGGTATCACAGACAGTGTTTCAATGTACACTAGTTCACCGCACAATAAAACAAGTAAATCAGTCGGCAGAGTATTAAATTAGAAAAGATCATCAAATGATTACATAATCAAACAACCAACAACAATATACATACAAACTATGCTTAAAATAATCTTGAAAAACATAACGTTTCAATTCAAGTGTGAATTTTAATGTCAGATATTTGGGTGCAGTTTAGGATGTCTAGCTTTACCAGAAAAATCTCGACACGAGACAAAATAATAATAATTCAGCAACACACGGAACAAATATCGCACTGGCTGAGATTCAGAGACGATATATGATTTTCATTGGAACTTAACACGAGCTTAATAAATTCATGTCAAACATACAAAATGCATCCTACTCTGAAATTTTCCAAAGCTCTTCTCAAAAAATCATATCTTAAGACCTCATATCTGTGAGGTCATGGATGCAACAAATAAACATTCTCGACCTATGAACACACATATACAAAACCAACAGATACCAGATTCCGGTTAATGTAATACTAGCAACATTCAAAGGTTTGTTAAAAGCGAAACATTACGATACATAAGAACAATTATGCCACAACAATACAATACAATACAATATTTTTCGAGAAAAAAGTAATGAAGTAAAAATAAAAAGTAAAAATAATTCTGTAAGATCTTGTTGATTATTACTAACTTTAGAACAATCGGATGACATTTAATTGTTATTCGATTTTCATTGAATTGCCTTCGAAACCTTGGAATCGCGAAAAGTGAAAGGGAACCAAAACGTTTTCAGGTCCCCTCTAGGCAGACCAAAACTTTCAAGTGCTCCTCTACTATCCCCCAAAATTTCTATTCCACCCCGAATTCCTCTGCCCCTCACCGTTATTTTTGAACGTAGCCTAATCACATACATAAGAAACAGAAATATAGCGTTACACCTATGCCAAACAAAATTAACCTACAACAGCTCGATCTCCGGCTCACATGAGCATACACAAATACAACCAGACCGAAACGGTAGACATCCTAGCTTCCTTACTTGAACAAACTTAACTCCAGTGAAATAACGTGGTCAATTAGTGCACACGTTTCACCAACCGAAAATGATTTTTTAAGCAACTGCTGAAGACAACTCTATTCTCGAAAGGTAGCATCAAAGGATCGCAGTGTCACAGTAGTCTTTCCACTCCAGTGCGGGTTCAGGGCAGGATACGTATATTAGGGGTACGCCTCGCCTTGGCAAATCAACACTTTACACAAAACAGCCGAACATATCATACACAAAATTCAAAAATATGACAATATTTTAGTGAAATCAATTTAAATATCTCTTTTGATATCCATTTGTATTCTACATGAATATCTTTCATTTGATATATCACTGAATAGTTTAAAAGTATGTTTACAGTAGTTAACAATGAATTTTTTAATTTTAAATCGCACTTACTGCAAATTCGGGGGTATGGCCCTACTTGGCAGCTCCACATCGTCAATATTCTTAAACTAGAGATAATAAGCTTTCAAATGACGTATGATGTGGCCGTATGTAAGGTTGGTACATTAAAGCACCGGTATTTCTAACTTTTAACCTTTATTATGTTCGAAATTACATGTTGCTCCCTTTCATCCATCGTGAAATGTTATTCAGTGAAAAAATAAGCTAAATTTGTGCTTCTGTAGTGACATACAAACGCTAAATATTGCCCGATTGAGTTGGATTGCCGCGCGGTTTGCAACTTGTAGGCCGTGCGGGTGACCGAGAACGCCGATACTGATGACATCATCAAGTTTGCAACATTCCTGGGGCCATGCCATGCCACGCCGCGCAATGCCAGGCAATCGCCCATGGCCTGCCAATGATTTTCTTTTATTCGTTTCTGTTCAAATACGTTCTGCTACTGTTTTTAGAGGATACGGAACTTTGGCAAAGGAGGCTGACATTCTATTCTGGTACAGTGCGTTATATACGGCCTATATTCAAACTGCAGTCGGCAGTGCACCGATGCGCACCCTGTGGTTGGTCACTCAGGAACTCCTGGTACCGATGTAAAATGAAGGTGACACTCTATACACTTGGCTCACTAGGCAAATAACTATCAAAACTGAGTAACTTGAAGTAGTAAATTTCAGCTAGTTGTCGCTCTAGCGGCAAGGTGATTGCGAAATCGAAGCAACATATTTTGGCAATGTATGGCAGGCTATCGAACGCATTAAACGCGATGGTCTTTGGCAGCAAGTAAGGGAACCGTCAGTATTTGCGACCTGGGGTCAATCAAAAATTGAAAGCTTATATGAGGTTCTCAATCTTTTTTTCTTTGTCTTACCTTTGTCCTCAATGACATAATGATTAGTTAATAATGTATATTTTACTCTGATACATGTTGAATTAAAAAGCAAATAAATACTTTAACAGAACAATAACCAAAGGTGAAGCTCTGTCAAGGGGATCTTATGTTGTGTAAAAGATGTGAAAGCCGAAGGTTTGGAACAGGCCATTCTGCAACTGAAGCAACATGTACGACGAAGATGGCGGCAACCGCATCCATGACGTTAACACCTGCTGGCGCAGACAATATGCTAAATACTCAAGATACAGAGACACTGTCAAATCAAATCTCAAAGGTATTGAATGTCATAATGGAAACCGAAAATGATTCGAAACAAATCCAAACGAAATAGTATGGACTTTATACTTAATCAATTTGAGTCCATGAAAACCCAAATCCGAAATCTGCAAGAATAAAATAACGCGCTCAAACTGGACAATGGACAGTTACGTAAACGGGTTTCAATGCTTGAGTCAGATTTACATAACCTAGATCAGTAAAATCGTCAAATTAACTATAAAATTACTGGCATTCCAGAACCTGTCCAAGGCCAGGAAGATACTGATACCATTGCTCTGAATGTTTAAACGAAATATCGACCCCTCGACATCTGCAAATTCATCGAATCTGAGTAAAAGATACAACACGGATCAGCGAAAGTCAGCAGTTACGTAATGGTAATACTCGCGTGCGGCCACTTATTGTAAGATTCACAACTCGGAAGAAGAGAAAACCATACTTATGAAAATCGACGTAAACTGCAAGGTATCTCAACAGCACACTAGGATACCCTCAGCAAAACAATATATTTATCAATGCAAAACCTATCCAAGATACAACGCCAACTGTTATCCAAAGTAAATTGTACCAGGAAGAGCGCAATTTCAAGTTCTTATGGACCTACAACGGTAATATCTATGTGAAGAAAGACAGGTCTGCGCGTTCCATTGCCATTTTAAATGACGATGACATTAAACGCAGGCACTAGAGGTTGCTGTTAAGGTGAAGTACTACGAATTACGTCAAAATAAGTTGTGGTGTCATTTTCTTGAAACTTTGCACAAATATTCTTGGAAGTTGTGCAAGTGCAAAAATGAAATAAACAATGGGGGTAACCAAGCTCGTTTCCATGGAAACGGACGTTAAAATGGCGTCGTTAGAAATAATTAAAATGATATAATTCACTTACACTAAAGAAAGCTATTATAAAACGCTGAGCAAATGAGTGAATTTTAATAAATACCAAGAATTAAGATCCATATCAATCGAATGTATAGTTTTCATGATGTTTGTAAAGTAATTTTAACATAAGTATCGATTACAAAATGACGATATCGAAATTATATCACTACATAATTTTCGAACTTTCTTCCTGTCGCTTTGAATGGTGTCATTTTGACCAAACTTGGCGAATAAAATCCTGACATAATACCATTTAGTTTACACTTTTAATAAAAGGGTGTCACCACACTACTTTTTACAATATCTCCAGGTGAATGGGTAATATGCGCCATGTAAATGGGAGAGAAATGTTAATTATGCGCTCATATTGAATAAAAACCAGCTTCCTAGGGGGTCAAAATTTGACAAGGTTAAAGGTCACATGTATTTCTAAGAGACTGGGTCAAAAAATTAGGTAAAAGCGCAAGTTCAACAATGACAGGTGATGTTAAATACATGCGCTACAAAATAACCCATTCGCGGCAGGCTGGAGTTAAATCTGCGCAGAAATGTTCTAAAGTGTGTGCGCGTCCGAATTCGTCGCCCTTTACCCTTAGCTCTTTGTTTTGAACAATTGCATGCAATACATAATGTATTTCCATCCAACTTTAGATCAATTCCAGAATGACCAAATTACAAACTGTTTGAATTGTTTCTGTCACTCTACCTGAATATATATGAATGAAGAATTTTTTCCAGCATAAATTGTAACAGCAGCACCATGACACCATCGGATTTCAACGATAAATATAACTCTATTTTAAGTAGTTCATTTACAGTCTCCCATGTAAATGTGCGTTCCCTAAATAGAAACTTTGAGGAGTTGCGTCTAATGTATGAGTAACTCTTACATGATACATTCAAAGTTATTGGTATTTCAGAGACATGAAAGATTGATAATCCAAGCCTGTTCGGTTTAGATTCACATTCACTTCAGTGTAACTGCCGCGAGTTCGGAATGGGTGGTGGTGTTGCTGCCTACATACATTCCTCAGTTAAATACCAGAAACTGTCTTTTTAAGTAGCCAATTCTGAGTCTTTATGGCTGAACATAACTGATGGAAAGCAAAACTTCATTGTTGGTATTCTATATAGAAAACCTAATACAAACCCGGAGGATTTTACAAATGATTTATTAGACGTTCTTCATCGTATCAAATTAGACAAACACCAGTGTATCCTGCTTGGTGACTTCAATGTAGACCTGTCGAAACAGGGTAGCAGAGTGGAGAAACTCTACACAACGTTAAGTTGCTTAAATTTGAATCAGCTGACTTTACTTCCTACACGAATCACTGATACATCATGTTTTCCTGAAAAGTATTCTCTGCAGTAATTCCAGTTTCTGTCAACTTGCACATCATTTTAAAAGCTCAACGACACGCACGAGACGAAGAAGTTCCAGACTGAACGTTCACGCGCACGGAGACAATTGCGCATGCTCATATTGTCAGCTGCACTGGCATAGACTCTTAGACTCTCCACAGTCGCTAGCGCTGTGCCTTGTTTTTTTGCGCGCCCACGGTGGGCCTGCATTCGAAGGCTACGCTGTGCATGTGAGCACGCGCTGCCAGACACAGCGACTGTCGGTTTTTGCAAGATATGAATATTCATAAGGGTAGTGACGTCAAAAGAAACACCTATCTAACTGGGCAGAGAGAATATATACTAGCTGGTAGACCTATAGTATACGCGGTATGTTTTTATTTTTCATTTTTCATTTTATTTGGCTATGGTACTTGTCATTTTTTTATTAACGGATGTGTGCATTTCTATAAAGTACCCGGATCAGGCTGAAATCCGACCGGTCGCTTGCAAGAACGTCCAGACCCTGGGATTCGCGTCGCGTCAATACCTGCTGGTATCGCTTAAAAACTGCTTAGTGTCACTTTTCCGACAAGCATTACCCCTTGGCTTAATGATATCACCCCTTTCTCCGTACAGTATGATGCATAATTCGGCGCTGCACGTACGACAAGTCACCCCTATTGACAAAATTAAAATAAACAACACCTCTTTTTCAGAATTCCCACAGCTTCAATGAACTGTTATTAGATTTCTATATAATACTTATAGCCCCTAAACTTGTAATAATAATAATTAAGGTAGTACGCTACCATTCTATATAGGAGCGCGCCCTCTTTTGTCCAGAAGATGTACATGTTCCTTTTAGGCTACCTAACCTGGTGAGCGTGAATTACAGGACAAAATGGCAAAAAATCATGCTAGTGACCTTATAATATTTCTTTCAGAAGTTTTTATGAATCAAAACAACTGAAATTATATTTTTGCACTGAAAAATCGACAGTTATTTTTATTTTGAAAGATCAGTAGAGAATAATTAACAATTGTAGCTCTGACATAATATCAGTAAGCTAGAGGGTCAAATCTCAGGTCTAAGAAAATTCACCTTTTTTCGTCACTTTTTGCTGTTTAGCAAGAAAATTTGCGCGGTGACCCCAACTTTTTTTGCTTCTAAATCAAAGAACACTGTCTGTTTGATAGATATTGCTGTACTTTTTAACATTTTGAAAATTATTTTGTGCATTTATATGAAGTTTATATTTTTAAAAAAGACTAATTTTTCAGCTAAATGATAAATTTAGGGTCTAATATTTAATTTTTAAGACAAGACATCACAAATTTTAGTTGATTGTCCTAATTCAGCTGTCCTGGCGATGCAAAAATGTGGTATGCACACTAGGATCTGTTAATCGTTTGCGATAAAATAAAGATTCTACTGGTAAGTGCAAATTTCGCAAAATGGGAGATTTAGTGGTTTTCTGTCAATTTTGGCATGTGTTTTTTCAAAAAATTTGCATGGGTACCCCATATTTTTTTCATATCTTTGCAATGTACACATAAAGATTATTTCAGAAAAGTCAACTTCAAGAATGTCCCAACATTTTTTGGAATGGTAGCGTACCTCCTTAATATCACTATTATATAGAAATAATAACGCGAATGATAATAGGTTCAATTTCCATGAAAATTTCACCATAAGGGTATTTTGGGTCGAAAAGACCAAATATGATATCGATTTCACCGCCCATGTTTCCATGGTAACCATTTTAGGCGTTGAAAATTTCAGTTTTTCTTATATCCCATGAAAAGTTACTTTGATTGAAATGAAAATTACCTAGTGGGGGAGTTCGGGTCAGAGAACACAAAAAACCAGACTTATCTTAATGTTTCGAGTTGCCACGGTAACTATTTTGGGATTGAAAATGTTACTTTTTCCCTAATTCATATTAAAGAACTATTGGTTGATGTAAAAAATTGATAATAAGGGTTTTTCTTGTTAGCACACCAAACAAATCACACTCATTTTAATGTGAGATGTTTCCATGGTAACCATTCAGGAATAAAAATTACCAGTTTTTCAAAGATTCCACCTAAAATCCAGTAACCGACAGAATATGTTATAGCAAAGGGATATTTTGGGTTAGAAAGACCAAATATCCAGTGTTAAAATCCAGTAATCAACATAAATATTATATCAAAGGGTTATTTTGGGTTAGAAAGACAAAACATGATATCAATTTTTACTGCCCTGTGTTTCCATAGTAACATATTTGCATTTTAATATTTCAAAGTTTTCCAAATTCCATTAAAAGTAATCCCAGTTACTATGCAAATGCTCTCCTAAGTGTATTTATCACAGCATGAACTCCATGTTCAATTTTGTTTCGTGTTGCCATGGTAACCATTCGGGTTTTTTATTTAAAATCATGCATATTTTAGATCAGGGGTAGCTTTTTCGTTAACCAGACAAGAAAAGGCTATTTTATGAGATTCTGCCCATGAAGTGAATTTTCTAGTCTTTTGATGTGTATACTTGCACACCTTTAATACCCAAGGAAACAGGTATAATGGACGACAGTGGGACTCAAAAGTTTTGTGACCTATTAACAACCCGTTTCACTCTCAGAGTTGTATGCAAATTTTAAAAGTAGCCATGACAACCTGGCAACAACATGGCCTTTTCAGCACTGAGACATACTGTAGCAGGGCTAAAAATTGGCCACGGCCCTTCTGCCGGAGGAGGCATAATTTCTGTGTCATTGTGATTGATACATTATTATCAAAATGCAACGAGAATGCGTTTTATTGGCCATTGTTTCCTGTGCCTGTCATTCAAGTAGTCAGTTCAGATATTGAAACTTTGTTGCAAAGTTCCGCACCGCACGGCCGGTCGTCTTCGTAATTTCCAGAACAAAGTCACATTATGTGCCCAGCTGGGTTTGACTGCATTTATCTACCTCGTCCCAAAGTGACGGAGGGATCTTTCAACCTTTCAGCTTGGTGAAAAACGCATTTATTGATTTGCCAAAGGCCTGTGGACTCGCTTATTTTTGCACAAGTGCTACATGGACATAGGAAAAAGTTCGACTCACCTAACCCTCTCGATTGTTGAATACAACCATGGTCCATGATGAGAGTTTTCGAATCAAAAACTGTAGCCGTGCTCGAATACAAATGTCTTCTCATTAAATTACGTCATTCTTGATATACAAGAGTTAGCATTCCAAACCTGTCACCTTTTTTTTTCAAAGTTTTGAGAAGGGCGGTATTTCCATCTGAATGATTGAACGACGTGAAACGCAAAATTCCATCGCATATTATCCGGCAATATGTGCACTGTACAGTAGAAATACTGTATACGCTGCAGCCAGTGCAGGTACGTATATACTCCACAAAATGGCCACAGACGGCGTGAACTTTCTGAAAGGATTTCCTAAACGTCCTCATTGGTACCTTAGAGACTTACATGTGATGTCCTGGAAAGTATTCTCTGCAGTAATTCCAGTTTCTGTTAACATGCACACATTTTATAGCTCAACGACATGATAGCGCGAGACAGTTCTACGGTACTATACACATTCTCGCGCTCCCAGGCTCAATTGCGCATGCTCATACTGGCGGACTACGTCACCTGTGTTTTGCTTCCGGCGCGGCCGACTTGGCAACTTAGGTTGAGCAAACAAATAACGAACAGCCGAACGCACTCTCAGTGATGGCGGCCACCGTATTGTGTGCATACCGAGACGATCGCTCGCCGTGCGCGTGTTGATCCTCGAATTCTGACCCATAATCATTTAAAAAATGCATTCAAATGTGATAGTGAAAGCTGTTCTCAATTAATAAGGTGGCATACTCAGCATAGCTGGATGTTTATCGCTAGTTTACCTTAGACCTCGCGACATTTGCAGGAGAAGTTTCTTAGCACGGACAACTTGATAACATAAAGCATGGCGGTCTGTAAGTATTTTCATTAATGTGTTGTGTAATTTACGAGGTTCAAATTTTAAGTAAATCAATTTTAACAAGATTGAAACCGATTTAACCGTGTCCGCAGTGATTTAATCTGTACATTTCATGGCGTGATTTGTCATGGGTTATTTTTTATGCGTGTGGGTTTTTTATTTACGTCCATATGTGCGTTGCAGTTGAGCATAGTTTTTCGGACCATCACGCATGTCTCCCTGGTAACGGGTTTGTTTACACACTGACATATTTTCTGGCGTCTTTTTCAATCGTCTGTTGGCCTAGACTGAAAATGTCATTCGAATTTCATGCTCGTGTGCTAAAACACCGGTGTCGTATTTGTGCACGGAAAATAAATGGCACAAGTTATCCATGCTCCAATTTTATCGTGGAGTTAAAGAATTGTTTCAGAGTACAGTTTTAGTGAAGACATTCTGATGTTCACCCGTCCAATTTTTGTTGTCTCTGTAAGAGAGTCATTGCTTCATGGCAGCAGGCAGAAAGCAATAACAAAACCTATCGGCCAGGGACACACGTAGTGAAATGGTCCAGACACTGTAGAGTACGGAGATGTGCGGTGTGTGATGCATTGTGTAAGGCAGGAAAGAAAAGAAAGACAGTAAAAACAGGGGCAGACCAAGTCAGTACCAAGGCAGTGACATTTCTGGTATCACTGGCAAGGAGACAGGAAAGACGGGGAAACTACAGAGTGAAACTCATGGCAGTACAAATCTAACAGCAGCTGGTAAAACAGAGGGCAGGAAAAAAGATGAGAAGATTCATTCCCTTGCAGAGACAGAGGTTCAATGATCTCATTGAAGAAATGGAGTGTCCCATTTGAAAAGACATAATAGATGGATCAATACAACTTTTGTGTGATGGACCACATGTGTGTTGTGCTGAATGTTTGTGTCAGTGGTTGCAAGTTTCTTCATCCTGTCCTGTTTGCCGTCTCTCTATTATGTGTGAATCTATTGTAAGTCCCCCCATTGCCTTTGCAAACATGCTATCAAATGCCACAGTCACATGTGATTATGGGAATGTCGGTTGTAAGTCAGTTGTGCCACTGCAAGATCTGCAACACAACACGGAATGGTGTGTTTACCAGTCCATTGCTGGAGACCACTGCTTCTCGTCAGTGAGCCCATTTCCCATCAGAAGCCACCATACTCCAGTCCCCATTCCTGACCAAATCAATACCGAGACATCAAATGATGAAACATCAAGGGATAGGCAGAACAATATATGTGCAGTGAAGGCCGCAGAAATTGTGTTGCAGAATGTATCAGCGGTGCATATGCTGCTACAGTATGAAGAAATGGCAACAACACTTGTCAAGAAAAAAATAGAAGCAAACAGAAGTGATGATAGTTTGATAAAGGTTAAAACCAAGGGCCAGGTGAGTTTTTTACCGGCATTACTCTTGCTGATCTATACCCACATATCAATATACAGTTAGATTTTGGAGTAAATTCTTCTGATAAAGCTATCATGGAATATGATAATTTGTAAATTTGTATTTGTAATAACATTTATTTGGTTTTGTAGTACATGTGTGACCTGGTAGTGGTTCAACAAATTAAACAAATTAATTTCATCAAGTAATGAGCTAGTCCAATTTCATGAATTTATCACCCACATATACTTTGAAAGATAAATTTGGTTTTTCAATTTTTGGTGTGATTTTTTTCAGCCATTGTGTTTAACATATACACCAAAGCCACGAAAAACAACCTCAGAAGCTAGCACTAGGACAAGACGTCAGAGGGTGTTGCAGTTAAGTCAGAGGAGAGACATTGTCAGTGGTGGTGATGCGATGCTGCAGCTGAGTGAGAGGAGGTGAGACACCAACAAAAGGACAAGGAGGAAAATCCTCCAGATCTTGGGACTCACTCCTGACATACCTCCAGGTGCTGGCCTTCATTTGGAAGTTGCTATGGGAACAACATGGGCTGCCAAGAGGAAATTACGGCGTTACTTCAAGGCATGGCATGTGAATATTGGAAGTGAGGTATGTTATGCAGGTCATTTTCCCCCACACTCATCAAGGTCACTGTCCTTCTTGACCTCACAACCATGAATTTAATAAGTCATGTTTGGAATTTTCTGGAAATTTAATTAGTTGTGTAAGAGAGAGAATTTTAGAAGAGTAATTAGCATGTCAATAAAAGTTCTAGATTGTTCTTATATGCTCTTATATAAGCACATGAGTATTAATATTGGGACAGCAGGCTTGCAGTCAGACTTTTGGGATTGTGTGCAAACTCTATTATGATCATGTAGAGAAAGACTGTGGATAAGTAATCTTGTTATCACATATTACTGAATATATGTGTTACTGTTGTTTTTGCATCTTGTTCATATTTGTCTTCAGGTCTGGCAAACTTACCCGGCATGGTACAATACCTACCAGTGAAATTTGGATAAAGTTAGGTGGGGACAAGGGTCAGGGAACCCTGAGAATGGTTTACCAAGTTGCTAACATCAGTAATCCAAATGTAGCAGATAATACAGTGATTGGAGTACATTTGCAGCACCTGATTCCTATTACAATTTAGAAATAGCTTTAGCTGTTAACAGAGGTCAGGTAGACAAACTGGATGGCACAAAGTGGAAGTAAGTCTAAACATGCATACTGTGTTTTACAAAACAATGAACAGATTGTACCATATATCTATTTTGGTACAATATTAGGAACTTGAGATACATACATATTGGTTATCCAAGTTTAATACATGCATTATACTGCTGATCCAAAAATCTGAAAAACAATGTGCAAATCTGACCAAACTTATGCAGCATAAATATGATACCTACATTAAATAGTACAAAGGGCAAAGTTGTTTTCTTGCATGTACAAAATGCATTGATGTGTAGAAACATGGGCATTAATTTAGAATGGTGTGGACAATTGTCTTACATTCCACTTTGATTTATTTCAGGGACAAGACACTATTAGCACGGATGATGGGAGATTATGAGTATCTGGCCCAGAGTTATGGATTGTCTGGACCAAATGGTATGAAATGTATACTTGCATGCTATGATTTATACGTGAGAAAAGTTGAGGCACTGACAGGACAGGCAGTTTATTGTGTACACTTCAGTTTTACCTATGATTTACATGTGTACATCCTTGACCTATCAGTTTGCAATATGTGCGACTGTTAATAATCAGCATGCATTGTGTATGATATGCTGTAGAACACAATTATGATAATTTGTTGTAGTTTTTCGTTGACTTAAGACATTCACAGCTAACATTGATTAGTCAGATAAATTTAAAGGAAGGGGTACACAATGGGTCAGATCTTGATAAATATTTGCAAGCTATTGACAAATGATTGTTTTCCTCTGTAGAAATTCTTGTGTTTATTTCTCAATTTAATTCTTACACATAGTATTAATATGTATACTGGCAATGCAAAATGTAGTAACCATGAATTTCTTTGAAATAAATATTTAAATTGATAAGTTTGCATATTACAGGTACATCCTCTCCAAGAGTTCACACATGCACATCAAATTGACTTCATGAACACCAGTCATGTCTATAACCTACTAAGGTTTTTAAGTAATTATGTCAGTTTTTGTTCCTTGTCTTCCTCACATTGAAATATTTTAGGGAAATATTTTTGCGTATGCTGTGTGATCAGCAAGGAACAAACACAGTTGCTGAAGGAGGAACAGCCATTGTCATCAATGAAGAAGAGAACCCTTGATGATATCAGAAAATGTCACAGTGAATTTCTTTCAACTGGTGGAAACCTAAGGCATGCCATGCAGCACTACAATAGTGTCAGAAAGCCACTTTTCAATGTACCACTGCACAGAGTATGTACTAATAAATTCAATCCACTATGTTGTTTGCTTCCATTGACCAACTAAACATATAGCTCTGTTCTGTTTCAATCAGTTCACTTTACCTTTCTCTGAACAGTTCAACAGAACACACTGTGACCTATCTACATGTGTGCATGCCACTATGTCCATAATGGTGTAGACAAATAGAAGTTTATTAGTGAAGCTATATGCGAAAACAAGTTGACAATGAAGCCAGCACATATGTCAGTATTTGTGATCAATCTAGTTGTTGTATATTTGTATGTAGTGTTTTCTTCATAAATAGGTAGGTATGAATTAAAGTTACAAGATATTGTCATACATTAAAAGTAAAAGATACATGTGCTAACCCTTATATTTTATCACAGGTTGCAGTGCCAGGGTTGCACATCAGTTCTGGCTTGTTTTAAAAGTTTTTCACCATGATGGAAGCTAGCTGTGCAGTACTGGATATCAAGATCATCACGACTCTGGAGAGAGATGATGACATTGATGAACCCGTGCTGAAGCCTGCTGGATTTGACACATATGTAGCCATGTTGAAACAAGTCGAGACATTACAGTGTGAAGCGAAAGAACTCCAAGAAGAAGCTAAGACCTTGGCTGATAGTGTTGAAAAGGCTCTCCTTGCTGATGATGACTGTGACAATGATGATGATGATGACGACAACAGTGAAGATGATGGCAGACCGCCACTAATGACCTTGGGCAAAGTTAAAAAAGCCCAGGAGAAAGTGCAGGAACTCAGTGAAGAAGCTGACAGGAAGGTTAGTATTTATGAATAGAAGATCATAGTACATTAACAAAATAAAAATACATGATTTTGTGATAATTTTGAAATCTTGTGAGACACAATTAATTTAAGTGGCAGTGAGTTGCTAGCCAAGTCACTTTTTATCAAACTGGAAAAGTTGCCATGTTAAATAAACATGTAATGTTTGTTTAGCATGGTGTTAAATTTCCTGTATCATGTGAGAACACCCACAGATAACCTGTCTAGCAACTGAGATCCCAGAGGGTCTCCTTCATCTTTGAAAATGGCATATTGAGAAGTAAGATCATTTTTGTGATGATAAGCAATAACATTGTCAATCTCAAGTGCACAGTCATGTCTATGCTGCATTTTCAGAATTTTGGCTTGTGCACATTTGTAGTGCAGTCATTTCCAGACAACACAGTGTTTATCTTTGTTTTCTTAGATATCTGAAGCTACAGACGTAAAAGCGAAACTGCCAAAACAATGTGGTTTTGTAGTCTGCGGTATTGACCAAGCTCTGCAGTCATTTGGTGTTGGACGTCATTCTTACCACGGGCAGGCATTCATTGACAATCATGTGAACAAGTGCTGTAAAGTATGTGTTTTACAACTGTACACTGTTTTGTTGCTAAAGTCATTAAAAGGTTCAGTATTCTGCTTGTCATGATTTTCAAGCTTTCAGTGTTAGATTTATTGTGTGTTATATATATACTACAGAAGATGTATTTCGTCTACATTATTTTGACCTACTTTCAGTGAAACAGCTCTGTTTGCTTCTTTGAAAGAAAGTTATCATATCCTTTTTTTTATTTTTTGTGTTTCAGGAAGAAAACATTCAAACGTGCAAGAGCGTCATCAGGACCACAGCAAGAATATGCCCACAGCTGAATGAACAGGCTGCACACATTTGTGGTCTGTATAAGCCAATATTTTCAAAATTTGCAGCCTGCCATAATCTTTAGAGTACAAGCAATAGAATGTCAGTTGAACATATTAGGCGAGAAAAAAAAATTATCTGTTCAACGGGCCCGACCGACCCATATTTGGACCACTCCACATTTTTCTTTTTTTTTCCAAAATCTTTACGAATCTGAAGAAACGCGGAGATGTTATTCAGTGAACATCTGTCTGTAAGATGAATGACCTTCACATTTTCGATGACATTGACTTGAGTGAGATTGATACAGGCTATGATTTGAAGAGTAAAGGTGGAAGCGCATCACAAACATTTGGTCAAGGTGAAGGGCAGGGTTTAATATATTACGCCGTGGAAAATAAACTATTACGCCACGTGTTCCGTATAGCTTAGACACTCTGTACTGTATTGTTTCACCGGCGTTTATTTCACGTCCGAGTGGTTGTACAGTCTATATTTTCTAGTGTTCCTATTTTCAGTGTTCCTTGAAAATTCTTTATTGTTCTTTGAGTCATCACTCGTTCCGATTTTCGTCATGGCTTTCTCCTATCGAATGTGTGATTGTAAGCAGCAGTTCTCACTGCAGGACGGACATGATTTGTGTTTCCGTTGTCGAGAATGCACAAGGAGTCAACCTTGTGACATTTGTTTGACTTGGACACAGGACGAATGGTCTAATTTCGCTCCCTCGCTCGACGACGTCACCCCGGACATCCCCGGGGCTGACCCGTCAGTTTCTGAGTCGCGAGTTTTGGTTGGAATGCACCGTGCTCTGGCTGGTGACACCAACACAGAAATTAGCTCCGTTAGATTCAGGTGCCGCCAATGAAGCAAAAAGGTGTTCGTGCTAAGTTTTTCAGCGGGCAGGCAGATTTCAAAACTAATCAGCGGGCGGGGAGAAAATATCGATATTTACTGTGGGCGGGGAAGAAATTTCATTACTTTCAGCAGGCGGGGAGAAAATTTTTGACAGTGGGCACCGGAAAATACGTAGAGGGAGGGGAAAGCGGCGTGCTTAATAGAACCTAACTTAGAGGGGAGCAATGTTCCAAGGTATACTGCTAACTGCTTGCATGGTTTTGTGTTGATCTGGGTTGCATAGTGGGCATCTAGTTGGCAATGGGGAATTTCAGTAGTAGGGAGAGGGCAGCGGGGAGCTTGAATTGTTGTGGGGAGTGGGGAGCGGGCAGACTGTAGATACCGGAGGGCAGTGGGCATCAAAATTCAGTGGGAAAGCACATTTTCACTGTATACCAGTGGGAGGGCAGTTACGAACAGCTCTCACTTTCCCCTCCAAGTTTTAGGTCAGGGTCAAAAATAAGAAAAATCGGTATATCAGCCTTCAAAACAGGTTTTGTGATGATTTTGAGAAATTCATGAAATTTACCAGTTGGCGGCACCTGTAGATTGACCTGTAGAAGTGAAGGCAAAGAAGCTGTTCTGAGACAACCAACCCATGTCAACAAAAATTGAAAAAATCATGAACGTACTAAACAACATATCCAGTATATGTTATGTGACTAAGAAAAAGCATGAAACACACAAAAAGTGTTTATATTATATGTTCTGTTTAAGAAAAACCAAAAAAAAAAAAAAAAAAAAAAAAAAAAATCCGACCTACCTACCCAACTTTGAAGTCATCCCGCCCGTTGAACAGCTTTTTTTTTTTTTTTGGCCTTAGCAGTTATATTCTCAGTTCAAACATATCACATTTAATGGCGTATTACAGAGAACACTTTCCTTATGAAAGTGTACCCCAAAATGCATATGTTAGAAGATCATATCATCCCTCCGATTTCAGGGTTTGGCTTTGGTTTCCTCACAGAACGGTGTAGAGAGTATCCATCATGAGATTAGGAAGGGAAACATATCACATTTAATGGCATATTACAGAGAACACTTTCCTTATGAACGTGTAACCCCCAAAATGCATATGTTAGAAGATCATGTCATCCCTCAGATTGAAAACACAGGGTTTGGCTTTGGTTTCCTCACAGAACGGTGTAGAGAGTATCCATCATGAGATTAGGAAGGGAATGGACCGGTATAGTAAAGTACCTGGCCATAATGGTTTAAAGAAATTAGAACTTATGGTAAGGGAGCATCATGTGATGACAATCCCAGTCATGTGAAATTGCCAAAAACACAAAGGGGTTCATACAGAACCAAATAAGCAACGTGAAATAATGATGGCCATAGTGATAAAAGTAAAGATAAATCATGATAAAATAAACATGTAAAGAACAAATTAATTAAGTCAATAACAAACCAATATGTAAATAAAAACAATGAAACCTGGTTCTTTCTATGAATCATATTTTTACTAAATTGATGCTTGTATTTTTAGTCCCCACAGATACCGTCCTGGGGGACTTATAGGTTTGGTCATGTCCGTGCGTGTGTCAGTGTGTGCGTTTGTCTGTCCATGCATCCGTCCGTTCACACAGATATCTCAGAGATACATGGAGCATTTCATTCAAACTTGGCACAAGGATTACTTGATATGTTATACATATGCACGTCGATTTGTTTTGTGATATGATCCAATATGGCCATCGTGCGACCATTTTATTACAATTTTTTTATGTACGGCGCCATAACTCGGACATGTTTCAACCGATTTTATTGAAAGTTGGTACAAGGACATTGACCTTCATCATACATATGCACATCAATTTGTTTCACAACATGATCCAATATGGCTGCCATGGGGCAATCTTATTACAATTTTGTCATGTAAGGAGCCATAACTCAGGCATATCTCAACCGATTTTATTCAAAGTCGGTACAAGGACATTGACCTATGTCATACATATGCATGTCAATTTGTTTCATGATATGATCCAATATGGCCGCATGGCAGCCATTTTGTTACAATTTTTTCATGTCCTTAGCCATAACTCAGGCCCGTCTAAATGGATTTTATTCAAATTTTGTACAATGACTTTGACCTATGTCATACATATGCACGTCGATATGGCTGCCATGCCACCATTTTGTTACAATTTTTTCATGTACGGAGCAATTACTCAATCATATCTCAACCGATTTTATTCAAAGTTGTTACAAGGACATTGACTCATGTAATACATATGTATATCGATTTGTTTCACGATATGATCCAATATGACCACATGGCAGCCATTTTGTTATGTTTTTTTTCATGTCAAAAGCCATAACTCTGGCAAGTCTCAACCGATTTATTCAAGGTTGGTACATGGACATTGACTTATGTCATACATATGCATGTAGATTTTTTAGACAGTAAGATTAAATATGGCTGCATGGCGGCCATTTTGTTACGATCTTTCCATGTTCAGAGCCATAACTCAGACATCTTTCCACCAGTATCATTCAAAGTTGGTATAAGGACATTGACTTACGTCATACATTTGCACATTGATTTGTTGAACGGCATGTAGCAGTATCATGTCAATTACCTAAGTTTCATAATTAGACTGATATGTCGAGAAAAACTGCATCGGATTTCATGAAACTTGGTACAGATGTTAAGCTTACATTGCTTTAACAATGTCAATTTGTATTTTTTCAGTTTCTATGTACCTTTCCTTTTCGTTTCCTATATTTTTTTTTTGTTTAGCTCTTTATTTCTCCCTTTTTTTTAAATGCAACTTTGTGGGATAAGTTACTTTTGATATTCAGAGAGTTTGTAAAAGATGTTTGCCCGAAACTTTGTTTATTTGTAATTTATTTGAGTCTTGTCACTTCAAGAAATAAAAGAAAATGTTTTATTCTATATGCACGTGCCTGTTTTGATCATTTATGTTATGGTTTGAAGTAATTTTTAATAACATTACAGTTAATTTGCCATTGTGCTGTTAAAAAAATCACCGTACAATACAAATAAGGCAATAATACATTGATTTCTGCCTATATGATGAAAAAGGTGCCTCTCTAATTTTTGCCGTTTTGTGGCGCTGTTCTGTGGCTTCCGATTGAATGTGTATCCGTAAAGTTCGCACACAAGTTAAAAGTCTGGGCCTGCTGGTATCGCTTTAAACTGCTTAGTGTCACTTTTCCGACAAGCATCTAATTAATTACTCCTTGGCCTAATGATATCCCTCTCTCCGTACCGTATGATGCATAATTCTGCGCTGCACGTACAACAATTAGAAGAAGTCACCCCTTTTGACAAAATTAAAATAAACAACACCTCTTTTTCAGAATTCCCAGACTTCAATGAACTAGTGTTATTATATTTCTATATAATACTTATAGCCCCTAAACTTGTAATAATAATAATAATAATAATAATATAATAATAATAATAATAATAAACACTTCCAAACTTTACGAACGCAAGCAGTTTTCTAACATGTTGAAACGGGGACAGTTCAATTTTTATAGATTCGTCGGTTTATTCTTTGTCAGACCCAGGAGGGAGGGGAAAACTCCGAATGAGGCCACCTAAGTAACCTAAAACGGAATTTACCGCGCAACGCATAGCCGGTGTACCTCAGTTACAAGTTAAATTACAGAAAGTGGGATTCCATCGTAGCACACGCAGACATTGAATTATAAATGAAAATTACAACAGTGATTTTTTTCCATTCATATTTCGAGCCATGAGATCGTAATAATATTTTGCTATCATCATAATAAAATGACTCTTAGGGGGTCGTTACAGAGGTCACGGTCCTATGCTACGTAAATTTGTGACGTCACCAGCAGTTTTGTCAACACAGCGGGAGATTTAAAGGACGTCGGTGTCGCACAGGCACGTAAAATAGTGGTTCTCTGAATATTTCTGAGGTGTCATTGACAAAAAATGTGTCGATAGCAAATGGTGTGTAACAAGTAAGAGAATACAAGAACAAAAATCATTTGGATAAGATTATCAACGGAAATTTCAAGAAAACTTCGTACTTTGGAGTTTGGTTATCGTGCAACCTGGACACTAATTGTCGTTTGGTCCAAATTTTTCTCGATCGCAAAATTTAATTGGGCATTCTACGAAAAAATAAGATCGCTGAAAGGAAAACAGGATCCTTGACAAGTGTTCTGCAAAAAACTGTATAATTCTGAGTGCCCAAAAGATTTATCCAAGTTTTTTCTGGTGCGGCCTGTGTAGCGTCAGGTTGTTGCCAATGGCAACGTATATATTTATCATCCTTACATTCATATTTTGCTATCTCTGATATTTTGTTGGCCTGAACGACGTAGATTTACCTCTATTGTAATGACTGTTGTGATTCATTTACTATTTGGATGCATTTTTTTTTAACTTTTTACAATATTTAAAACTTTGGCTTTTGAATTTTTATTTTTATTTTCAAGCAGTTTTGTAACATTAAGTGAAATTGCCCCTAAGGCGAGGAAAAAAAAATTATCTGTTCAACGGGCCCGACCGACCCATATTTGGACCACTCCACATTTTTCTTTTTTTTTCAAAAATCTTTACGAATCTGAAGAAACGCGGAGATGTTATTCAGTGAACATCTGTCTGTAAGATGAATGACCTTCACATTTTCGATGACATTGACTTGAGTGAGATTGATACAGGCTATGATTTGAAGAGTAAAGGTGGAAGCGCATCACAAACATTTGGTCAAGGTGAAGGGCAGGGTTTAATATATTACGCCGTGGAAAATAAACTATTACGCCACGTGTTCCGTATAGCTTAGACACTCTGTACTGTATTGTTTCACCGGCGTTTATTTCACGTCCGAGTGGTTGTACAGTCTATATTTTCTAGTGTTCCTATTTTCAGTGTTCCTTGAAAATTCTTTATTGTTCTTTGAGTCATCACTCGTTCCGATTTTCGTCATGGCTTTCTCCTATCGAATGTGTGATTGTAAGCAGCAGTTCTCACTGCAGGACGGACATGATTTGTGTTTCCGTTGTCGAGAATGCACAAGGAGTCAACCTTGTGACATTTGTTTGACTTGGACACAGGACGAATGGTCTAATTTCGCTCCCTCGCTCGACGACGTCACCCCGGACATCCCCGGGGCTGACCCGTCAGTTTCTGAGTCGCGAGTTTTGGTTGGAATGCACCGTGCTCTGGCTGGTGACACCAACACAGAAATTAGCTCCGTTAGATTCAGGTGCCGCCAATGAAGCAAAAAGGTGTTCGTGCTAAGTTTTTCAGCGGGCAGGCAGATTTCAAAACTAATCAGCGGGCGGGGAGAAAATATCGATATTTACTGTGGGCGGGGAAGAAATTTCATTACTTTCAGCAGGCGGGGAGAAAATTTTTGACAGTGGGCACCGGAAAATACGTAGAGGGAGGGGAAAGCGGCGTGCTTAATAGAACCTAACTTAGAGGGGAGCAATGTTCCAAGGTATACTGCTAACTGCTTGCATGGTTTTGTGTTGATCTGGGTTGCATAGTGGGCATCTAGTTGGCAATGGGGAATTTCAGTAGTAGGGAGAGGGCAGCGGGGAGCTTGAATTGTTGTGGGGAGTGGGGAGCGGGCAGACTGTAGATACCGGAGGGCAGTGGGCATCAAAATTCAGTGGGAAAGCACATTTTCACTGTATACCAGTGGGAGGGCAGTTACGAACAGCCCTCACTTTCCCCTCCAAGTTTTAGGTCAGCCTTCAAAACAGGTTTTGTGATGATTTTGAGAAATTCATGAAATTTACCAGTTGGCGGCACCTGTAGATTGACCTGTAGAAGTGAAGGCAAAGAAGCTGTTCTGAGACAACCAACCCATGTCAACAAAAAATTGAAAAAATCATGAACGTACTAAACAACATATCCAGTATATGTTATGTGACTAAGAAAAAGCATGAAACACACAAAAAGTGTTTATATTATATGTTCTGTTTAAGAAAAACCAAAAAAAAAAAAAAAAAAAAAAAAAAAAAAAAAAAATCCGACCTACCTACCCAACTTTGAAGTCATCCCGCCCGTTGAACAGCTTTTTTTTTTTTTTTGGCCTTAGCAGTTATATTCTCAGTTCAAACATATCACATTTAATGGCGTATTACAGAGAACACTTTCCTTATGAAAGTGTACCCCAAAATGCATATGTTAGAAGATCATATCGTCCCTCCGATTTCAGGGTTTGGCTTTGGTTTCCTCACAGAACGGTGTAGAGAGTATCCATCATGAGATTAGGAAGGGAAACATATCACATTTAATGGCATATTACAGAGAACACTTTCCTTATGAACGTGTAACCCCCAAAATGCATATGTTAGAAGATCATGTCATCCCTCAGATTGAAAACACAGGGTTTGGCTTGGTTTCCTCACAGAACGGTGTAGAGAGTATCCATCATGAGATTAGGAAGGGAATGGACCGGTATAGTAAAGTACCTGGCCATAATGGTTTAAAGAAATTAGAACTTATGGTAAGGGAGCATCATGTGATGACAATCCCAGTCATGTGAAATTGCCAAAAACACAAAGGGGTTCATACAGAACCAAATAAGCAACGTGAAATAATGATGGCCATAGTGATAAAAGTAAAGATAAATCATGATAAAATAAACATGTAAAGAACAAATTAATTAAGTCAATAACAAACCAATATGTAAATAAAAACAATGAAACCTGGTTCTTTCTATGAATCATATTTTTACTAAATTGATGCTTGTATTTTTAGTCCCCACAGATACCGTCCTGGGGGACTTATAGGTTTGGTCATGTCCGTGCGTGTGTCAGTGTGTGCGTTTGTCTGTCCATGCATCCGTCCGTTCACCAGATATCTCAGAGATACATGGAGCGATTTCATTCAAACTTGGCACAAGGATTACTTGATATGTTATACATATGCACGTCGATTTGTTTTGTGATATGATCCAATATGGCCATCGTGCGACCATTTTATTACAATTTTTTTATGTACGGCGCCATAACTCGGACATGTTTCAACCGATTTTATTGAAAGTTGGTACAAGGACATTGACCTTCATCATACATATGCACATCAATTTGTTTCACAACATGATCCAATATGGCTGCCATGGGGCAATCTTATTACAATTTTGTCATGTAAGGAGCCATAACTCAGGCATATCTCAACCGATTTTATTCAAAGTCGGTACAAGGACATTGACCTATGTCATACATATGCATGTCAATTTGTTTCATGATATGATCCAATATGGCCGCATGGCAGCCATTTTGTTACAATTTTTTCATGTCCTTAGCCATAACTCAGGCCCGTCTAAATGGATTTTATTCAAACTTTGTACAATGACTTTGACCTATGTCATACATATGCACGTCGATATGGCTGCCATGCCACCATTTTGTTACAATTTTTTCATGTACGGAGCAATTACTCAATCATATCTCAACCGATTTTATTCAAAGTTGTTACAAGGACATTGACTCATGTAATACATATGTATATCGATTTGTTTCACGATATGATCCAATATGACCACATGGCAGCCATTTTGTTATGTTTTTTTTTCATGTCAAAAGCCATAACTCTGGCAAGTCTCAACCGATTTTATTCAAGGTTGGTACATGGACATTGACTTATGTCATACATATGCATGTAGATTTTTTAGACAGTAAGATTAAATATGGCTGCATGGCGGCCATTTTGTTACGATCTTTCCATGTTCAGAGCCATAACTCAGACATCTTTCCACCAGTATCATTCAAAGTTGGTATAAGGACATTGACTTACGTCATACATTTGCACATTGATTTGTTGAACGGCATGTAGCAGTATCATGTCAATTACCTAAGTTTCATAATTAGACTGATATGTCGAGAAATACTGCATCGGATTTCATGAAACTTGGTACAGATGTTAAGCTTACATTGCTTTAACAATGTCAATTTGTATTTTTTCAGTTTCTATGTACCTTTCCTTTCGTTTCCTATATTTTTTTTTTGTTTAGCTCTTTATTTCTCCCTTTTTTTTAAATGCAACTTTGTGGGATAAGTTACTTTTGATATTCAGAGAGTTTGTAAAAGATGTTTGCCCGAAACTTTGTTTATTTGTAATTTATTTGAGTCTTGTCACTTCAAGAAATAAAAGAAAATGTTTTATTCTATATGCACGTGCCTGTTTTGATCATTTATGTTATGGTTTGAAGTAATTTTTAATAACATTACAGTTAATTTGCCATTGTGCTGTTAAAAAAATCACCGTACAATACAAATAAGGCAATAATACATTGATTTCTGCCTATATGATGAAAAAGGTGCCTCTCTAATTTTTGCCGTTTTGTGGCGCTGTTCTGTGGCTTCCGATTGAATGTGTATCCGTAAAGTTCGCACACAAGTTAAAAGTCTGGGCCTGCTGGTATCGCTTTAAACTGCTTAGTGTCACTTTTCCGACAAGCATCTAATTAATTACTCCTTGGCCTAATGATATCCCTCTCTCCGTACCGTATGATGCATAATTCTGCGCTGCACGTACAACAATTAGAAGAAGTCACCCCTTTTGACAAAATTAAAATAAACAACACCTCTTTTTCAGAATTCCCAGACTTCAATGAACTAGTGTTATTATATATTTCTATATAATACTTATAGCCCCTAACTTGTAATAATAATAATAATAATAATAATAATAATAAACACTTCCAAACTTACGAACGCAAGCAGTTTTCTAACATGTTGAAACGGGGACAGTTCAATTTTTATAGATTCGTCGGTTTATTCTTTGTCAGCCCAGGAGGGAGGGGAAAACTCCGAATGAGGCCACCTAAGTAACCTAAAACGGAATTTACCGCGCAACGCATAGCGGTGTACCTCAGTTACAAGTTAAATTACAGAAAGTGGGATTCCATCGTAGCACACGCAGACATTGAATTATAAATGAAAATTACAACAGTGATTTTTTTCCATTCATATTTCGAGCCATGAGATCGTAATAATATTTTGCTATCATCATAATAAAGTGACTCTTAGAGGGTCGTTACAGAGGTCACGGTCCTATGCTACGTAAATTTGTGACGTCACCAGCAGTTTTGTCAACACAGCGGGAGATTTAAAGGACGTCGGTGTCGCACAGGCACGTAAAATAGTGGTTCTCTGAATATTTCTGAGGTGTCATTGACAAAAAATGTGTCGATAGCAAATGGTGTGTAACAAGTAAGAGAATACAAGAACAAAAATCATTTGGATAAGATATCAACGGAAATTTCAAGAAAAACTTCGTACTTTGGAGTTTGGTTATCGTGCAACCTGGACACTAATTGTCGTTTGGTCCAAATTTTTCTCGATCGCAAAATTTAATTGGGCATTCTACGAAAAAAATAAGATCGCTGAAAGGAAAACAGGATCCTTGACAATGTTCTGCAAAAAACTGTATAATTCTGAGTGCCCAAAAGATTTATCCAAGTTTTTTCTGGTGCGGCCTGTGTAGCGTCAGGTTGTTGCCAATGGCAACGTATATATTTATCATCCTTACATTCATATTTTGCTATCTCTGATATTTTGTTGGCCTGAACGACGTAGATTTACCTCTATTGTAATGACTGTTGTGATTCATTTACTATTTGGATGCATTTTTTTTAACTTTTTACAATATTTAAAACTTTGGCTTTTGAATTTTTATTTTTATTTTCAAGCAGTTTTGTAACATTAAGTGAAATTGCCCCTAATACAGGAATTTCGACCAATAGAGCATGCTCTACTCAAGTACGATAAGTCCCTATCAATATCCCTTGCAATATTCCTATCTGCTAAGAAAACAGTGAAGAGATTAATGGCCTACATCTGTATATGTACACTGCATCTGCTTTGTATTATCTAAAAAAAAATTTAAATCCCTTACTGTTTCCGTAGGATTGAAATAATAAATAATGAAGTTTGATAAATAAAATATACATAGAATATTGCCAGGGAAACTGATAGGGACTTATCAACATCCTTGCAACATTATTTCTTGCAACTACAATAATACACAACAAATACTATTTCTTTCAGCTTGAATGGTGTGTTAATTGCATTTGACAATGTGAAGTTACTTCAACCATTTAGTGATATCCTGGATGATCAACCCTACATTCATTATGATACCAATCTTGATATGATCAATCTCGCACAAATAGAAACCTTAACCTTAATTTATAAGTGATCAGAGAAAATTAAATTTCAAGGTGCGTACTAGCTTAAAAGTATTTTCCGTCTAGTAGCATGGGCATACTTAAATCACAACAGCAACTGTCCCACAGAGCTTAACTGTGATGGGGAGGGGCCATTGAGGTACTCTCGAACAGCAGCATATTAATTGGTCGAGTAAATACCTGTACTTAAATATTTGTTTAAATTTTGCCGGCCACTTTTCTGGGACAATTCTAGTATCACCTATGTAGCATCAGGTTGTTGCGATTGGCAATAAATATATTTATCACCTATGCATTCATATTTTTGCTATCTCTGATATTTTGTTGGCCTGAACGACGTACATTGACCTCTATAGTGTTGAATGTTGGGATTCATTTACTATTTGGATGCACTTTTTAACTTTTGACAATATTAGAACCTTTACCTTTGAATTTTTATTTTTGTTTCAGACAGATGTAGATGAGATAGCATAAGTCAAGATTTTTTTAATTTTATTTTTATTTTTTCTTTGATATAAACCAAAGTAAAGAAATATGGACATTGACAGGCCTGTAAGTATCTATGAAAGCAATTAAAACAAGGCAGTATTGCTGAAGGCAATGAGTACTTGGGCCGTGATAGAGTAATTTTGAGGACAATATATACTACTATTCAAATATGGTCTTGAATTTCCTCCTGTCAATTAGGCATTTGATTAACTGGTTATTAAACGAAGCAATGGCATGACAACGGCAAAATATGTCTAGCAACTTGTTGTGAGTTTTAGGCAGGGGTTCTTTATTTAGTGGAAATTGCTTAAACTCCTTAAATATTCAAATTACAGCAAATTTCTTTGTTCTCGATGGTAGATGTCTAATATTTAGATGGGCATATTTAGATTTCTACCCTATAGTTATCCCTATATACCAAAAATCGGACATTCAGCTCTATAGGCTTGCTCAGAATTAGATATGCGCATAATTAATGAGGTACAATATGTGGTGTCATAAGGTGTCCCATCATACCAAATATGAAGGGTGTAGCACTTGTGGTTACTGAGTTGTGGACAAATAAATATATTTGAGGTCAAAGGTCATTGAGGTCACGTCACATTTTGTCATAATAATTGTATTGCTAAGTTATTCCTATATACCAAAAATCAGACCTCTAGCTCTATTGGCTCGCTCAAAATAAGATATGCACATAATTAATGAGGTACAATATATGGTGTCATAAGGTGTCCTATCATACCAAATATGAAGGGTGTAGCACTTGTGGTTACTGAGTTGTGGACAAATATGTATATTTGAGGTCAAAGGTCATTGAGGTCACGTGACGTTTTGTCAAACAAATTATATTGTTAACTTATCCCTGTATACCAAAAATCAGACCTCTAGCTCTATTGGCTCGCTCAAAATTAGATATGCGCATAATTAATGGAGTACAATATGTGGCGTCATAAGGTGTCCCATCATACCAAATATGAAAGGTTTAGCACTTGTGGTTACTGAGTTATGGACAATAATGTATATTTGAGGTCAAAGGTCACCAAGGTCACATGATTTTTGTCAAAATGTCTGAGATATCTGCGTGAACCGATGGACTCACTGATGGACTCACGGATGGATATGACCCAATCTATAAGCCCCCTGGACTTTATCCGTGGGGACAAAAAACTGTGTCACTGCATCCTTTAGGCAATATGAATACGATGAGAACTAAATTTTTATTTTTCTTGGCCTTATACATGGGAGTCTATGGAGAACTGCCTTATACATGGGAGTCTATGGAGGTGTAAACTAAAAAGTCCTCTAACACGGCCAAATTCGATCGCATTGTGAAACAAATCGACGTGCATCTGTATGGGGCTGGGTACTATTCTTGTGCAAAGTTTGAAAGAAATTGACCAGGGCATGTCTGAGATATCTGCGTGAACGGACGGACGGACGGACTGACATGACCAAACCTATAACTCCCCCAGGAGCCCCCGTGGGCACTAAAAACAACGCAACAGTTATTACAGCTACACCGGCGGTAGGTTCATATCCAGAGCCCCGTACGTTCTGCCGCCGTCGCTTGAAAACAATCTCATAAACCTGGCCATATGGGCAACTGTGTATGGGCAGCTGGATGCTTGACTTACCGGAGAAGGCGAGCTGTCACGTTCAAGCTCAGGATTATTTGTCGATCAAATTTCAGTAAATTTACCTTACCTAGATGAAATTTTGTCTATAGGCTGAAATTTCGCCGAAGTTTGACAAAATTGCATCGATTTTTCAGGTTCATATCCGACATTTTTGAGTTCTCAGTGCAGACAGAAATAAGTTTTGAGGCAACATGGCTGCGACCCCATGTTGACCCTAGCCCTGCGTACGATGCTATGTGCTACAGCTAACACACAGCATCGTACGCAGGGCTAGCGAGAGAGTTGCCGACATCGACGGTTATTTACGAGAAGTGAATTAAAGACTGTCATTTTTGGAAGCGATCGAGTAGCTGAGGTAGGCTGGGATACGACTTGGGCCCAAGAACGCTGAATTTCGGCAGTAATTTGGCTTTTTACGTCAAGTCCCAAAATGGATTTGAAGTCACCGACCCTACGTACGGGTCTTTGCAGGGCTGTGGTGGGCGGGGCGATTAGCTGTAGCGGAACACACAGCATCGTACGCAGGGCTAGTTGACCCCAAGTGAAAATGTGTTCGCGATCAAATCTTCCTACATTTTTTCAGAATTTTCGACAAAATCATTGCTTCTTAAATCTTTTGTAAAATATAAAATACTAAATAAAAATGCGATGTGCCATGTCTGCAGATTTCTAAAATATCGTTCGTTGACCGTTCGACGGAATACTCATTTCGCAAACTTGTGACGCAGTTGAAATTCAGTTCTGACCGCCAAATAATCTTAATGAGACGAGATCATTCTAGACATCCTCCAAATTATCCAACCATTCGCGTTAGAGTTCAGCTCGCTTAGAGTATCATAACATTCTTCGGCCTTCGTTTAGATCGACCCTAATCTCTCCCATTTAGGAAATAAATACACAAGCTACCTTGACAAAACTTCGTGCACCATCCAGGACCAAACGCACTACAAATCTGTCTTGACGTCATCATCTCCTTACATGGTAATCGGCATACCGTATTTTTTAGCAAAGGAGACACAGAATACGTTGGAGTATTCAGTTTCAAAACGTATTACATTGTGTGATGTTGTCAAAAAAAGGTAATGTTACTGCAGTGGTATAAATTACACAACACAAAAGTTCAAATCAGTTTATTTTGGACCGGCTTTACCAACATTCATATTGTTTCCATGCCAGATTTGACCACGTGCTTACTGGCGACCCCTTTACATGCAAATTTTGTGTCAAATGGTGTGTTCTCCTGGAAAAACAAACGTACGATTTCTATATGAAGGAGGCGAAATTTGCCCTCAAAACTCGAAACCACCCCTTTATGGGGTGTGCCTAGCTATTTTGAACGAGCTTCTCGAATCTGCAGCTCTATTTCGAAATAATGGTCTGGTTTTCTCAGCTCAAGGATAAGTGTTCTCCATCGCTGTGGGTATTACTATTCTCAACTGGGGGTACAGTTTCCAGTCGTAATGTTTTTCATTGTGTCCGGGATATAAAACCTTTCCTTTTCACAATTTTTCTTTGATTAACACTAGTCCACATCTTGTCAGCGATTAAACATGTTTCAAGTTTAAATGTTAAATTCTGGTCTCGAGCCCTCTTGTTCGACCAAACTGAAATTACCCCTCCCACTTTGGCTCGTCCAGTGAGTGTAGCAAGGGTCGTGCATCGCCTAGGAAACGGAGGGTGCATTAATTGTTGCATTTCGATGCACATTTTGATTATATTCAGAAGATTTTGTGGCAAAAACTCAGATAGAGAAGCATTAATATTCACATCTCACTTATTCAAGACTGGCTGAGAGCAGCACTTCAATTCAGTTAACATCATTACGCCATTTATTATGCCAAGAAAGATGAAGCCAAGACATTTTGCCCTCCCTGGTCTCAGCCAGAAATGGTTATACCTTACAGAGTTTTTTCCCACGGAATGAAAACAAATGTACTTGGGCTGAGGCCCAAGTACAATAATGTTTAAGCAAGTACGTTGAGGCACGGTTACATGGCAAAATTGGTTTATTTTGATCATTAGCCAATTTTTTGAAAGTAAAACCTCGGATTTGAACGAAATTCGGTACAGACTCACATTTTTCAAAGGCTTATATTTTGGCGTTGAAAAAATTTCCATATGGGCAGTGACGTGATCATAATGACGTCTTTTTGGTGCAAAAAGTGCCCCCAGTATAACAACATAAAAACAACGCCTAAATTTCACTGTTTGCGATAATATGGAAGCATTAACTATTGTTCGATCTATTTAAACTTTGGCAAAGCCTAATTTGTTCTCATTAAGCTGTGTAGCGAATATAAGACAGAATGACATAATATTCGTACAAAACACCACAAACTTCAGTTTTTTGGAGTCCTCTAGAAACGTTAATGCATGAAACTTTCATTTGCCATTTTGCAATTTGAAAGAAAATTTCATTCTGAAAAGCTTCTGGAAAACCATTTAGCCATAAGTCGATGCTACCGGCTTGTTAGAACGCTCGAAGTATGATTAATATATTTTCTACAGCGTCGATAGCCTTCACAACTAAATGCGCATGCGCAGTGCACAATTATAATATTTATGAGGCCTGATTAATTATTCATGAAAATTCCAGCCAGCCATTCCTTAACGCACTTGTGTAGTGACTTCCAGGGTTTACTGCTAGATAACCTCATCCTGACCATAGATGCATGGGGGATCGATGTCTGCCAATAAAATAAATCTCAACCAAAAGTTACTTGCCAATTGGCGTAATACCATAGCTAACATACTGTTATGCATGCTCTGTCCAGCACATCTGTCCAGCACATCATAAAGGTTTTCCTTAAAATATATTTGTTTAAAGTTTGCCAGTTAATTTTCATGAACAGGGTAATATCTTTATTACATACCTCGTATATCGAACGTCGCGCGCTCCATAGGATTCAATGGTAACTCGCCGATGACGTAGCGGGCCGCATAGTCATCACTGGACTGAAAGTGAACCGGAACTATTTTCAACTTGAAAACTTTTGGAATTAAAAGTCTTGAAATTTCATGTTTTGCACAGAAAATACGGTTTTTTGGAAAATTTCTCCTAAAATATTGATAAACCGCATAACAGTAGTTTAAATATATCAATGCGCCATTCGATGATGAAAATGTTCTATTTTAACCGTTTTTCGTCTAAAATCAAAATAAAGCATTTGACTATAATTTTCCAATAAACGTAAATATTTTTGGTGCAAACTGAGTACGAGAGGCATGTAATAAAAACATTATAGCCCAAACAAGCGACTATGTACCCTCGGGGCAGGAGACCATTTGCCCTTTTTACGTCGGGCAAATGGTCACCTACCCTCGGGCACATAGTTCCATTTTTGGGCTATAATATATATAATTACCCGGTAACAATTAGTCAACAATTAGTGAGCTGGTACATCTCAACTCAAATTCTGTGCATGATTTATGTTCAATGGGTTAATTTTATATGTGGCCTCAGACATTGTTTTTCCCATCTAGTGTTTCAAATATTGGAGGTAGAAACGTACGAGTAAATTTTCTGTAAATAAGTACATATAGTTTATCCTTTAAATTAGGCCACAGTGATGAATTCTTTGTTTCACATCCCATGCACATGGGTTTTTGGAGGTTTCATGAAAAAACACTGTATTTCAACAGGACTTACCTTTACCTTTTCCGCCTACAATCATTGCTTACAAACTTTGTAAAGTGTTTTCGCATGGTTGCAGAATATTGCATCGTTGTGCAAATTATGAGGTGAAAAAGAGGTTTCTGGTTTCATTGTGGATATTATGTATGGTAGATATGGAATAAAAATATTAAAGACTAATCATGGAAATTAATTTTGCTTGTTCCATTTCCAATTGTACAGTTGCTAGATATTATTATACAGTGCCTATATATTCTCATGTAGGATTAACTCGGTATCATTTGGAATCAGAAAATGTATTTACATTTGTAAAGCTGTACTATCTATAACTGTTCCCCAGTTTTTATTATTTTGTCCTGTGTATCAAGTGTAGTTTCTCGTCAAACTCTGTAAAGCATGATGAATGCAAGTTTTTAGCCAATGAACACAACTTATTTGTGTACAATCACTGCTGTTTAATGTTGAAAATTGAATTTACGTCTGGATTTAAAGTCATTTGACGACAAAAAAACAATCAGACCATACACAACCACATCCTGTATTAACAAGCAGAAAACTAGATATTTTAGGAAGCAAGAAACGTTATAAACAAGGATACACAGAAGAAAAATAGCGAAGAATTGTCAGAAATTACAGACAGTAACCCTTTGCTGCAGATGCAAAAACTTGTAAAACACCAATGTTGAGAAGTTCCTATCAATGTCCCTTGCAATGTTCATATCTTCCTAGGGAAGTGAAGAGATTTGATCAGCACTTCATCTGGATATATACACTGCTTTAACACTGCTGTGCATTAAATCAGCTTTTCTGAAGTTCCTTGCTGTTTCCTTATGAATATTTGAATACTGCATGGGAAATTGACAGTGCCTTATCAAGTTTGGTATTTTATCTTTCTTGCATCTGCATTATAAATCCTTAAGATCAGAAAAGCACTGTCACTTGTTATGCTGTGATTACTGAAGAAAATGAAATATGTTAGTATCATGTCATTCTATTTCTGAAACACCGGATATACACTTGATAATCTCAACAAAACAATCCATTTTGATGCATATTGCATGATAGTTGCAATTTCAGGAAATGCATAGAAGACGCCAGACAGGTGGTACTAGAGCTGAGAGCAATTACTCTCTTTTTTTAATCCATATGCAGGACAAGAAGCTGACGTGTGTGCAATATCTGGATGCAAATATCCGGGAAGTAAACGTTTACAAACCTTGCCTGGTGTGTACGAGCTAAAAGATGATATTGTGTTAAATATGAACAACAAAGACCACATTAAAACCTGCAACAGACATTTCAACAATGAAAAAAAACGTGGCCACCCACATGGGCACACTAAATACCAAACCAAAAATAATCTGCCAAAAACAGTTACAATGAAAACTTGCAGTCTCTGTCACAAAGAATGCAATGTAAGTCAGTCACAACCATGCAATCTGCACTGTGTGTCACTTGGACTAACAAATCCCCAAACATACCAAGTCACATGTGATTTCTTAGATGAACATGAAGAAATACCATTAGAACAGAAAAAACTAGCTTTGATTAGTAGAAACAATGGAATTATTTTTTTTTCAACATCTTGTCTTGTCATATCTATCCTACCATGAGCTTTTATGAATTGTTTACGGTAATATTTTTAACCTTTACTTGTTAAATTAAATGTGTACATTTTAATCTCATAAGTGACTAAGTCAATAAACTAAAGAATTGCTTCAACAAGCTCCATTTGTATATGTATTGTTTGTATACTAATAGTATAGATGAGTTATTATTTCATTGTAAAGTGAAATAAAAAATAGTGTCAAGGACACAGTCGCTTCCATATAGTGTGCTAGGCAGATTTCAGAGATTTTTAACCAAAAATGGGATAAATTGCCCCAAAATTCAAATATACAAATTTCACTTACAATTTTGGCATATCTAACTTAGTTCAAAAATAGAAACCTGCATAATACAAATTTCAAAGCAGTTGGATAAGCCACATTTCAGAGAAGACTAATTTTGGACCAAAATAGGGAAAATTGGAAAACGAAACAATCCCATTTTGACCAAAATAACCCAGAATTTGGCTGTATTGCTTGACAAAGTCACTGGAAAATATAATAAACATATTCAAGTCACTGAGAACCATCCTTTCACCAAGTTTGAATGAGATACCTGACATAATTTCATATTAGAAAATCGATTATGATGTATGATCAGTCAGGATTTTTAAGAGACACATGAATGGAGACATCATAATGACAGCTGTTCACCCAGCAGGGTGCAATGAAACAGCTGTTTTTGCAGTGCCAGCTGTTTAAGGTAGTTTTAATATTTTTCATATGATATATTTGTCAAACTCATTGGGAGAACAAAAATACAAGAAAAATACTCAAAAGTTACAGCTCATGGAACTTTAATTTGTTTACATTGTGTGATTGACCTTTTTTTTTGCTCTGACAAGCAAACAAACAAATTTATTTTGTGACTAACTCTGGCAAGATGAGTTCATATCAGGGTGGTGTAACACTGTGTCACACCACTCATGACTGGTCAAACGGTCTTGTTTATTAGTGAAATTAGAGAAGAAAATGAGCATGTGATTCATGGAACGGATTTGTGATGTTGACAATCAGAAAGTTTCATCAATGTTTTCAAGAAAGTAACTGCCCTAGATAAAGTTGAAGACAATATCTCCTTTGATCTAAGCCCTCCATGCCAAAGTCTCCATTGTACTGATCCTCTCACAGATTAAACATTGAAAAGTTCTTAGATAGGGTGAACTTGAACATGAAAGAACTGCAGTACTCAAGTGGCATACTTCAGGAAATATGACATCTAATCAATTCCAGCAATCATAATCATTCAAGTAAATTACCAGGTCCAATAAACAATAAAAACAAACAAACAAACAAAAAAAGATCAATGATAAAATCAGTAGTACAATCTTGAACCACTTTATAAGATCAGCGCCTAGTTAACCAGGCTAGCTAGCATGCTATACCCGTCAAGATTGAACTAGAGTGACATGTTATTGTACAGTAATTCAGCTAGCTGCCAAATTACTGTTCTGGGTCAAAGTCAGGAATGCTGTCTCTCATCATCTGAGTGACAGATTTGTCATATTTGACCTTTGATTTTTCTCACTTTCTGTGACAAAGCTGCTACATTTCCGGTCGAAATTTGCAAGATAGATAGCTGTTTTCACATCCTCAAAAAAAGTGTCTCAGATTTCCCCTTTCATTGTTATAAAGATATGGGCAATTAAATGTGTTTGACTAAATTTTTTATTGCTCAAAAAAAGAAGGGCAAGCATAAGAAATCTTTGACACTGTTTTCAAGCATATAACAATATCTTTCCATGATATAAATTTGAGCAAAAATCTATCGTGGATCCTTGGGTCCTATTGATTTTCATAACTTTCCTAAAATTGATCTTCTGAAAATCAACTATGACTGATTAAGACATCATTTATTACATGTAATGATTCTAGAATTTCAATGAATACTAATTATGAGTATTATAACAATTACCTGGTGTTTCTACATGATAATTGGTGGTGTCACGGTCCCCTCCACACCGTGGTGGTGTACATGACAAATATGCGTTTTATAATATGAGTATGACAGCCATTAAAATATATCAAACCTGGCAAAATTCTTTAAATGTATGGATAAATCTTTTGAAGAAGGGCAAACCTTTCAAAATTGGCATGCACTAACCTGGTGTACCAAGGATTCCATATCTGCAATCGAAATCAGTGCCACGTAAATGAATATGTCCCATCCAGGCGGTTTTTTGCAGCAAAAACGTCATTTTTGGACGATTTTAGGTCAAGTGGTGATGACCACAGCTGACAATTTTTCACGAATAAAACCAAAAATTAATGCAAGAGCCTGTCAAAAGCACACGAAACATAAATTCCGGTTCACTATCGAATCAAAGATATCATCCTTCAGTGAAATGAAAACATATTTACATGACAAGGAGCTGAAATACGACGGGGTCGTTTCTGTATCGGCGACTCACTCACGCCCGCTATCAGCTGTTTGACCTCTGACGTCAAAAATGTACATAGCATAGGACCGCGCGTCGCGTTCGAGTTTTCCCCTCCCTCCTGGTCAGAACGGAAGCCGCAACTAGAAACCTTTGACCTTCAGAATGTATAATTTAAGTTTTCATTATTGATACGGGTAAACAAACTAACCAAGATTGTTTGGGATATGTGGTTCATGGGTCAAGCAGAGCGCTGTTTATTAACACGGACATGACAATCTGTGTGCTTTTGACGATGGCCGGTCAACATTTAAGGGGAGAAACTCACTCTTGCTGCGTAAAAACTGACACGTCGTCAAAAGTACTTTCATCTTAAACATTCAATCCTAATTTGATCCTAACTTAACGCCATTCGTTTCTGACTAACATCAAAATGCAAGATATTGTTCATGCACCAATGCGAATAGTTGGCGAAATGTTTATAAAACTGTGAAGACGCATTAGAAGCACGGCCATACCCAACCAGATCGATCTATATGCGTTGGGAAGATAGTGATGTCACAGTCTTTTCGAACGGAAACGGGGATGTTTAGGTGATAGCAAAGACGATGAATCACTCAGTTCAATAAAACATTTCTGATATCATATTTTTTATGTCATTTTTTTAAACCATTAAACCCTGCGTGATAAAAAACTTTTTGGACATATCTTTTTAATATGTCAATGCCTGGACACGCTTTAAAAATGCATTATATAACGAGTACCTACTGTATGTCTTACTGCTGTCGGGGAAAACACTTTTTTGCGCCTCTATCGGACTCAGTCGCAGCCACGGTCTTTCCCTTACACGCTCGCTTTCCCGAAAATGTGTCTTTAGATAAAAACAACTTCACAGTGAAGTATGTAAAACCTCCAAGTTATTTCAATTTGATATGCGAAGACACACTGATAAAAAGTTATATTAGTCTCAAAAGTAGTAAAAATCATACCGCAACACTCATCAATTATGTCTCCCCTGACTGCGACCCTTGTTTGATGCGTTAAGTAGTTGAGTATGAGGAATGAATCAAAATATGCACTGATTCACGCGACTGAACTATCATGTTCTTGGTAGCTCACAGCCGTTTATGGCCGAGAGGGCGAAAGTCACCAACCTACAACCCCGCTTGTATTGTCCAGCACACAACCGAACGGTACGAGATATATCGCTCTAAAACTTGCATCGTATGTAAATTTTGTCTTGTTTTGTAATTTGAAAAACAAGATTGATCCGAAAGTGCATAATACATACTGCAAGAGCGCAGTTGATAGACTGAACAAGTTAACGAAATCTTTTCCCACGATACTTCCGTTCTTGTTCTTGACTTGTTTGCCCCTTCCATAGACCCTCATGCCCCGTTTGCTTACTTACAAGGTAATGTTCAGTATGCCCATGAAGTTAAAATTGTGTTTGCGAACCAGATGGTCACTAATAAAAAATATTAACGGAATCTTAACAATATTTGATGACCCCTCCACCCTTGTCTGGTTATGTTCGATTTGTGTTAGACACGTCGACCAACGTCATTTTTGCCGACCCGGGGCCAAACGAAGTCTATCGTTATAGGAGCGTGTTGTGATTGATTGGCCAGTTATCACAATTAGATTCTTGTCAGTGTGATTTCTTTTGTTTTCCATAGTCTGGTCAATGAAGTCAAAGTGTTCAAGGTTGACTTTGTTATTCTTACGAGATGCGTCCGTAAGGAGACCACGCTTTCGAAATCGCCTGAGTAAAAGACCTATAGCATTAGCAGACATGATGTTACCGTCCTCCTTTCTAGCCACTTTTTATGACGGACTTCTTAAATCCTTCAGACAGTACTTCGTCTGACGCATATCGTCAATTAGGTGAGCTTTAAGGGCGCAGGTCTCCGTGTTTCTTGTTGATAGTGGTGATGCCATTGGGTTGTGCGATGTACAAGGTGAACCACAAGGTGAACCAAAGATGCAGTATCATCATTGTGTGTATACTTGCCAAAAGTCTATGAGCTTATGATGTAATAGAATCAATATATTTCAGCAAAATTTGTCTTGATTTCATTTAACGTGAGTGATGTGATCGCGTAATAGCCATGCGATCGTGTGGCAAGCACACATATCCACCAAGCGACAGTTCCTCGGTCACGTGACCTGGCCAAAACCACATCAACAGAGTTAAGACGAATAGAAGATAGGGATTGACTGAATTAGATGAAAATCTTTATTTAAAAGTCAAAAAACAAAACCGCTAAGTGACCAGTGGCACAGCGTAACATGTCAATATAGAAACTACGATGCGTTACTGAGAGCATCGACCAATCAGAGAGCAGCATTCATCAAGCCACGAACTTTCACGTATGGCTTCGAGATTTCACGTGATCTAGGGTGTTTGCTTCAGAAACTCTACAATCTACTAAATACTAAGGGGTCTCAACTATTTTACACATGCGCAAACGCCATCTTGAAGACTGACTATGTTCATGTCGAAAACCGGAGGTCGAAAGACGTAAGTATCGCCGAGATATTGCAATCTGAATCTCGCTTGCTGTGATTTTTGCAAATGGTAAAATGGCATTGGCTGCTTACACTGAACGTAAACTAAGAAAGGCCAAGCTTGAGTTTTTAACCATGTCACATTATTATCACAACAAATCATGTTAATTTGACAGAAATAGTTCTAATACAGAGTCTAAAAGCATCAAAATTCTGTCGATCGGCTGGTCGGAACTTCGACACTCTGTGACCCATATCAAACCAGCTTTTTACTCCCGTTACGCTAGAGCTACGTCTCAGACGTCACAGTTCGACCAACCCCATCCCCTGCTGATAGTTTTGGAATGAGACTGAGAGTATTAAAATGTTTTGCAACACAACAGTAGTTGAAAGACAAGTTGTAACGGTTGGAGTTGCATCTATCACTTATTTGGACCTCGTCGAGCAGTTTGAACTAGAGGTTTTGCCTGTCTTCGCTATAGGTGAGTGGATGCCGTACGTTGTGAGTTCAAATTCGTTCGAAAATTTACTAAATTGATCAACATATACAGACGGCTGTGACCGTTTTTGGTAGCATCCTGTCAGTATTGACTTATGGTCATGTCTCGTTGAAAATTTGTTTTCTCGTTTTTAATTTCATGGAATGGGGAAAATTACAGAATACCAAAGTAAGCAGTGTTTTCGAGTCAACACAAGATTGCACAGGACAGCACGGCTAGAAAGGAGTTTCCTCTGTATTTCCATTTGCTATCTGATGCTGTGGACCATTTGCAGTCACTTACCCAATTAGTCCCAATCAACTTCCTACAATATTGGTGAGTTAAAATGCATTTTGACCAACGCACGTCAGTTATCATATCCTTCAATGACCTATTCAAAATCGTTATGTATATGATACAATACAATTGATTCATTTCTTCTATTTTTAAAACCGCTGTTCTCTTCACGATATCTTTGACGTCTGGGAAACACATGATATCGAGATGGAGGGACATCCTTCCCACCTCCGCTCATGCCGGAAGTCATCGTCCATGTAGATTATAAAAATATAATTGGCTGTTTGTTATTTCTCTCCATGAGAGTTCATAAGGACAAAGTCTTGTTAAAGGATGTGGTCATCGCGCTGCGCATTCGTGACTTTTTTGTAGATAAACATAATTTTTTGTAAACATAAATCTTCGCAACTTCCATCGAGGGGAGATTGAAGCGGTCCCTCAATTTGTAAACGCCTCTGTAGGACTCAAGATCATGCAACAGTAAATATTAAGCTCGGAAATGAACTTCAGTGGTGTATTACAATTTATACACTCAAGGCAATACACTCGGCACATTATGTCGCCGAGTTTACAGTCCAATTCATGGTGAACAAATGGAGTTTGATCGCGCGTGGTCAAGTTGGTGGTACACAATGCTATGTACAGTACAGCAATAAAACATCACTAAAATGATCAACATAGTATATATATATATATATATATATATATATATATATATATATATATATATATATATATATATATATATATATATATATATATATATATATATATATATATGCCAGCAACAAGCAGAATGTCTCTCACAAAATTTACACACCAAGAGCAGGACACGGCAGATGCTGTTGTATCTTTTACAATAGACAGTACTCAATACCGTACCGCCCCGCGACAGACTTGACCCACAACCCACTGTTGATCACTATTGCTAACTTTTTCTTTTAGTAATACGTGATAATAAATAGTCAAATGACAAGAACAAATAGACAAAACGGTTGGGAAATCGCACGGCTACACACAGGGACGTGTCGTGAGATCCTGTGACTACAACAGTCATGATTGTAACACACCTCATCCGCAGTCTGTATTCTAATTCGCCAATTGATAGTCACGTGGGATGCGTTCTTTTTGTGCTGATCCACGTAAACGACGTCATCAGGCATCATTTGTTTGAACTGTTGCCTGCCAGGCATCAGTTCCGAAAAATGATGCCCGCTGACGTCAAAAACGATATTTGACGCGAACGCGGACCGGAATGTAAACAAAGATGTCGTCTGCGGCCGATCGAAACTATAATCCAGAAATTTTTTGGTTTATCCTACTTTCTGAAGAAGAATTGAATGCTTTGGTTTCCAACAAGGACTCGATACGGACAAAAACTATAATCAAAGGTGAATTGAACGTTTTGCAGAAGTATTGCGATCTTTTTAGGAAAAACTTTTTCTCACTGAACCACTCAAACATATTACATCATAGACCTACATGCGACAAGTGTTGTGTATAGTACGTTCTTATGCATGGCTACGGATGAGGTGTGTTACAAAACACATATTGACTGGCATGAGGGCAACAGCATACGTCTTTAAACCCCTCGGGCCTGTGAGTCACCCCAAATACAGACTGTTTCCCTCGGCCTACGGCCTCGGGAAACAGTCTGTTTTGGGGGTGACTCACAGTCCCGCGGGTACAGACGTATGCTGTTGCCCTCATAGCCAGTCAATATGTGTATACTGTGATCGAAGGCTTAGTGTAGGTCACGGGTGCTACGCAAATTTTACCTCCTGATTGCTGGGCAGGTATGAATCCTCGTTCAAATAAGATAACCCTACAAAAGACCTATGTGAAATGTCTGTCGCTAATTGATACCTGTACTCGGTTTTCCTCGGTTGCGCCACACCGCGGGGGTAAACTTCGTAGTGGAGTCGGATTCTCCACAGCCGAATGGGAAGCGCAATATACACGGTTCTCTTGATACCGACGCTCACGCAGACAACGGAACAGATTCTCATTGCTCAGTTGCTGCAGCGGGCATTGCTCTGCGAGCTGTATGTTTCTGTTGCTTGCGTTATTGTCAACTGGACTCTTGTTTGGACTCTAAAAATAAAATCCCTCGTCCTTGTTAGCGATGTCGTAGACTAGAGCCCGGGTCATTTGACAGTGTCTGGGAATATAACACGCTACGGGAAATTGTTCTCAAGTACGCTAAGGGATAACAGTAGCAGAGCCCAATTCAAGAAAATCGTGATCAAATGTGATCTCAATACAGCGCGTAATTCCTGTTCAATAGTCAGCAGATATTTAACTCAGATTAATTTACCTGCTATTACGTGTTAGCTTTGATAAGTGTAAATGTTTGTGCCGTTTTAACAAGTGGTAAAATTGCAAAGACTGTAATCAACCCGTAACTTAGTGAGGCGTTCGTGGATTGTTTCAACATGGGGACCCCCTCACGAGCATGCGCAGCGAAACGACCACCGCTCTTAAACTTCAGCAGAAAGAAAGTTTAAATCTAGCTAAATTACAAACAAAAAACTCGGCAAATCCTTTTCAAATTTTACACAGATAATGCACAGGCAGATAAAGAGACGTTGGGACTCGTATACGTGCGTAGGAAAATCCACCAACATTTACTCATTGCAATTTACAACCTCTACGCGTGCCAAGACTTTCCTTGTGTTGCTTTGCATTAGCCAAAATTTTATTCAGTATTGAGCGGACGTAGTCTTCTTTTTGTGGATCCTCAGGTGCTGGACTTTCTTGGCTGTCATCATTTGCAATGGCAAAAATAAAACCTGTATCGAAGCCCTGATAATCTGATAGCTCCTGTTTCATAGACGCCAGTGAGTCAACATCCATCTGGTCTAAGTGAGTGATGATAACGAACACAGGAATTTCTCGTCCTATTAGACAAAAAAAATTGTAACATTAAAAACGGAATCAAATGCTGTGATCATAAGGGCGCCATTTGTTTCAAAGCTTGATGTGATATCATCTTCTGTAACTGGAAGTTTCTGTATATGTAAACAATTTTTCCTCGGGTAGGAGGTCTACGTTTTGTCACATTTCACAACAATAGTTTTATATTTGAAACTTTTGACAAGCGAAGGTGACTCTTCTGTGACTTCCTTTAATGATCGTTATTCTGTTTGGCCCCCTTAAAGAGCGTGAGTCCACGTATACTGTTATCTTTATTTTCTTTCTTTGACAAGTAATTTCGAACTTGTTTGATTACAAACAAAAACATTCTCATTACTGTCGTAGACACTAATCATGGAAATGAGCAGAAAAAGATTCATATGACGGTAATGCTAGCTAATGCTAGGGTTTTCGCTGGAGTAACTGTTTGTACAACAAACCTTTTGTAACAATGTGATCTAAATAAAGCATTGTCTCATTCAGAATCTAACCTGAACTCTGTGCACATGACAATGCAGCTGATGCAATCTCCTCAATATTTGCTGTTCCATTCTGAACAACAACCACTGCGTGAATTTTACGATGATGGCGGCCTATCAGTCTTGTACTTTCCCCAATTTCTTTGTTTGGCTTCTCCTTTCCTTGAAATATATTCTGCAATTTTCTTTTAAGATTAATATCAATGGCTTCGTCTGTTTTCAAGGCAGAGCCAGGCACATCAAACAACATAAAAGACGAATTGTTGACACGAAATTCGTGTCTCGTGAACAATCTTGTGCCTACTGCTCCTGCTGGGTGTGTTTGCGCTCTATGGGCTGGCTGTGCTAGTGACTGAAATGATTCAATTCAAGAAAAAATCTGTAAATAAAGGTAGCAGTGAATAAGGGTATTCACAACTGTCTCATTTAAATCCCTGTATGACATATCAAAGATTTAACGTAAAGTAACTGTGCATTACGGTGTATCTTATTAAGAAGGATTTTTTCAATTTTATTCACGTATATTGAACCCAAAAACTGGTATATTCTATTCATACAGAGTAAATGATTTGATTGAAAAAGTGTCTTGAGCATTTTATCAATGTGTAATTATCAGTAAACGTGCAGGCGTTGCACCTACCTTGCTTATTGTATTGATTGTTGATGATTTTCCGTGCGATGGAGACCCAACAATGGCAATATTTTGTTCCAAACAAGACTGCTCTAATTCTCCTAAAAAAAAAACTGGAATTAGCCATCATAGTTACATATCAAAATTGGCAATATATAAGTCAAAAAGTATTGTCGCTCATGTGTGAAAGTGATTCACCAGCAATGAAAACCGACCGAGATGAGTGCATATAAATGGTTATGATATATTTTACATTATTTCATTTATTTATTTATTTATTTATTTATTTATTTGTTTATTTATTAGATATTTATATCTTTATCTATTTATTTATTTATTTATTTATTTATTTATTTATTTATTTATTTATTTATTTATTTATTTATTTATTCATTTATTTATATTACTTAGCTCCCTCGGTTGCAGGGAAGACCAGTGTAAAATAAAACAAAATATATGCAATAAATAAAACTAATAAACATCACTGTCTCTGTGTTCGGGTAATGCTTAATCGATGCAATCCATTCTATTGTTGTTTTGCAAATCGTTTTTTGAGGTGAGTTCTGTAAGTATATATGATTTAATGACTCTGACATAGGTAGTTTATTATTATTATTATTAAACAACGCACTTCGACGCACTCTTGCTGGAGTTGGGTGTATTCTGATGACCCTGAGAGATTAAATTTTATACTGTAGTTTTCGCCTTCAGGCTAAAACGGAAGGGGGAATCAGCCGCCATGGCATTTCTTTGATTTAAATAATCCCATCTGCCTTGGGGTTTACAGGCATTTTCAATGATGACAGATGTTTACATTACTCAACGTTTTCCGAAACTTGGACCCAATGTTTTATTTAAACCGTCTTAGCCAACAACTGAATTTTCATTTATTTATTTTTCAAAATTTCGGCGAAGACTAAAATCTGGGAACTCAAAAGTAACCTTTCTTTGACTGAGTAATATTTCAATAACTCTGAAATTCCACTCATCTTTGAATGCCTTTCTACTATCACATTACTATCTCATTCCAACTTTTCCCCACACAGAAACTGGCCTGCTTGGGATTATAACACATGCATAATACTACTGTTCTCGATGTTTATCTACAAATGTTAGATCAGCCCAATGTTTTGACACCTTTCACGAAGCGCGTATGTGATTGGATAAAATGGCTGTTCTGAGCATTTGTAATTACCCCTAGGCCTATGTACTGGTCAGACATCCTGTTGCCTATATAATAGTAGTTCTAAACTACAAAAAGCTGTTACACTACTAAAAAGTTTCGTTTGAGACGCCATGCCGAGTTCCTTCTCAGTGGGTTCTAACATAGGGGTGGATTTAGATCAGACGCTACAAGACAGCAAACGATACAGAAATTGTGTGACATACATTAGAACTGAACATTCATCTACATTGAAACGTTGAATATATTGTACAGTATAGCAGTCGAAAAATCCGAACTTCGGTCATATGTTTTCACCGTGATGTGACGCAACAAACATGGAGGTAGCTCCATGCAACAAATGACTCAATCGCCACGCTAAAACCCGGATGTTTCGCGACGAGAATATAGAGAAGCCGTCGGGGATGTTGGGGGGGGGGGGGGCTAGAACTGCAACAAATCGACATCAAATTGTTCAAGTTGGTGACAGTCATATCAGTTCAGTAAAGATAAAAATTTGCAACACACGTGGTTGGGCCGGAAAAAGAAAACTAAATTCCATGGTGTCCCACCAATCCACATAGTGGATCCATGGAGTAAAAAACTATGATGTCCCCTACATCACGGACAAGGTCTGTGCCTACATGGATTGTTAATACTAGAGGAAATGATTCAGGGTCCGTTTGTGTTCTCTAAAAAGTTGCCACAAGCTTTAACTAGGTGCTAATTGTATGCATTCAATCCCTCTCCATAGAGAAAAAAATGGTCATGTTTTTTCTGATGCACCATGGCTACGATGCTGTGTGGATCTTTGTATACATGTTGCGTTCACTATGTCACTACGCGCGCCAAAGGTTTCAACAATATTTATTGATTCAGTGCAAAAATAACCTGTCTTTCTCAATTGTGTCATTAGGAAGGAAATTAGTAAGAAAAGTATAATTAAAAAACAAAAGACAGAAATTTCATTTAATACTTCATTTTAACTTGAGAATATTCTTTAAAGCGTAATTAGGAAATAAACAATTTTCAACGATTTGAAAAATTCATACATCCACACTTATCGACGTACATACACGTATAATAGTTCGCGTAAAAGGTGCATTTAGTGCTGATTTTACAAAAAAGTATAAGATGTTTACAGTGGTACGTACACAAAAATCACAAGAAAAATACTAAAAACGAGTGCTACCACTCGGAAAAATATTACAAAATATTAAAATGTGAACCACAAACATAACATCATTATAAAAGAAAGACAGACAAAAAAGCCATGCATACATAAAATTATTTATGTACTTAAGAAAATTAAAATGCAGTACGTATTGTAGATAATCAAAAATATAATATGAACCACCAGCCACTTTGAAAGTAAAGAGAGGAAATCAGAGAAAAAGTTCGACAGTGATGGCTCTAGGCAAAAGTGGACATCATCTACTAAAAAAAATAAATAAAATAAAATAAAAATAAAAAAATGAAAAATGCCATGGACAACAGCAAATACAAAAAAAAACGCGTGGGCCTGTGGAAAGAAAAAATGAGCACTCCCCACAGCAAAAAAAAAAACGAAAAAAAAAGAAAAAAAACGAGCACACGACACACAAAACCAAACGCGCGAAATTACAATTAATGGTTCACGTTTCCTTCGATCGATGAATCCCAAACAGCTGGGATTCCGATCACCACATACTCCAATGTTTGACGAAATATTAATTGAGCATTTCAGTGATAACTTTAACATATTGAATCCTAGCTCTGTTTGGCTGGGCCCTGCCAAACAGAGCTACGTGAAACCTAGCCCTGCGTACAGGTCAGTGTGTTCCCGGCGTTATGGTGGAGACCGTATCACGCCGGGAACACACAGACCTGTACGCAGGGCTACTTGAAACCGTACTTGATAAAGCGAAGTGGGCAATATCACCCAAAGAACGTCCAGATTAACAGTGAATAGTTCCAGAGAGTCAAGTTAACTGAGCCAATTTGAGACAGTCCACAGTTCAGATCAGGGGCGAGACGTACAACCCATGTCCGTTCATAGCAAACATTGCGAACATATGGATGCCTTAGGTGCGGTATGGCAGGGGCCCACTGCAGCTATGCAGGCCTTCCACCGAGCCGCTCTGTCATCGCCGTTAATGATTTCTACACGGTTTTACGTGTGGTTCGATACATAGATCGAACCACACGTGACCGTGGATTTCTACGATGGAATGAATTCAAATACCATAATAATAATCCACCTCGTTGTTTGGTAATTCCTCGTCTATCCTCAAAGATCACCCAAATCATTAAAAATGAATAGTTTTTAAGAAATCTGCCGCGTGTTTTAAAGAACGTCCATCGCAATGCATCGTTTTCCGTGTTCGACAAGACGAGCGACGTATAACTATAAACATGCACTATGATGCAACCGCGATCCCCAGGACCGGCACAAGCCTTACGAGTAAGTATGGCGAGAGTGTCCGGCCTTCACAACGCCAGACACTCACTATACTCGCAGGGCTAGACCACAGGCGTACGGAACGTTTCGTAGATCGTCGTCGGATGGGAAGTGACTGACACTGTGAGGCCGAAGGCCGAACCTCGGTACTGTATAATATTACCAAGGTATGTCACGGAAAAATCGACCGGTGGCCCGAAACAAACGAAATAAAGCATCCTGTGAAGAGTTTTTTACAAATGTCAGATGGCGGGATTCACAAGCATAAACTTTCCCATGGTTTGAGTTGATTGCCTTGTTGCCAGATAGCTGAAGTTGTATTCACTTACAGTATAAAATTTACCTAACGGTAATGACGGTTGAATTTAGCAGTTGTGGGGTCACGGGGTCACTCGTCCACTCGCAAAGGCTTTCGGGAGTAAAAAAGCTATTCAAAATGGCGAAGTGGCAATGCAAGTGCGAGTACTCGCCGGACAGTTAATTATCGCCCATAACTGGCAGATTTGAAAGAAATGCTGTAACCAGAGTAAAGATTTGAAAGTTTGAAGGTATTTCCGACCGGTCGATGTAATTTTTTTTGAGGTAGATGCTTTATTTCGTTTGTTTCGGGCCACCGGTCGATTTTTCCGTGACATACCTTGTAATATTATACAGTACCGAGGTTCGGCCTTCGGCCTCACAGTGTCTATCACTTCCCATCCGACGACGATCAACGAAACGTCCCGTACGCCTGTGGGCTAGACCGGCACATACACGACATGTCGATCCCCGTTGCAGAATGCTTTATTTCACACAGTCCAATATATGGAGCTACGATATTTGTGCAGTAGCCTTATAGCTCTGGGTGGCAGGGCTGTGAGTTACCGGCGTTACACGGCCAGGCCGTATAACACCGGTAACTCACAGCCCTGCCACCCAGAGGTACAGACAGTATTCAGAGAACTAGCGGCTGCTTGTTCAGTGTCAAATCACAGTTGCGAGTGTAGTGATACTGTACCGGCCGCCGCGTACTATGCATAGAATATGCAATTATTCTATGCATAGTAAGCGGCGGCCGGTATGTATCACTACTATTGCAACTGTGTGTCAAGTCGGGCGCGTTCGCGTTCTACATGTACTACTGAAAACGTTGCCTCGAATCTAAACGGAGTGTTTTAGCCTGAGTCTTTTTGCCTTTGCCACACTCTGTTTTGATTCTAAAAACATGGTTACGTGTGGTTCGATACGTAGCGACCGCTGCGTGGTATGCAATTTTACTATGCATACCCACACGGCGGCCGCTATGTATCGAATCACACACGTAACCGTTGGCTATATAGCAGCTAGCCATCGTTTGTGTGGGGTAGGACTCCATGGTTTGGGCATAGACTGTCTATGGTTTGGGAGAGGTGGCCCTACACTGTACAGTGAGGGGGTCGCTGGTCGCCGGCGTGTACTGAACTAGCGACGGGACAGCCGGCCGCTAGCTTACCACCTCAAGTGTACATTGAGGCACGCCGTGAGCGAGGGGACTGCTGGCAGCCGACGAACCACAACGAATGTTTTGTCCACTTGTAACTGTTTAATATAGAATGGGACGTGTCGGTAACTTGGACGTCCATGAGATGATATTGAAGACTGAGAGACTGAGAAGCTGAGAGTTATCGCTGAAATACCCAAAATATCTTGTCCAACATTCGACTGAGATGATCCAAAACCCTCTGGCACTAAACTCTAACATCATGACGTTGAGAACATGTTAGGCTTTTTCTGTGGGGTGTCCCACTCTGTTTTATTTTCCCGAAGGGCACTCTTTTTTTCTACTTTTTTTAACCTCTCTTTTTTTTGTAACCTCGTTTTGTTTTTTTTTCCAAACTGACCTCGTTTTGGTTTCTTTTCAGCCTCAACGCCAGCGCGATCTCGGTCGACTTTTCAGTCGTGACTCTCTTTCTTATTTATGTCAGACCTAATGGTTGTTCGCTTTGTTTTTTGTAGTAGTGAAAGTACTATTTTTGTTTTTGTTTTTAAGCATTTCAATATTTTTTTGTGTGTGTGCTTGATTTTTTTGCTTTTTTCCCTTATAATCAGCATTCATTGCACCTTTATATCAAATACACGTGTATGTACGTCAATAGTATGGGAGTGTGGTATTTCCAAATTTTTGCGAACCGTTTATCTTCTCATTAAGGTTTAAAGAGTATTTTACAATTAAGTATTACATAACATTCTCCCCTTTTTGCAATAATACTTTTCCCGTTTATTTTCTTCCATAATTCCATCGAATTTTAATTTCAATCGAGAAAGACGGTTGCACGTCATCTTTATCTGTACAGACACATTCAAATATTAAGTGACACATATTTTCAAAGGAATGTTATTTTTATGAAAAAGTACATTAATAAAATGCAATGATATGACGAAAGAACTTTTTTCTTTATTATTCATACACGTTTAAGACTTTATTTAGAAAGAAAATTTGACAGTTTATTTTTACTCTATGACGATACATATTTTTGAAACATTTGGCGCGCCGTAATGTTACCCTGCACCACAATGAGGGAAACACTGTGGACGAACACGTTTGCAATGACCAAATACCATATGTACAATAAAAGAAGGGCCTCGGATACTCTTTGGCATCACACACGCGCTACTCCGCTCTGCATTACAGGTCTATAATACGGCTACGCGTAGTCGTAGCCGAGCACTCTTAACTCATACCGGCCGTAGGGCTAATAGCTGACCATCGTGCATCGGTTAATACTGTGGCAGAAAATTACTTTAATAGTAACCTCCGTGGCTTTTTTTTTGGTCGCGTGTACGTCAGTCCAAGGAGGTAAAAAGTTCTCTTTACCTCCATGGTTAGTCATGGAGGAGCGGGCTAGTACCTCCATGCTATACGGCATGTGGCATTGTGGAATATCTTTGTCATTGCATGCTCACTGTGCTTCGAATGCCATTACAAACGGCTTTAATAGATCTGCATAGTTTTTCCTGTTTGATGAACGTTAGTGTTGTAATTGTAGGGAAATTATTGAAACCAACAAATTTGTCTTTCTTTATTCGCAATAGCAACTGTCTTACTAAGAACATGGAGCTAGCTCCATGCAAAGAGTAATCTGAATTCGCTCCCCGGCCAACATGTGGGGGCTGTCAACCTGATGTAATAGCCATTCCCCAGATTTCAATTGATAAAGTGTGTGCGTAAACCAGAAAGAAAACTCATGAATTTTAATAGACGTGGTTGGTATGGCCGAGTTGGCCCAAATAGGCCATACCCACCACGTCTAAATCTGTTAGGGGAAAGCTGTCATAATTCAGCATTGAAATTAATTGGTAATGTGTACAAGGCAACCGAGCGGCCACAGCCGTGTTCTGGGCGCTGCTCACTGTATGTCGCAAAAGCTGCTTGCATGATTTCCGTTTGCACAGTTATCAGTAAAGTGCATGTTCTAACTTAAAATTAAAGACACGTGATTTTAAATTCGCCGATTGTATAAGTTAGGCCAAAAAAATAAATTGTTCTGTCCGATAACATGGTTTTAAAAAAGGGTAGGTCGGTCGGCAGGAATTTTTTTTCCAAAATATTTTTATCGTCAAATATGCACTTTTTAGGGGTTCAGGGTGGTCAAACACAGGCCACAACATTTCAAGAAAAATGTGTCATACATATAAAAGGGAAAAAATAAAAGACATGCTCGTTCAAGCAAAAATCAAATGCTAAGTAGCGAACGCGTGATTTTACGTTTTTTTCTTTTTTTACTTCCGTGTTCACGTAGCTCTAAAACGTTTAGGGTAGGTATGTAAAATATAGGGTAGGTCCGGTTATCGGAACAGCACAATTTCTTTTGTTCGGCCTTAGTAACGTTAACAGTACGCTAATCGGCCACAGCCGTGCACTGGGCACTGTTTACTGTATGTCTCAATAGCTGCCCGCACGATTTCCGTTTAAAATGCATGTTTCAACATTAAAATTATAGACAAGTGATTTTTAAAAAACGTCATGCGCCTGTGGGGCTACTAAAATTTTCACTCTGACCGACCCTCTCCCTGTTCACGTCCGAACGCGTCGTTCTAATTAGTATATCAATGGAAGTTAGAGTCTGCTGCCAGAATGAAAATCTTGAGTAGCCCTTTGAGAATCAGCCAAAATATGTAAACGAACCAGAGATTTTGTTAACAAAAGGATATAAGGAATGAGCAATAATCAGAGTTCAGGTAGGTAATATTGAACTTCGCTCACTTTGTTTATTTTGCCGTTCAAAGTCCCGACCCAAGTTGGGTCGCCGTAATTGACCTATTTTCGCTACGAGATGGCCCGCAGCTATCCGTGGCGGAGTTGACCTTTTGATGAACGCATAGACGCACGCTATCCCGCCACAGATAGCTGCGTTTCCACAGCTATTTATTTGACTCCCACTCTTTACCTGCTTTGTTGCCAAACTCTTTCTTCTCCAATCTTAATATTTCTAAAATAAGTAGAGTAATCACAAATGCGGTATCATAGTGTACAGGCTGTTCTTTCTTCGGAAAATATTTCACTAGGTGAAATGCTCGCAACTACATTTATTCCAGAGCTAGTTTATCTTACTTAAAATCTATATCAATATATTTAATTCCCCTAGTTTTTGGTGGTACTGTTTGTTTGTGTTACAAAATATCAATGTCCAGACTGTAAACAAGAAGAAAAGATCATTCCTGTCTTTTCGCCTCTTCTGAGATTTTTCGACATCTGTGAGTGGAGGTCTTGTAAGCAACTAAGTGGTACATTCTTCATCCTTTGAGGAAATTATTTCTACCATACTAAACATTAGAGTCTCTGCTTTTTGAAAATATATTGTATGAAGCGGTTTCCGTGTCATCTTAGATGAGAATTATTCCTTAAATTCAGCCTAAGGCATGATTAGGTGACCGTATCTTTGATAATTGTTTTCATTTGTGGCCACTATCATATCTTAAATTCGCCTGAAATACTGTTTTCATGTACAAGATGTTCCACTAATGTCGCCGACAATGCTACTTCTGACTTTTACCTTGGCACTGAGGACACAGTAAACATTAAGACACGCACTGTTGGATAGTCGGACTGGCACCCCTGTTTTAAGACCTTTACCATGCTCTTGAACAAATCTAATGTAATTCCCCTCTGCGTCATCATTTTTCATCAGATATATGCTAGTTCTATCATTGTTACATAGTTATCCTTGTCAGTGAGGTAAAGTCAAGTCCATTGTATTTAATGAGTTTGTCACAGTAACCGGTTGTCAAAATATAACAAAGACTATTGTTGGGTCCCTTCTTGAATGTGAAATCTTCACGGTTGCTGACTCAGACATATTTACATTAAGCATTGTATTTCTCTATGCGATATGGATTGAAACTGGCTTGAAATACTTTGCTTTCTGGCAGGTCCACCTCCATCATACTGATTGAACAGTGGACAAGTACAACTGTACAGGAAATATCTGATCTGTAGGTGACGATCGAGCCAAACTCCGTAATCGGTTGTGCCGCACCATACTGCAAAGCTTAGCTGCTTTGGTCAATGAAGCCATTCATTATACTCCTTCATTAATTGTTGTATGGCAGATAACTTTCCGTTTGAAAGTATCCCTCAAATGAGTTACAGATTTGGGGAGGGTAGCTTACATAAATCTTAGAGTCTTTAAGTAGCTTCTTAAATTCTCTACTTTTCCTGTATGCCGACTACTATGCCTAGAAAATATGGTTCTTGAAAATCAGCAATGGGCTTAAACACCATATACGGCTTAATACTTTTATCCATTTTGAAACTCTTTTGAAGCGAAGTTCGTGACTTAGTCATAGGGACGTAGTTTACTATGAGGAAAAATAAAAAGTATGCCAGAAAATGAGTTCTGAACAACGAGTTTAATAAATTGTCTTTTCAGCCTTTTGATTGAGTTCACCACTTCCTTGTTGTCTCTTTCTATTCCATACTCCGTGACTGTTACCTCCATATCTGTCTTCCTCGGTGTGTAGAACATAATTAGCATGTCTCTATTTTCTCTGAATGGTTTGCTTACACTTGCATACTGCTGACTTTGGACACAGACAATCTGACCACCATGTTACGTCGGGCACTGAAACCCGTATGTACGGAACAGTGTTCTCGTCCCAAAGCAAATCATTTTCCTTCAGATGACTTTTCATTTGGCATTTACTTTTATGCAAAGACTTTGCTACTTGTACTTCAATGAGTCGGGCGGTGACGGGAATTAAATTGTGTTTTCAATGACTCTTTTTCTCATGTCGAGCCACTTTGAGACCCGCTTCGATTGTCAAATAATACTTGTTTCAATACTTTTAAAACCAGTCTCTTGGTTACAGTTTTATTTACCTGACTTGATATTCTGTGTCCTCCATGCTTAACATTTTATTTAGGACTTTAAAAAGGTAGACGGACAGACTAACAGAAAGTTGTCACGCCATAATTGTGCGTTCCTGTATATATCATTTGCATGTCTTTAATATGGCGGGCAGTTACAAACCTGGAGTGGATTGAAATTCACGACCCAAAATATTTGAAAACAAAGATTGGCAGGAGTAATAACAGGGATTTCATAGTACGATCAAAACATGCCAAAAACATGTTCATATTTAATGAGGCTTACGTGCAGCAAAGCAGCAACAAACCTGCTGGGCTCGGTGAGCTACAAAATTTCGGCGAGCATCAGTGGGACAATGGTGTGTAATGACCAGACACCTTTCGCTTTCACTGAGAACCGAAGTAAGCTTAATTTTCTACCCTATAACATTCCCTATAATGAACTTGAGTTGCCACATTTGGTGTTAGCGTGAATACGATACGCCAGTAAGACATTCCATATGCTTTATGACACGAACAGATTATAGTAGTAAAGAAATATTGGATTTTGGGTCACATATTTTATATGAAAATAACTACAGGGAGGGAAGGAAAATTCCCTACCATGTAGCCTCATGTGCGTAAGCGGATTGCGCAAGCGGTGAGTCATAGCCAGTGCATTGCGCAAGTTTCGCAGTGTTGCTTAGCAGCCCCTGCGGAGTCTGTGATGTCATGACACAGGTCTGACATTCTACAGTTTTCATGAAAATTTCTACGGAGTTTTTTCGAGTCCCTTCGGAGACAATTTTCATATGCTCAATTGATAATTTTAGAAATTTCCTCTGAACTTAAAATATGGGGAAGACAATTACTTCACACAAAATGAGACGTTTTAGATAAATGGTACTGATATCTAAAGTGTAAGTGGTTGTATCTTTTTAACAAATGAAATGTTACTATTTTCTACACTACTATAAGCAACAATATCTTTTTGTCTTTATCGATACTTATGATAATATTGCAAGGTGTTTGTGATACTTCGATGATAGCGATACTTCGGACTAAATCGTCAAACTCGTCTCCTGTACCTAATTTTATGCATCGAATTAGAACTGTACCATGTTGAAGTATTTCATATTATCTGTAATCTGTTGATTGGCTGTCTGTAAATTTCATTCAGCTGTCTCCTCCCCCACACTTTTAAGGCCTAGTTTCTGCAAAGTTGTGTCCCAAAATAATTTTACTGGGACTCTGCTAGCAATGTATGAGCAATAATTCTCCCCCTCGTTTACCCACCTTCGCAGTGTATTATCTGATTTCATAACTGTTGTAAGAGATTTGATCTTGAGGTGAATCGGTATAATGATTGGTATAATGTATGGATTATTAGGCTTAAGATAATGGCGAAAATATATCAACTTATATTTGTTAACGTTACTGTCAAAATAATAAACATTTGGAGTCCCCGGCAGTTCATCAACTCCACCTGCAATTTCACTATCCAATATATCCAAAATGTTACACGGTACATTATAAGGCCTAAATTTCTGACTAGACCCATCCCATGTCAGAGCCAAGGGAGTAGGATCATTTGCAGCCTTTGTAGCATCTATTGTGGTTTCATCTATATCTTTCAGTTCGGAAAACTCTACAGCGTGTTCCTGACTTTGTAGTGAGGCAGCAGCTAAAACGAAATGTTTTTCCTTGTCCTTGTATCAAAGGACGTAATTCTTATTATGATTACCTGCTATCATAGTATTATTGTTAACTTTAACCTAGTGTTATTGGATTACGGATTGGTATGATTGCGATTATTTTAACATCACCAAGATCTTCGAGCTCGAGATTTTGTCTGTAAATTGCACCTACACTGTAGTCACTTGCGTCAGGCATGATTGTCGTATATACAGTGAAAAAAATAAATAATACCTTGTAATAATATACAACTAACCGACGACCATGGCTGCAGCAATAGGAATGACAGTTCTCTGTGCTGTATTAAATGCAACAGCATTCACAGGTGCAAATATTATCGGTCAAAAGCTTAGCGGGAATAGTGGGGCTCTGATGGAAGAAAAAATTAGACATGATAAGGCATTAGAAAAATTTAAACATGACCGCAATGTTTGGTCAGAAAAAAGATTACTCCAGGCTGATTGGGAAAGAGAAAATCAAGCAAAGGACGCGCATGCTGCGGCTGAATTAAGAGATACAGATACAGAAATCCTGGAAGAAGCGGTGGCGCAAGCCAACTCTGCGTCAGTGCCAGTTCAATTCTCAAATTATTACCAACCCAGTCCTGAGCAAAAAAAATATGGAATGATCTATATTGCTGGAGGATTGGTTAGATGATGGTTTGCGTTCCGATAGGGTGTTACACCGAAAGGCGCTAGCTACAGCAATTTGATACAAAAGCTAGTGGACCAGTTATTGAAATCGACTATATTTCCATCCTGATCTGTTATCCAAATACGCATTGAACTCATCTAATCTGTTCCCTTCCTCAATGGCATGGAAATTGAGCTGTTTTTTAAGTCGTAGGTAACCTTTTCACTTATATGTTTTGTATCCAGAATGGGAAGAATTTGTAAACAGTCCGATACTTTCCCCCGTATGTCTTCACCCGAGCCGCTTGTAACGTAATTTCCAGTAACATCAACAACATCTCAATGAATATATATTTATTGACTGTTAAGAAATCCGCTCGTTTTTTTGACTCATAGCACTTTTTATCACGGCGTTGTCCTCAAGTTTATCTGAAAAGCCGACGAGGTTAGCGAAGTTACCTGTAGCATTAAAAATAATTTAACATCTTTAGCCAAAGTTAGATAAACGCGGCTTGTCGGCAGATGTTTTTCAAAAATAATTTTCTGCTTCACCCGATTGCTTTGTTGAGTGTATCGATATTGTAGTTACCTGGACGTATTGATTTAGTCTTCTTCGGTTGGTCACCTTCTTGATATTTTATTATACTATTCGTCCCCGTTATGTTATGCCATGAATTATAGAGTGAACACTGTAATAGTCTTATTGTAGTAAACTGTGCTATGTCAATGCAAGGGTTAAAATTAACAGTAACTGGTTTACCCGTTTTGCTTTCAATCCAAATGATCATACTTACTGTACGTATATACATTACAAAGTATAAGGTTCTGCAGGAATAATATTTTTCTGTTCAAGGAGATCTTTTGTTGCAACCGCAGCAGCAGTCGCTCCCCCTAATTTTGTCCACTGAGTGAAATTTGGTCGGCTTGGATCGCCCATATCCATTTTTAGAAATTTGCTGGAGATCATTAGATATCCCATCGCAAGTCCAGCGATTACAATACCATCATACATTGTGTTTACAACTGTTTTAGTATCCATGATTACTGACACGTATATAAAATAGAAAAATAAAATAATTTCCGAAGGGCCTATTAATCCATCTCATACAATGTAGAGGGACAGGGACTTGGATGGGAAAACTTCCTTTCCGCTACCGTTCCGAAGGTGAGCTCTGTAGGCATTGCTTTTTGAAGCGGCTCACACGTATGCGCCCTATCGGCACGGTTCCGAAGGGGACTCGGTCGCTTTAGAGGGCAAATATGTTGAGCACGCCCCCAATATAGCCCTAGTGCAGTCAATGAAACTCCTATAATTCCTAAAACAAGAGGCACCGTGCCCTGTGGTCAGGGTAACGGACTCACTGTGAGAGGATGGTGAGTTCGAGACCCGGTTCAAGACCCGGTAGGTCCAGAGTAACGTTCGAGACTCCAGCACGGTGTTGTGCCCTTGAGCAAGGCACTTTTCTCCTCATTGCTCCATTGGGGGTTAGTGGGTTATTACCTTATCCTGTAATTGGGCTAACGCCTGTTGGATGATGGACTGAAAAAAAATAACATTTATTATACCATCTGTCACACTGTTGTGGAGCCACTGGAGGGCAGACGGAGTTGACACAGTCTACCTCAGTCATTGCTATCGTTTGACGCTGCACTATAGCTTGACGCCTCTTTTTTGTTATATCTGTTCCATTCTGCTAATTTCTTCCCTGCAGCTACTCTCCTGGATTTTTTGCCGGTAACGTAATTTTCTCTATGTTGCGCTGCGGCTCATTCCAAAGGGTAGTCATAGGAGTCATTTCTGTTTGCTGAGTCGGCATTGGAACCGTTTGGGGTGCTTGTGAAGTTGAATCCATTTATTTCGGGTATTATATTAAACCCAATTTTTTTAAAATCTACATGTTTACCCGTAATTAAACCGGTGGAAACTAGAGCAAGTAGGGGTCCCCATGTGTAGGCTATCCGTCCTGATAATCGTTTTATTTCACTGTTTAGAATAAAATCCTGTTTAAGATCAGTGGCATAGTTATCTCGGTCATCGATTGGAACTACCTGACTTATTGCACGGGCTCCTAGATCTATGAAACTTTGAGTGATGGTATCACTTACAAGAGAACTGTATTTCGCTTCATACATTTTGAAGGCTTTATTTACCGTATCATCCCCCCATTTTTCCACGTCTCCAACTGAAATCTCCTTGCCAAAAATAACTTACTTTGACCACTTGAAACGATACAGAGTATTTTTTCACGCTTCGTCTCCATTATGGATCGGGCGTCCGAAGGCCCTGATGGTAGTGCCGCTGTCGCTGTCGTATTTGCCGCTGCCGATGACTTTATTAAATTCTCCATTGTTTGCAGTATGTTATCTATTCTTAGTAAAAAATAAAAAATTCGTTTAAACCTGAATCCGAAATATAGTATAAACAGTCTGGAATACGACGAGCCTTCCGAAGGTAAAATATGGTAGTTGATTATGAAAATTCTCCTCCATTAAAATCTATCTGTATATACTACTACACATATAATCATGAGTACAGATGCATTCCCGGTTGCTTTTCAACTGAATAAGACGAGCGTAGCAACAGTACAGCATGCTGATGTTCCTTCCAAACCAACCTTCCAAACCAAACGATGTTAAACCTATTCTCATGAACTTAGAAATATATGTAAATTTACTTTCATCTGCAGGATATATTCAAAGGTAAAGTAATCACTCATTGAACAGCTAAAGAAAGTAATGTCTGGTTGGGCGGTCCACACATGAAATACTGGGACCAGCAATTAAATTTCGCCGTATGGTGCAGCACTACTGGTTGTGGTATATCATTCGCCCATCTCTTGGATAACAAATTTCCGCCGCAAATACGTATTGTATATTTTACAGTACGTCGGATCCTTCACGAAATGGAGGTTGCACTTCCAGACGATACTGGAGGTGTCTTCAAAGCCGGTGACAATCCATACAATCTCGTGAAATATGAACTTCTCTGTACAGAATTTGGAAATATAAGTCCCACGAAGTCCGACTTTCGATATCGCAAGGGTCAAAACTCAGGTCTTGGCTATGGTTATGAATATTACACTAATCGTGGGTCCGTTCGACAGCCTGCAGCTGTATACAATGGTCACGACTTTTTCCTCTCCGCCAACGGAGGCGTTTTCTATACACATACCATTTTGGAAAGAAAAAACATGTACTGCCCGACAAAGACAGACCACACTATTATTTCTTCCAAAATGATGGATCGGAGGGGCAATACAATAGTTTCCTCCCTCTAAAGAGTGACTCGGGGTTAACAAATGCTGGTCTCGCCCGCCTCAATGAAAGCCTTGAAGCCTACATATATTGCATACTTGGCGCGCAAGCAAATATTCGCAATACCATAGTGGGCAATACTGGCAGTGCAGAGCAAGTCCGAAAAGAATTCGGCGTTCTCCTTGAAGATGAAATTCGCAATACCGACAAAGTAATCAGTTATCGGCGATATCAAGACACAATAACGAATACTGGTGTCAAACTTGATATGGCTGTTTCGCCCAATTTACTTCTAAAATGGACATCCTTTCGGGGCCCGCAATCACAGGTTATAATAATGAATTGCAATACGCAACAGAATCTATGGTCTTTGGGGTAAACGGAGATGTAAACACAGAAATTAAAGAAAGTGCTAAACATGAGATGGATGGGCACGAGGATGCTGTGAAGTGGCAGGACGACCATCCCGGAGGGCTGCCTCATGACGACATGGTTCCCCTAACGGAGCCTGTTCCGAAGGCAGCAGTAGCAAACACTGCTGGCGCGGACCCTATTCATGAATTCGGCAAAATTGGTATGTTATCTTTAGCCATATTCATTACATTTATGTACAGTATATAGATCCAGAGGAAATGCCAATGGAAATGTACGCGACCCCACCATTCAACATGATTGTAACTGGACCAACAAATTCTGGCAAAACGGAATATGTAATGAATCTCCTCACCGGTCCGTACCTAGGAAAATTTGAATATATAGTTTTCATTTGTCCAACATTCATGAACAATAAAACATATAATAAAAGATTCATTTTCACGGATGATAACGTGTTTGTGTTTCCAGTTGGACTCGATGCTGTGGATGATACACTAGCCTTCATACATAAAGAATGGGCCGGCACGAACACTTTAATAATCCTCAAGACATGACGGATTATCTGTCTGGGTTCTGACTCAACAATATACTAGTATTAGTAAACCATTCAGGGAAAACATACAGATGTTAGTACTTTTTTACACACCCAGCAACACAGACAACAAGGAATATGGAATGGAGGTGTCAGAACCGGAGGCCACTGACCTAGTCAGGCAATTGAAAAATACGCCATTCAGTAAACTAGTATTCCATTTACGACATCCGTACGACATACAATTTTAGTATAGTATAGCTAATCATGGCTTCACTCGAAGGCTCTCTAAGAGAATTATATTACAACCATATTGTATTTGTATTCCCCGGCCCCTGGGATTGACATCATTTTATAGTCCGAGAGTGGGGGATTTGACATGGCTAGAAAAAATGTCAAATTCTCCTGTTAGTCCCATAGTCCCCCCCCCCCCCGCCCCGTGGTGGAAATATTGATAAATGTGTTCGCCTGACAGTGAGGAAAAATTAGGGCGGTGATCTTTTCAGATTCCAGATCATGTAGATGAATATTTCATGATCATTCACTTACACTATTCTGCAATTTATGTGAACAATAGTCTTTTGGAGTGAATACTTGCTGACTCTATTGATAAAAGGACATGAAAATTAAATATTACAACATTCAAAAGCATATGCATAGTATTGGTGGAGAAGTTGACTTTAATGGTCGTTAACAACTGCATTTATTGAGGACCGGCAGTTTTCTGTAAGGACCTGAAGCTTTGGCTTGGTGCAGGTCCTTATGACCTGACGCTATTTTCACTTAATTTCGCACACTGAGCGACACACGAAGTATTTAAATTTCGGTTTAAAAGAGGAAATTATAATGATGATTTTGCTACATGTATTGATATAGTTCAAGAAATCGACTGTGGTTTTAAAGCAGTGAGCCGATTGCCAGCCAGAGAAAATCCTGCTATTATAACACATAATATCCGAAGGGGTAGTAAGATAGAGCTGTTGGCATTTAAACCGCGCTTATTTAAGCGTACTACTCTTTCTTTCACTATAGAGAGGTTATTTTGTGTCACACCTTATAAACCAGAAATTCAAGATCGAGGAAGAACTAGTCGACTTAGAAAGATTAGGCGAGATATATAAACAAATAAATGCTGACAAAAATATTATAGTGGATTTTGATAACCTATCATAGAATGTTTTTTCTTTTGGTATAGTATATATAAGGATAGTTACGATGGAGCCAATCGTCAATGAATATAAGATAAGCCAGCTGATTGATACACATAAACTTGATTTGAATAGGAACCTAAACACTCAAAACTACTTATACACTATGTATCGATCAGAGATAACAGATTCGGCGGGAAATATTTTCCCTATGGAAGACCCCTTTGACGGCGAATGGAGGGTAGATTTCAATGGTATTAGAGACATATTAATAAAGAAACGGGAGGAAATGCTGGCACGTTCCCCTATCGCCTTCGGAACGGAAGGAGGCATGCCGGACCTTCGGAAGCTTACAACCTATTATCACAAAAAAGCAGCACCGCTTACGTGGCACATTCGACAGAGAAGATTTAGAAATAGATTTTCCTGAGGGCGAGCGAGTCAAGGACATCGCCAAGATTGATATCGAAGGTATGGCCGAGAAGGGAAAGTTGTATCGAGTTTTAACAATGATGGAAGTCAGTTTATTAGATCCAAAAGACAGGAAAAGTAAGCCACAAATTCGTAAATTGCCTGTTAACTTAAAAGGTATATACACAAAATACAGCAGACGGGAGACTAAGATGAAACAAGAATTAATAATTTGCTACGAACGTTTGATTGAAAATATTGAAGATGTTAAGGGTTCTGGTCTAGTTCTCGATAAGATCCTTAATTTTAAATTAATTCTGTTAAAACTTCGAATGGGGGCCAGCAGCCTTTCGGCATGCGATAGCCCGATTCAACTGCCTGAATTGTTAAAAAATAAGCATTGTGTCAGTAATCTGATTCTTTCTTATGGCCCTGACGGTAGTGACACCGGTCACTGCTTCCAATACGCAGTTGTAGCAAGTCTAAAGTTAGGTGATGCCGAGTTTTGTAAGAAGAAGGGGGGTCAGGTAAGAAGTAACTGGAATACGTACGTACGTTTTATTGCCATTACTGTTGGATGGTATTCCATTTCCCACACCTATAAAAGATATATCCATATTCGAGCGGTTCGAGCGGCAAAACCCCCTGGTTAAGTTACAAGTACGGTTGATTCACGAAAATGATACTGAGCCGTCAATCATATATCATGGCAACAACGATGCGCGTTCCGAAAGGGCACACATAGCCAATATCTTACTAATAGTAAGTGACGCTTACTTCATTAAGTCGTCTTCTTAATTCTCGTAATGATCGTAAGAATGAGCACAGACGGATATGTATTTGTATAAGTTGTGGGAAAGGTTTTGCAGCGACAGAAGAGTTGAAAATACACCAGGTGTATTGTGGGACAGACACGGCTAAGGCAGTTTTTCCTAAGAAAGTGTGTCAATTCGAAGGCCACCTGAAGAAGGTGTCCTGCCCCTACGACATCTATGCAGATACTGAGGCAATCATTGAGAAGGGCACCGGCAAGCACATATCAATTTGTCTTTCGTATGTTATTATTGAGCAATGACCGGGCAACCAACCGAAAATTTTTGATAAAAAAAAAAATAACGGGCCTCTCCTCTGTCGTCAAATTTCTTAAGGAAATGAAGGAAATGGCCGCGCATTATTCGAGAATATATCATTGTAAAATAAAAACGATAAAAGAGGCAGAGCGCCACACTTGCGTTGCATGTGACAAGAATGCCACACACCGAATTGCAAAGTATGAAACTATTAATTGTGAATGGTGCCACCCGTCGAGAACCTTCCTAACTACTTTCACAACTTCAAGGGGTATGATAGCAGTTTATTATAAAAAAGTTACATGAAATCAATACCGGCGGCCCAGAGCCAAATATCATAGCTAAAAATGCCAATGGAATCATGGGTCTTATGAAAACATTTATCTTTAGCACCTCAATTGTTGTCGATGGGGAGTGGTCAACCGAAAGAGGAAGACAGTGAAACGTTTCTTTACTGTAAAGTTTATGGACAGTATCCAACTAATGAAAGATCCACTTGATAACTTGGCCGCGACTGTACCAAAGGATGGATGGATGGTGCCACTTTCGTATCCACACATTCGGAAGAAGAAAGGTGTCTTCCCATATGAATACTTAGACTCGGTTGATAGACTGGAAGAGGACCAGCTCCCACCGAGACACAAATTTTATAGCGAACTAAAGGAAGAGGTTGAGGTTGAGGGCGCTTTCAACGGAGCAACAACGCATTTGCGTCGCTCCGGCTTATTTTCACTTATCTTCGAAGTTTTTCGGAGTTTAACGAGCCAAACATGAAATGCCATGACTGTCCAGCAAGGAAGAACGTGGTGCTGTGCCAGGGAGATCTGATGCTGTGTCCTAAATGCGAATATCGACGATTTGGAATAGAAAGATCAGCAACCGAAAAGCCCGGGAAAGCAACAACGGTACCCGCCACACCCTGTACACTACCAGGTGCAACGTCAAGTTTGGATCAAACATCGACAGATGAAAATGCTGGCAAAGATCAAATGACCAGAGTGTTGGAAGGAATCCAAGAAATTAAGACAGAGGTTAGAAATCTTAAAGAATCTCAACATGACCTTGTAAAATCGGTGGATTTTATAAGCTTCCAATTCGAAACTATGAAAACTCAAATTCAAGAACTGCAAAATTCCAATCGCATCTTGCAGCAAGACAATAGGCAGTTATGTAACCGAGTGTCAGTGCTAGAAACAGAGCTGCAAACGTTGGATCAATACAACCGGAGGATAAATCTAGAGATTGCAGGTATTCCTGAACCTCAAGAAGGTGCAGAAGATACAGATACTACTGTTCTCAGTGTCTTAAGGAAAATAGATCCTGAGATCAATGCTAAAGACATCGACATAACGCATCGAATAGGCATCAGACAAAGTACGAACGATGATACCAGACGAAACGGAAGTCCACGTATACGGCCCATTATCATCAAATTTACAACGAGGAAGAAGCGAAATTACATCTACGATAACCGAAGAAAGCTACAAGGAATTACAACTCGAGAACTTGGATATCAACAGCGGAATGCCATTTTTGTCAACGAGAATCTATGTAAATCACAGCGACAGCTCCTGCACAAGGTAAATGAAGAAAGAAGCAAAGTTTAGATATTTATGGACTGTTAACATATATGTAAGAAAAAATCAAAACGAACGATCGATGTGTATTTCAAATGAAGGTGACATTAAAAAATCAAGTGAGACCACAATATATTGCTGTGTAGTTTGGTACTGAATTTTATACAAGAAGCATTTATTCAAAAGTGATGAAGTATTTGTTTTGTCATTTTGTTGTATTATTTATTTTTTTATTTATTTATTCTTTACATATGAGTTAGTAAATGCAACCTAGCCACTCATATTTACAAAGTGCAGAAAATGTAAATTGTTGCTGCGACGCCATAACACCCTTCGACTTTGACGAAAGGTACCACTCCGTTATTGACCAGTCGTTTGCGGTCTCGCATATAAATACTCGCTCATTGAGTAAAACTTTGAGGAGTTTTGTTTGATGTACGAGGACATATTCCAGCAAAAGTTTAAAATCATTGGTGTCTCCGAAACGTGGCATATCAATGACCCTAGTTTTTTTCGTTAGATTCATATAATCTTAAAGTAAACTGTCGTGAGTCCGGCAGAGGAGGAGGCGTTGCGGCCTATATCCATACATCAGTAAAATATAAGAAACTGTCATTCACCATTTCTAATTCTGAGTCATTGTGGTTGGAAATACAGGACGGGAAACAGGTTTATGTTATAGGTATACTGTATAGGAAGCCGAATACTATGTTGTCCGATTTTGAAAATAGCCTTTTAGATGTACTCAACTATGTAAAAGTAGATAAGAAACATTGCATTCTTCTAGGCGATTTAATAATAATATTTCCAGACAGGATAAAGTGTTGATAGTTACATAACAGCATTGAACTGTCTACATTTTTCTCAATTGATTACTGTTCCAACACGGGTTACAGAAATCTTTTGTACTGTTATCGATCATATTCTCACAAATATCAGTAACTGTTCCATTGTTTCTGGTACTATCGCTTGTGAGATATCTGATCATTTACCAGTTTTTGTGATCTTCAAAGGTATAAGTTTACATAGTAGGATGTCAGGAAAAGTTGCTTTTAGAAATTATAAAATATTTGATGGAACAGATTTTGTTAATGATCTCTCTGAGCAAACATGGAACGAGGTTTACACTAGCACAAGCGTCGATGATGCTTACAACAATTTCGTTTCAATTTTCCGTAATTGCTTTGATAACACGCACCAGTTGTCGAAAAGACCTTTAAGAACATCAACAAACACAAGCCCTGGATTACAAAAGCAATAAGAAAATCAATCTACAAAAAGCATAATTTATTTGCGAAAATGATTCACTCAAACTATGACTTACAAATTGTTAATAATTACAAACAATATAGAAACACTTCAACTAAAGTCCTAAGGACTGCTAAGAGAGATTATTATGCGTCTTTGATTCTAGAAAACCATAATAATTCTACCAAGACATGGATGTCATTAATCATTTACTCTGTAGGAAGAAAGTTTGTAATAGAACATATTTACCAGAACAACTGATTGTTAAATCTAGTGATGAAAATGAGACGATATGTAGTACTCCTTATGAGATTGTAAATGGTTTCAATAGTTTCTTCACAAATGTAGGACCCGATCTGGCTAGCAGAAAACATTCACCTTCACATTCTTATTTTGATTTCCTACCCAGGACCTGTGAAATTCGTTTTTCTTAGAGCCAACAGAGCAAAAATTGAAGTTACCAATTTGTTGAGAACCCTTGATATAAAAAAGGCTTCCGTCTGTAATAATTTACCAGCGAAACTTATTGTAATTGCTGCTAATCAAATAGCCAAACCATTGTCTCATATATTCAATCTGTTGTTTACACAATGCAAGTTTCCAAATGCATTAAAGGTAGCGAAGGTAATACCAATTTATAAGAAAGGTTCAAAAGATGCACCTGGAAACTACCGACCGATTTCTGTGTTACCCCTTTTCAGCAAAATTATTGAAAAAACTGTAAATACTAGACTTATGGGCTTTCTCAACAAGTTTAATTTACTTTATAAACATCAATATGGTTTTCGTGAAAAACATAGCGCAAAATTGTCAATTATCAATTTAGTTAGTGACTTACTGCATCAGATCGACAACGGGAATGCTACTATTGGGATCTTCATAGATTTTGCAAAGGCTTTTGATACGATAGACCATAGTATTTTACTATCAAAGCTTCAACATTACGGTATAAGGGGAAACCCTCTCAGTTGGTTTTCAGATTATCTGCATAATAGTACCCAGTTTGTTTTTGGGGACCAGGTGAAATCTGAAAAAAAAAACATGCCAATCACGTGTGGTGTGCCCTAGGGGTCAACACTTGGTCCAACATTGTTTTTAATATATATCAATGATCTCCCGAACTCATCCAACTACTTTGATTTTCGTTTATTTGCAGACGATTCCAATTTATTTCATACATTTCCTGACAAGCTAAGTAACATAGACCTTTCAGATGTAAATCATCATTTCATGAGAGTTATACACTGGTGCGACTCAAATAAATTGACTATTAATATTGAGAAGACAAATTATATAATTTTTCATGGCAAACGTAAAGTTATCTCCAATCATGGTGTACTAAAGGTTAAAGGTAAAATTATAAAGCAGGCGGAAAATGCCTCCTTTGTTGGTGTGATTTTCGACGAGCACTTGTCTTGGAAAGATGATATTATTATGTAACACTTTGTATTCGAAAAAGTCAGGAATGTTATTTAAGTTAAGAAACATTGTACCAAACATATTTTACTTTTACTTTATAAAGCTTTTCTTCAACCAAATATCATGTATGGATTAGAAGTGTGGGGAGTACATACTCAACATATTTGCAATCTATTTTTAAAATTTAGAAAATGTGTTTACGGTGTATAACCTACTCTGGATTCAGAGATCCGTCTGCACCACTATTCAAAGAACAAGGTCTTCTTGATATCTTTAAACTTTATAAACTTGGTATAGGAAATTTCATCTTTGATCTTTACAATTATAATCTTCCCAATCATATTAGTGACTATTTCAATATGGTCGACCATGGCCGACATACAAGGTTTAAACTTCAGCAAAACTTAGCTATTCCGAAGATATACACAGATGCCGGTAAATTTGCGAATTAATTATTCAGGCGCTTAAATGTGGCATTGTTTACCCATTCACATGAAATCACTCACATCACAACACCTGTTAAAAAAGCGGTAAAACAACACCTCATCGATGAATCGTAAAGTAGTCACTGTCATGTAAATTCTTACATTTTAAGCTCGTTGTATTGACTGGTTTTTTTTTTCTTTCTAGCCATTTTAACAGTGATGCACATGTAGTTTGAGGTGGGGCCAAACCAGATTAGCGAAAAGCTATTTTTTGGCTCCTAAATTGCCATTTCTTTCCTTTTTCAGTAACATGTAAAACGTTTATAGTAGTTGTTATTTTTATTTCTTTATGGCAATAAATATAATGAAAGGATACCGAGGAGTCTGATTATAAACATGCATTGGATGTATGGAAAAAGTGGGATGCCAGACGATTTGTGATTATATGGAATTCTATTGTGAGACTGACGTTCTCCTTCTTGCGAATATATTCGAAAACTTCCACAACACATGTTTAGACATATATAAGCTGGATCTGGCCCACTATATGTCAGCGCCCGGCATAACATGGGATGCTATGTTACTTTATACAGGTAATAAATTTAAACTTATTCAGGATGAAGAGCAGATGACTTTCATACAGAGAGGAATTCGAGGTGGTATCAGTCAGTGTAATATTCATTATTTACAGACAAATCATCCAGCTTATGCCACAAACGAGATAAGAGGGAATTACGATCCAGAGAAACCATTGTCCAAATAAAATATCTAGATGCTAATAACCTTTATGGATGGGCAATAAGTCAACCAATACCAATGGGGGGACTTTATTAGATGACGAGGGAAGAGTGGTTCTGTCGAACTGCTGACTTGCCTGACGGTAGAGCGCGTTCCGAAGGGTATAGCTTCCCACCCCGTTTTCTAGAATTAGACTTAGAATACCCTACTGAATTACATGAAGAACATAGTGACTTACCTCTCGCACCACATCACTATGAATGTCCGAGGCAGGGCAGTCGACTGATTAATAGTCTAATGGACTGAGAGAGAGATGTCTTACATTTACAGGTTACTCGAATCTATCTTCAGATGGGAATGCGGCTGAAAAAAATACATTGAGCGCTTGCATTTGAAGAGGCTCCGTGTCTCAAACAATATATTGACTTTAACACTAAAATGAGGGCAAAGGGAAAGACAGATTTTGAAAAGAATTTCTATAAGCTGATGGTTAATGCAATGTTCGGCAAGACAATAGAAGACGTTCGAAAGTACAGAGACTTTAAATGTGTGACAAGCAGTGCTGCTAAATACCAAAAGTGTAAACCAAATATAAGGTATATAACTTTTTTATCTAGGGAAGAGAATGGCGATTCCCGCGACAGTGCCCTACTGGAACTGAAAATAGATAAATATGAATATAAAAAGCCAGTTTTCATTGGCGCAGCAGTGCTCGAACTTTCTAAGCTGCTTATGTATGAGACGCATTACAAATACTGTCAAAAGCGGCTCCCTGGAATACAATTAGCCTACATAGATACTGATAGTTTTATTTACAGTGTACCTCTTCCCTCTCCAGGCTCACGCATCAGCACTTTCAATGACATAGTTCGGAAAGATGTGGAACAGAATGGTGAGAAGTCGATGTATAATACTTGTGGCTTTTGGACATGATGGGAGTTCCAAAGATTAATAAAAAGGTTATAGGTAAATTTAAAGATGAGTTGAATGGAGAACCTATTCTTGAATTTACTGGCATTCATTCGAAAGTATATGCCTTCCGTACTCCAACTTCGGAGACGAAAAAAAATAAAGGGATAAAAGATGTTTGTGTTAGAAAATATTTGAACTTTGAAGACTATAAGGATCTGTTTGAAACTGAGAAGGAGCCCGAGCCGGCACAGTTTGTACAGTTTGTACGGAAAAAACCCTGTGAAATAAGTAGTGAAAAGCGTAGTAAAATCATGATGGCACCAAATGATATCAAACATGTGCAGTTATACAATCCAGACACGGGCGAATGGCTGGCAGAAGCATAGCCGATAGGATGGAGTCCATTAAAATAGTATAGACTTTAATCTACTATTCTCAACGGAGACCTGAGCATCACTGATAACATAAACATGAGCAAATATGTTTTCATCGCGAGCGTCGAAACCCTTCACTGATGTATCCATTTTTATTATTTCAAGTTGTATACCATCTTTTGCGTTCATTACTTTTAAACCCTTTCCATAAAATTCAATATCTTTAAAGCTACGCAGATCAATAAGGAGAAAAAAATTATTCTTCAAATAATCCATTTGATCCATCTCAATTTCACACCAATCTTTATCTACAGCAAAATACTGTCGTGTTTCTTTCCAAAATTGTCTTGGTAACATCTTCTGAGCGTATATTTTGTTCGCAATACCCTCAATCATTACAGAAACAGATTCAATAGATGGATTTATGAAAAGTTTGCTATTCAGTTCTGACTGATTCTGATTTTAGTGAAGAGTATCAGGACACCTCTCATGCTATGACGTGGTACATTGATATTTTCATTGATAACCGTGCTTGATTCTTTGAATGGGATTGTTCTAAAATAATTTAAATGCTCGTGGAGAAAACTTTTTCCACTGTTGTAATATCCAGCAGTATCTCTTGCGAGAGTGGGATCCGTGATTGATTCATATTCCATTTGAATGTTTTTCAATTTATAATTGGGTGTAGTAAGATGATTACTGACAATTAATTGGGTGGCAGGTTCAAGCGTAATTTTCCATTCGATATGACTCCCTAACGCTGATGGATATGCAACTCCATGGCCTGTTATGAGGGGATGAGTCAGACGAATAGCATATTTGTTTTATATGTGTCAAAAAGTAAATAATCGTTGGTGACAGCAGGATCTGCATCGGCCGCACCACTTCTTAATTTTCTTAGATTTTCGTTCTGAATTCCGTATAGTGTCATATTTACTCTCACTTTTTTATGTTTGAAGAGATCGCGATAACATTCAATAAGGTTATATTTATTCAAATTGAGAAGTACCTGCCCCTCAAATGTGAGGACCATACGCTCCACCAAATTTTTTGCAACATTTTGAACTACTCAATTATCTTTGTGTCCCCTTACTTCGAGATCAAAACCAGGTTGAAAGTGTCTGGAACTAGGACTACTCCGCTTTCTAACTTTGGATACTGTATGATAAGTGTCTGGCCTGGATCTGCCTCACTTGGATTATGAGCAACCACTTGATGGGTCCTTTCTTACTTCGTTCCCTGTGGTATTCGGTTGGTAAAATTCGGTAATAATGATCTATCGTATCCCATTTTCGTGTAATGTATATAGTAACTCAGAAGAAAAATTTACAGTTAAAAAGAAAATAAATCACATCTTTCCACTTCGTGTATTGTATATAGTAACGTAGAAGAAAAAATCAATATAAATCCACTGCGGGACAAAACTATGCCTGAATGTTTCATTTTCCGCAAAGCATATATCCTACCTGAGAGCGCTTTGGCCGGTTGCTAGTGATGACAGCGAACATTGTATCAATTAATTTTCAAAAGAATATCAATCGAAATCTGCTGGCGTACCGGCTCATGTATTCAGGTCAAATCATGAATATGTCCACATTACCCGTATATATTGACTTATATAGCATAACATCAACTTATCCGTTGGTTCAGTATATTTAAATTGGATCGCCGACACTCTTTATTACAGTTTTGGCGATACGTTTATGTTTCAGCACATTGTGGCGTACTTTTGCGCATACTCGCAATCTTTAATTCATCATTAATAGCTCTATATTTGGGGTTTAGATTGTTCCATTTTTCGATTTTATTTTCAAAAGCTTGTATTTTATGTGCATTACCGCTAGCATCTTGCCTTAAGAATGTCAGTTCATCTTTGTATATACCCATGTCGTCTAGTATCATCTTCTCAGCTGATATTTTATCGTTTTTCACATCTTCAGAATGCAATGTACGACTCACATATTCGTGCTCTGCGCTAGAGCGACCCACTATAAATCTCTCATAAATTCATGTCCTCCTTTTTCTCTCATTAATGTGGTGAGCTTATAAAATCCACCTCCTCTATCTTTAGACAGCTTGAGGTTTTTATAATACAGCTTTCCGTCCCTAATCTCAGATGCCATAGCCAATAAATTTAGTGCATCTGGATCAGTAATTTCATTATAATCTAAGAATTGATTAATCATACTTAATTTTTTATCTACTCTAAGTTCAGTCAAACGACCCCCCTGAGGGCTGTCGCGTGCTCTGCCAACCTGGAAATGGTCAGTTTCTGCAAGGGCATTATCGTCGTCTATAAAGTATGTTTCAGTAACATCAGCATCATCATCCAAATTAGTATTAAATTCATCGAAATCCTGGAGTAGTATATCTTCTCCTCCTGTTGCCATATTGTCTCTCTATATTACTACAATTATTTTTATCATTCCTTACATATACAGTAAAAAAATGCACGTCTCAGTTGTTGAAAGCGTTGAACAGTTGGCCGACTATATCGAAAGAACTAGCGCTGCATATTGCCGCAGTTATAAATTGATGGGCCGAATTGATATGGCTCTTAATGTGACTAAGGGAATTCTTGTAATAGCAGCCATTCCTACAGTACCAGTTGTTTTGGCTTTAACTCCTATACCAGGTGTTGTTATTGATGTGATACAAGGAAAAACAGGAATATCAAAAGGCGAGAGAAATATAAACATTATTACGTTCAATATAAACAGCTGCTTACACAAATACAAGAAAAAGGTGCATCTATAAAGAAAGAAGAGGATAAAGATACCCTTTCGGAACGCACCTCAGACCTTATTCAGAACATATTTCATCAGGCACTATAAAATCAAAAACAGGAAGGGTCTTTTTTCCTCCTTTAGAACGATACATGCGACATTACTGAATAAATGGTTATGAAAGCTAACTCCCGAGTTCAGAAAAAAGAAATTTGTAGAAGCTGCAGAATATCAGACCTCCGTCATGACATCACTGACTTCGTAGGGGCTGCGAAGCAAAACTGCAAAACTTGCGCAATGCACTGGCTATGACTCACCACTTGCGCAATCCGCTTACGCGCATGTGGCTACAGGGAGGGGATTTTCCTTCCTTCCCTGTAGTTATTTTCAAATAAAATATGTGACCCAAAAATCCAATATCTCTTTACTACTGACTATAAATAACAGGATTTACGTTTTATCTACTGTAGAAACCATTTAAGCGGCATCACCTTGGGACAGTTGTTTGAGTGCCGGTCTTACTACTTGAGGATGGTGAGTTCGACAACCCAGCAAATTAAAGTGTCTTGAGCAAGGCACTTTTCCCCTCATTACTTCATTGGGTTGTTGGTTATGAGTACATTATCTTGAAATTGGGAGTTCACCTTTACGACGATGCACTGAATTAGAATTAGAACTACAAGTAAGCGCTAATATTTGGTCCAATGGGTATTGCCTGAAAATAACACAGCTGGAAACATTAGCAAACACGCAAAATTAACTACAAATATGGAAGAAAAGGGAGGGAATGGTACTGTAGGTATAATGCACGTGCTAGCTGGCCCCGGCTCTTCATCTGCAAAATAACGAAAGTAGTTTAGGTATGAAGGCCAACAATTATGTGGCCAAGTTTGTGCCAAACAGTTTCAACCCGGCAATGGCTGAACTCATGCAATTTATCAAACTTGGTGAGTTCGACAACCCAGCAAGAATTAGCCAAGAACTCAATGTACCAAACTAATCACTGAGGAATACGACCTGTTGTTTGCTGGGATATCCATAAAATTCGATAATTCTGTATCCTGCTCAAAGCTCATAAATGTACACAAGTGTCGAGGTGAATGTTGGCTTTCCTGTTGTTGGTGGCGGAGCCCGTTCTCATTTGTCCACTACTCAAGCTTAGAATCGTAAGCAATCATAGGTTATGAGGGTAAATATTTATAAGATAGTAATAACCAGGCACAAAACATAGCACTCAGTAACTTGAAAGACTTCTGAGTCAGAATATTAATACAATTGGGAAGGGAGAAATTACTTTAACTCTTCCTTCTTGTCTACAACAAGGACACAAGGAAAATAGCGCGATGAAATACAAACCGACAAGCGGGAGATAAAAACAAAAGTAGAGGATAAAAATCACACGGTTTCAACCCTTCATCAGCACTAAAGCTTTTTGGAGTAATGTGGAATACACAATGATAGTTTGCTGTGTAAACCAATACAACCGCCAAAAGCTAACGAAATAAGACATATCGATTTAGCTAACGAAATAAGACATATCGATTTAGCTTTATAGGCAGATATACATACTTCCATAGATGTGGAGTTGAGACAATTTCGCCTGGTGCATTATTTTCCTATTAAATAAGGTCCTTTACACTTGGTGATGACTCTACTGATTTTAGAAGTTATTATTGTCGGGCAAAAAGTAATTTCAGTTTTTTATTAAAATGGCCAAAAAGGGTCAGAAGTGGGAAATTATGATACGATTGTCAAACCTATTAATTTTTAGCTAAATACAGTAGTATGATGGAAGAAAAATTCAATGTGAGTGGAAGAGCAAATCAATTATGTTGAAATATTTTTCAATGAGAGAAAGCTAATTATCGTTTACCAGTCTCAAAATTCGCCTATATTTTGACGAAATAGATAAAAATTCAGCTGTCGGTTATGACGCTTGAACAGGACATTGCGGCAGAGTTTCGAAATACATAGATCACTAAATGTAAATTTCCGTCATCATCTCACAGGCACCGACAGAAATATTATATTAAAATGTGAGAGCCTGAGCTGCTGATTCCCACCCATCCAAATTAGCCAAGAGGCGGAATTGATAGGAATAGAAACTCGATTGTTCGATCATTGAACTTCATTTTCAGGATAGTGATTTAGCTGAGCTTGCTGCTGTACGTTGTAAGTTAGAATCAAATCGAAAATTCGGTGAATGTTACTGTGTTCAAAAGAACTTCATTTAAGCCATTGTACGGGAGAAAATTATTTTTGTCCATCGTTTGCTTTGACTAAAGCTCTTTGAACTTTTTATTTATGACCTAATGCCCGAGATTTAGGGTTTTTTTATTGAGAAATCAGTTTTATAAGAAAATCGCTGACTCCACTGCCTAGTGTTCTGTTGAAGCACTATAAAGTACTTACCAAGGTCGATATTTCTTCCAGTAACATAGAAGACTAAGTCTTTTTTTCGAACAACTATGTATCGATTTGTCGTGAGCCAGTGGCATGCTTCTATCTCCCGGAATTTCCACACGTTCATAAAGCAGTATGTCATTGTTTCCAACAATCCCGAACTCCCTTCGAATACGCCAGATAAATGAGACCACTCTTTCGTCCTTTTCGTACTTCATTGTCGTTCGATTTTCCTTACCAACTTTGCTTACATCTACTTTCAGTTCTGAAAAGAAAATTGCTTTAGGCTCATACCAATAGAATGATTCCTTTGTGGTATTTGTGATTCTATCTGTCATTCAAATTAAACACACACACACACACACACACACACACACACACACACACACACACATATATATATATATATATATATATATATACACACATATATATATATGAGGGTTACTGGAGGAACGATTTACAATTCCATATGTCTTCAACGTTGTTTCATTGTTTCCTTACTCGTCAGGAGACTACACTTTAAATTTAAATGTTGAAGGATAGACCACCAATTAAACACGTTCCTGTAACACATTTTGATTTGCCTCTACATTCAAACGCATTTTTGGCAGGTATCGCAAGCTGGTAGATAAATACAATATCTCTCTTCGACAAATGATCACTGATGGCATCGGTGACATGGGACCTTAGTTAGTGACCACTACCTATCTGACTTACAGATTGATATATGGCGGGTGCCACATGTGGGGCAGGATGCGCTTACTATTTTCGAAACACCTGACATCACTTCTTGGTCTTTTGGCCAGAGGTCCATATATCTTTCTTTCATGAATTTGACTTTGTTTGTGTACTGTCTATTTACTGTCTGTTCTGTGCTGTTTTGTGTCTATGTTTACAACTATTGTCTTACAAATTCTGACCTAGTGTTATTGGATTATGGATTTGTATGATTGCGATTATATTTTTTTGAACACGTCAAAACGTTCAGAAATGTTAATACTGCTGTTTAAATGTGTTACACACCAATATTCATTTTTAACATACCTCTGCTGATGATCAACACTGCAGTTCATCAGCCTTTATATTAAACACCATGATGTTCCGTAGCTGAACACAAATTGCACGTTAGAATGTGTTATAAAATTGAACGCGTTTTCACGTTCATGACTAAAGCTCTTTGAACTTTTTATTTATGACCTAATCCCCGAGATTTAGGGGTTTTTTATTTGAGAAATCAGTTTTATAAGAAAATCGCTGACTCAACTGTTAATCAGGCCAAAATTGAGCTGTGCAATTTTGTTTGTTTCAATGAGCATTCAAAGTTAAATTTACATAACACAAAATGATTTGTCGCTGATATCTACGTTCTCACGCTGCCAAGTACGGACTTCAGAACATTATGTCATTGATATCATTGTTTATGTAGTCGTTTAATGTCAGTCCACTGTTTGCTCATATTCCACCAAATTAATTTCATTGATTTAAACTTTCAATTGTTGATATTTTGATAGTAAAATCATTCAGTTACTGATACACTAAATAGCCTTTAAGCTGCGAGCGAATATCATTGTTAGAATCGTAGCTTTGTCTGGGACGAATATCAGTATTCACGATATAAAATAGGTTCAGTGTTGAAGTTTTTGGTTGAACATTGTGCGACACTTTTTCTCTTTTCTGGCCTTTGTGTCATGAGTTGGGTTCGTACAGGGCTTTACTCAGTGAGTATATCTTAACAGGATAAGTGGTAGCCGGCCTGAGTAATACTACACTGCTTAGAGGCCCCGTAAGGGTTTCTGACTTAATGGTACCTGCCGGCGAAGTTCTGCTGGGGTTAACGGCCCAACCCAGGCCAATAAAACACCGGGAGTCGTGTATTACAGCTCTCTGCCATTCGGATAATATATTCTTTAATGGTTAAATACAGCATTCAACAGGAACTACAGCAACAGCTTACTGGAACTAAAGCAAATAGCTTTACTGCTAAGCTCTCTGCTCTCTAAACTCTCTGCTTACTTTACTCAGGATCGTACGTAGCTCCACTCAGCAGGGAATGAATGTCTGGAATGCCAAGTATGCCCACTGGAACTAAACGACAGCAACGGAGTACTGGAACGAACTGTCTTTATGTTCAGACAGTCTAGCAAGGCTAGAGCGGCAACACCAGAGTTTAAGTGACACTCTGGGAACAGGAACGAGCAGCGTGCAGCCATTAACCAAGTCCTTAACTGGACTTACCCCTCCGCTCGCTTAACAGGAACCTGGTCTCAGTGGGGTTGGCTGTCGGCACACTAGCCGCTGGATCAATGCTGAAGCCCCTCAAGGCTAAGTCAGCAGCTGCTCAGGATATCTGCAAGCCTTGCCGCCGAGACGTCTGAGACGTCTCGTACACATACAGCAACTCCGTTCTATCAGTAACTCCGTCTATCTGCTTACAAAACTCTAAGTCCCGAGCTTAAAGATCTCTGCTACTACTGCTGGGCATAACAGCATCCTTCCCCTGTGCGTGGAGTAGCGCCCGGTAAAACTCAACAAAATCATACTAAACACTGGCCCAAATATGAGTTCTCTAGCCAAACACAAGCGAGTTATGCATAGGAACAAAGTCTTAAGCCAATGACATACAATATATTTTGCTCTATATGATTGCCTCATCTGTATATTAATATCGCTACTTAATATCATCTCAATACTAATACTGCCACGTTGGCAAAAGCAACTGTCAGAAGAAGTGATAAATTACTACACACTCTAAGACAAAGAGACGCATTGGAATGCAGACCGGGTATGACATCGGATATGTCTACTGACCTCTTAAGTGTATGTACCAAGGACAGTATGCTACTCGCTAGTATAATTAAAACATAAACACAACAACTAAAAGGCGCTTTATTAAGAAACCATAGCAAAGACGATTAAACACCCAAAAACGGCACATTACCCCTTCCTTTGAGTTTTATAAACCCTGTTTGAACTTTCTGTAGTTGGGAAATACACCAATGAAACATATGTCCGCTAAATTTAAAAGTCAGTCTACACATTGATAAAAGTTTCCACTACATAGAGTATCAAAGTTAAACGTAATACAAAAACAAAACTCAAACACTTAAAAGTCTTAAAAGTCCACTAAATACGGTCCAATAAAAGTTCAAAATAAAACAAAAAAAAACAATTGTCCGAAAACACAATGTTCAACGCGGAATACACGATCGTGACTCTTCCAGGCTCACACACAAAATCCCATCACGATAAGTATCGACGAATCCCTCTCAGCTGGGAAAGTTCACGTGAGGTCAAATGTTCAACGTACCATTGTTCACGGCAAAAAGTTTCTAAATGAAGTCAAAAGGCGATTACCTACTTCTATGCCAGGGTTGAAAATCTAATACTTTACTTGGTAGAAGGAGCCGGTGAATCCCTCGAGTTATGGTTTGGTCATCGCAGATGAAAAGTGCATTGTACAATCACTTCTTGTACTTCAGTCACTCTTTCTACCAGGTCCGGAGTCAGCTGCAGTAGACTCTCTTTCGGGGAAGTGAATCTACTACCGGCAACTGAGGCCGCCTCAGGCATTTCTGTATCCCCATTACATTTCCTCGGATCGGGGCCACTCGTCTCCATGGAGATCAGCTTATACTCTCGTCTCCGCTCTGCACTGCCAAGCACTGCTTTGTCCTCAGATGACCTCTCTCCGCAACAAGTTGTTGAGCACACTGTATCAGACTCACCCCCACACCCAGGTCTCTCAACTTCAGCCAGGGATTTCCCTGGGGTGACTTTTACACCGCTGGTCTGTCCACTGGAGTGTATTATCTCAGCTCCATAGCTTTGCTGTCCCTCACCACCGCCGTCTTTGATTTCACAGCTCTGCTATCTATGTCAGACTGCTTGCTACCGTTCAACACTCCACTCCGCCCAGCATTACCCACTGTGTGCCTCGGCTGCCTGTTGCCATGGGCACGCCTATGATGCACATCAAGGCCTCTCCGACTCGCCCATGGAGTCCCCTGGTCACACTTAGTGCATCTCTTATGGCGTCCATCCTCTCTCCGGTCTCGTATACAGATCAACTCATGCTTTCTCAGTTTTCTCCAGTCATGAAAACACAGGCCACATTGCCTACATGAGAACCGAGGTTTGGGCATGTTGTCAACTCAGCAACATCAACTTGAATAAAAACTGTCGTCCACACGCTCGTTCAACCATGACTTCAGATGGCAGGAAGTCAAGTATAAGATGAAAAATCCCTGTCATTGCCATGGCGACATCTACCAGAATCAGAATTCTGGCCAGCTGGTTCTTTTTGTCACACATGACAACATTGTCATAGGTATACTTTAAGTGCACTATCTATCATCAAACAATTAATCTACTCACAGAAGTTCAAAGTCTGTCATCAGTTCATCATCAATCTGGTTTGTTGGTTTGTTTGTGTCCTATTTCACTGTAGTAACTTCTGGTGAAATAAGGTCACAGCTGGGTGTTAGTCCGGTTTAGTCGGAGGCATAGTACCAGTCACCATAGCGATCAGGCACCCTCCTGTCTCTCCTTGTTGCATACTGATGGATTTCTTTCTCAGTATGATCAGGGTCAAAGTCGATGTTAACATCTGTGTCCTCTGCCTGGTAAAGGTCATCAGGGACATATTACCAGGGAATGTTTCAGTGTCACCAAGATGGTTGTCTTTTGGCATGGTATTGTCTATCAGCTCAGGTGAGGCAGATTTCTGGCCACCGGATATCTCTGGTCCTGCTGACGCCAATCAACTGCTTGCGTCCCCTCATAGGGTTTCAGTTGGTCGTAATGCACTACCTTTAATTTTGAGTGCTGACTCCGCTGAATACGGAAAGTGACGTCGGAAAGTTTGTCAATAATCAGGAACGGTCCTTCCCATCGATTTGCTGTTAATTTCTTGGATTTTCCTCTCATGCAGGTTTCAGCACGCAGCCATACAAATTGGCCAGTTGTCAATTCACTTCCATGCTGCCCTGGTTCATAATGTCGTTTCTTGGCAATGCACTTTTCTGCAATGCAATTCTAGCTCTGCGATGTGCTGGTTGTAATTTCTCTCTCAGCTGCAAGGCATAATCAGTACATTCGGTGGAGTTGGTCGGTAGAGGTTCGACCATCAAGTCCACAGGTGAATCTACCTGTCTGCCCAGCATCATCATATTCGGTGTCTCGCCAGTACTCTCCTGGGGCAAACTTCTGTATGCCATCATAGCATAGGGTATCACCTCATCCCAGTTCGATTGATCAGGATCCACTAGCACTGACACAGTCTGGGCTAGGGTTTTCATGTATCGCTCAATGAAGCCGTCAGACTTTGGATTGTATGGCGTCGTCCTTGTCTTGTCGATGCCCAAAAGTCGACATACCTCAGCTATTAATGCCGACTCAAAATTTCTACCTTGGTCAGAGTGGAGTTGCCTGGGCACTCCAAAACGGCTTACAAACTCATTGGTGAGTTTTGCTGCAACAGTTGTAGCTTCCTGGTTTGGGATAGCATAGGCTTCTACCCACTTTGTAAAATAGTCACCTAGGACTAGTGCCCATTTGTTTCCACGTTCAGTCTCTGGAAATGGACCTATGATGTCAAAGGCCACTCTCTCCATTGGCACGCCAACAATATATTGTTGTAATGGTGCAAGCCGTGTCTTACTTGGTGCTTTGGTGCTTGCAGCACAAACATCACACTGTCGTATCATGGATTTGGTATCGGCTGTCAGACCATACCAATAATACCGCTGCTTTATTTTCTCCTTCGTTTTGAACACGCCAAAGTGGGCGGCGGTCTTTTGGAGTGTAACTCTGCAAACACTTCTTGCCGGAGTGTTGATGGCAAAAGTAGCTGCCATTCACAGGTGTTTCCATCGACAGACTCATATCTGCGATACAGCACTCCATTTCTTAGTTCAAGCTGCTTCCATTGGCCCCAATATGCTTTGGTTGCCAATGATTGTGGTGATATTTTCTTCCAATCTGGTGGGTCTGCACTCAGCTCTTTATGTTTAATGATCGGGCCAATATCAGGATCGTCAAGCTGTAATTGACGTAATTGTATTATTGTCCATTCTGGAACTAGACTGATTGCTCTTTCTGCTACCACTGGTGTGCTGGTGTGACCGGGTAAGTCTCTGTCCTTAGAACTGGTATTCTCAGGGTCAACCACCTGTGCAACTAAGGATGGTGCAACAGGTGGTTGTAGTTTTTCTACAGAGATGCTGCTCTCCTCTGTTTGTGTAGCAATGGTACACTGTGTCTCTGTCTGCGTTGATACACTTGCAGTAACTGCTCCACAGTGCGATTGTCTGGTCCCTGTTAATCTGTGTGTGACTGTCCACATTGTCTGCATGGCCTCCGGGACAGGCTATCAGCATTTTGATGTTTTCTGCCGGGTCGGTGGATGACTTTAAAGTCGTACTCACTGAGTACTTCTAGCCATCGTACTAGCTGCCCCTCTGGGTCTTTGAAGTTCAGCAGCCAGCGTAATGAACTATGGTCAGTACGCAAGGTGAACGGCTGCCCATACAGGTATGGACGGAAATACTTCATAAAGTGAACTGCTGCTAACAGCTCCCTCCTCGTCACACAGTAGTTTCGTTCAGGTTTACTTAGACTTCTGCTGGCATAAGCAATAACCCGCTCTTCTCCATCCTGTATGTGAGACAGGACTCCGCCTAGAGCGTATAGGCTCGCATCCGTGTCCAGGATCAGTGGTGCACCTGGTATTGGGTATGCCAGGACAGGTGAGTTCACAAGTCTGTTTTTCAGAATCTCAAATGCTGTGTCGCATTCATTGTCCCACAGGAAAGGCCAGTTCTTTTCGGTTAGTTGTACCATGGGTCTGGCAATAGCTGCAAATTCTGCACAAAACGTCGGTAGTAAGACGCCAGGCCAAGAAAACTCCGCACCTCATGGACATTTTTAGGGGTCAGCCAGTTCTGCATTGCATCGGTTTTATCTGGGCTGGTCTCGACTCCTTCTGCTGATACTCTATGCCCAGGTAGTCTACCTTTTGCTGGAACAAACTGCACTTGCTCGGCTACAATTTCAGGCTGGATTCCCTCAGACCTGTAAATACTATTTCTAGTCTCCCCAACATCTGGTCAATGGAATCGGCGAACACCACTATATCATCAAGATACAACAGGAGGATTTCCCATTGTAATCTCGATAATACAGACTCCATCAGTCTCTGGAAAGTGGCTGGGGCATTGCATAAACCAAATGGCATGACTTTCCATTGGTATAGCCCACTCCAGGTGGTGAATGCAGACTTCTCCTGTGCATCACCGTCCAGCTCAACTTGCCAGTAGCCGCTTGTTAGATCTAATGTGCTAAACCACTTAGCACCAGCAAGCGCGTATATACTGTCTTCAATTCTGGGTATGTCATATGCGTCTTTCACCGTTATATCATTCAGGTGGCAATAGTCAACGCAAAAACGTGTGCTGCCATCTTGTTTTTTTGACTAAAACGACCGGCGCTGCCCAAGGACTATTGGACTTTTCGATCACATCTTTCTCCAACATGTTGTGTACGAGACGTCTGGTCTCCTCCCGCGACCATGTGTACAGGTGACATAGATTCTCAGGAGAGAATGGTGAAGGTTATGACACGTTTGCCAATGTATCTACAATCAAGATGGTAAAAGTAGGCATATCAATTCATATTTGTGGCCAAGGACACTCCCTGATTAGTTTAAGAAGATGACTCCTCAGCAGCGAGTGGAAGCAGTGAAGAAGAAAGGTCTGTGCTTTGGCTGCTTAGACTATAGTAACCATGGCCTCCGCAGGTGCAAAAGAGCAAATGTTTGTCCGGTAAAGAATTGTGGTAGGAAACATGCAGTCCTGCTTCATGATGGTTTCATCTCTGCTTCATCGGCATCTGAAACAAAGTCAACTGTAGGGCCAAGCAATAATAGAGACCAGACGGTACAGGAAGAAGCACAAAGCTATGCTTGTGGGCAATCAGAGCATGATACACTTTCAGCAAAGATAGCTCTGCCTACTTTACCAGTCTATGTGAGAGGAAAGGGACAAGACAAGTTTATCAAGACACGAGCATGTGTAGATTCTGGTAGTAACAGAACATTTTCACACATTGCACATACAAACTTTATCGAAGCGAAGCAACGAATACATTGCTTTAACCGGGCGAACGATAACCTCGGGGACAATTCTGTCCACCAGCAGAGCTACCAACCTAGAGTAGAAAATACGGCTAGTTTTCAATCGGGTTCGAACCCACAACATACGGCATCAGTGGCCTAGCTGAGAGGCCACAGAGAGAACGGCTCGGCTAAATCCCCACTCTAAAAAGAGTGGTTCAATAGCCGGCTAAGAAGTTACATCCAAGTAGTTATTCGTCCACTTACAGTTGTATCAGATGACAGTAAAGACGCACCTGCATTAACATCAAATGACCTGTTGCATCCTGGCGAAGGCCACATATCGCCACCAGGTCTTTTGGTACTAGGGATGCCTATGGAAAACGCTGGAGACATGTGCAGTTTGTGGTAAATGAGTTTTGGCGCCATTGGGTTCTTGAGTATCTCTCTACTTTGATAAACCGTTCAAAGTGGATCTCCAGAAAGCGAAACATCCAAGTTGGTGATTTGGTTATCCTCCCTGATGAATCACAGCCTCGAATGCATTGGCCATTGGCTCGAGTAAAGAGGGTTTTTCATGCCAAAGATGGAGCTGTGAGATCGGTTGAAGTGAAAACTGCATATGCGGACAACGTGTGCAGACCCGTAGCGAAGATCTGCCTACTAGAAGCTTCAAGGGAAGAAGACTGACGAACAGTACACCTTTCTTTCAGACTTGAGACAGTCACAGTTCGTTGCTAACTATTGCAAGTGTTTATATCCAAATTTAAACATCTCTTGTTCAAAACTATATTCATACATCTAAATTTTTGTCGTTTGTTCATAGTTTATTGAAAGTATTGTAATACTTTGGAAATGCTTACCCCTAAAGACGCATTTAGGGGGCGCGTGTTAAGGCCAAAATTGAGCCGTGCAAATTTTGTTTGTTTCAATGAGCATTCAGAGTTAAATTTACATAACGCAAAATGATTTGTCGCTGATATCTACGTTCTCACGCTGCCAAGTACGGACTCAGAACATTACATCATCGATATCATTGTTTATGTAGTCGTTTAATGTCAGTCCACTGTTTGCTCATATTCCACCAAATTAATATTCGTTGATTTAAACTTTCAATCGTTGATACTTTAATAGTAAAATCATTCAGTTACTGATACACTAAATAGCCTTAAGCTGCGCGCAAATATATTTGTTAGAATCGCAGCTTTGTCTGGGACAAATATTTGGGGGGCGGCTTGTTAAGGCCAGAATTGAGCCGTGCAATTTTGTTTGTTTCAATGAGCATTCAGAGTTAAATTTACATAACGCAAAATGATTTGTCGCTGATATCTACGTTCTCACGCTGCCAAGTATGGCTCAGAACATTACATCATCGATATCATTGTTTATGTAGTCGTTCAATGTCAGTCCACTCTTCGCTCATATTCCGCCAAATTAATATTCGTTGATATAAACTTTCAATTGGTGATATTTTGATAGTAAAATCATTCAGTTACTGATACACTAAATAGCCTTTTAGCTGCGCGCGAATATCTTTGTTAGAATCGCAGCTTTGTCCGGGACGAATATCAGTATTCACGATAGAAAATAGGTTCAGGGTGGAAGTTTTTTGTTGAACATTGAATTGAAAGTGCGCAACTGGCGGACGGCTATTTCACGGGCCCTGTAACGGCGACAGTGGACACAACAGATGTATAATTTGTTGTCTGACCACAGAAGTTGCAGAATAAAGTCGGTATGTTGATCACTTCAAGGCTGTGTTATGTCTAACATTGATGGACGCGTGAAACAAACGATTGTTTCGACCGTATCATCCACTGCCTTTTGTTCTGTTGAAGCACTATAAAGTACTTACCAAGGTCGATATTTCTTCAGTGACATAGAAGACTAAGTCTTTTTTCGAACAACTATGTATCGAATTGTCGTGAGCTAGTGGCATGCCTCTATCTCCCGGAATTTCACACGTTCATAAAGCAGTATGTCATTGTTTCCAACAATCCCGAACTCCCGTCGAATACGCCCGATAAATGAGACCACTCTTTCGTTTCTTTCGTACTTCATTGTAGTTCGATTTTCCTTACCAACTTCGCTTACATCTACTTTCAGTTCTGAAAAGAAAATTGCTTTAGGCTCATACCAATAGAATGATTCCTTTGTGGTATTTGTGATTCTATCTGTCATTCAAATTACACACACACACACACACACCACACACACACACACATTATATATATATATATATATATATATATATATATATATATATATATATATATATATATATATATATATATATATATATATATATATATATATATATATATATATATATATATATATATGAGGGCTACGGGAGGAACGATTTACAATTCCATCACCTCAACGTTGTTTCATTGTTTCCTTACTCGTCAGGAGACTACACTTTAAATTTAAATGTTGAAGGATAGACCACCAATTGAACACGTTTCTGTAACATATTTTGAACGCGTCTAAACGTCAGAAATTTTAACACTGCGTGTTTAAATGTGTTACACACCAATATTCATTTTTAACATACCCTTGCGGATGTTCAACACTGCGGTTCATCAGCGTTTATATTAAACACCATGGTGTTCCGTAGCTGAACACAAATTGCACGTTATAATGTGTTAAAAAATTCAACGCACTTTCGCGTTCAAAGGGCAGTAACATTTTTGAACTTATAGATGCCGTTTAACGAAAGATGTGTTAATGGATTGGACACAGTATATGCTATCGTTGAAGACCTTTAATCTTAGGCGTTTAGGAGGTGTTCAAGCCTTGAAATAACAAAAAAGATGTGTGATACTCAGGAAAAAATCATTTTATTCTCAAATTACACTAACAATGTCTCGAGTCAAATACAAGCATTTGTGTAAAACGGACAAATAAATATGATCACTTTGTTAAGTTGATCACAGGAAAACACCAACAGTGTAAAAATCTTTCCAATCAAAACATAAACAAAAGAAATATTCATATAATAGACATCAAATCAGGTCCAATAATCGTTATCATTCAAGGTAACTAAGAAAGTTACCAGGTCCAAGGAATATATTGAAAATGACAAAGGCAATGGGGTCATCTTGAACCACAAATAGTGGTGGTACCAGGTGTCCGGAATGGGTAAGCGTACCCTGCCAGCTAGCCGCACCCGTCAAGATTGACCCAAAGCGACAAATCCATTGTTATTTGGTGAATTTACCAAATTACTTTTGTGAGTCAAAATTTGGTATGCTGTCACTCATCATTTGAGTAACAGACAGGTCATATTTTGATACAACATCTCCGTATCTACCATAGAACTTCTTAAATGATTTCACTAATCTACTTTCTGAGAACCCTTGCCTCACTAACTTTTGAGCTAATAGGCTTTGTCTAACTCGAAAGTCTTCATATGAATGCATGCTCTACTGTATCTAAGAAGTTGTGAAATATACACACCATAAGCTGGAGATGATGGTATTTGCTCGACAAAAAGGGAAAGTTTATAATTTCAAAATTGAAATCGTCTCTTTTGTCATACAGCTTAATATATAGTGTACTTTGTCTAATTTCAAACAATACGTTTAGGTATGAAGCCGAGTCCACACTTTTAGTTGTTTCTTTTATTTCTAAATCATCTGGGTAGATGTGGTGTAGATAATTGGATATACCAGGATTGTTTAAACTGATGAGATCATCGATATATCTGTGGGTGTTGTTAAATCGCTTGGCAATCCTCTTACATCCAGATTTCTGAAGTGATTGTATGAACCCTGCTTCATACGAATACAAAAATAAGTCTGCAAGAAGTGGGGCGCAGTTTGTGCCCATGGGAATGCCTATGGTTTGCCTGAATGTCATGCCAGCAAACTTGATAAATATGTTGTCAATAAGGAAATATAGCATTTGAATCACCTCAAAATCACTGTATTTGAGTTTGGCATCGCTGTTGTTGGTGAAATAGCCCAAGTTGCGCATTATGGCAATGTATTCATACCTACGACTACCATAGTTGTAAAAGAAGGCTTTCTTTATGAGAGATGATAGCCTGTCTTTAAGTTTGTTATGTGGGATGGTTGTGTACAACGTTGAAAAATCAAATGTGTGGATTGAATTGTACATGTTTTTGTTATTTTGTAAAATATGTAACAATTCTTTGGAGTTCTTTAATATTCACATTTGATTGACCCCACTAGTTTCATAAACTTTGTCACAATACCGTACCAAACCAGATTTAATGGTTGATAAAATGATGGTTAAAAGTTGTGACAAGCGTTTTGTTGTAAACTTACTGGAACCAGCTATGAAATGTTGTTTATAAGGATTCTTATGGATCTTAGGAATCCAATATAATTAGGTAATACCTTGTCATCTTGCGCTAACTTGATGCCAAACTCACTCAAAACTGTTGAATGGTTCTGCAATATTTCCTCTTCAGATAAGGTTGAAAGAGAGTATGTTGTGCTACTCTCATCATCTGAGTTAATCTGAAGTTCGTTCTTTAAACATTGAATGTAATATTGCTTGCTGACAAAGATGATGTTGTTTGATGCTTTGTCTGCAGGCACAACAACATATTTATCGTGTAAAGCATCTAGACATTCCCGTACAGAAGGGTCATCAAAGGCAGATGTAGTGTTGATGACAGTATGGGAAGAACGAAGACGTGAAATGCGAGATATTACCTTATCACGGACTGTGCGAAGCCAGTCCGAAAGACATCCAACGTCTTCGTATTCGAGGGCAGCCTACTTTTAAAGCATAAGCCTCAGCAGCATCCATGATTAACTTAAAGTTCCAGTTTACTTTGGGTGGCTCGCGATATTTCTGGCCAAACTGGAACAGCTGCCGAAGCTTTGATGTGTAACTATCTTCATGTCACCTGTTATTATATGACCGTGAGGTTTGTAACCAAAGGGAGATGACATACAATAACAAGTACCATCATGAACATTGTTCTTAATATCAATTTCTTTCAATACCCTATTGTAATTAAACAATTTCCTACCTATGGTCTTAGAATAGGTATAGGACACTATAGGAGGGTCTTGAAATGTAAAATAAGGTGGTACTTTGTCCATAACGTCCTTGTTGTGTAAGATATTGCTGATGTTAATCATGTCAATTCCTTTGTTAACAAACCTCAAGGGGAAAAACAATCTCTGCTGACTGTTGATGCTTTCTGTCCGAACAGGTTTGAATAGGCGATATTTGCCTATATCCATAATAATGGCGATTAACCGGTATTCGGGCAGCAGAGGGTCGTATATATTCATAACTTCAACAGTCAGGAGAAGTGATCTTAACTTCTGCAAGGAGCATGCAAACAATGCAGTTCTTACCTTGTGAACACCCAAAGGTTGATTTAACATGGGTAGTAGATCACTGAACTGGGGATTACTGGTGTTATTGCTGTGTCGATGGCCATGACTTCGTCGTCTTCTCTGGTGAGAATTAAACAAACCCATGACATTGACAGTCTTTCCCCTGGGGCTAGATAGGTTATCCACACCTAGTATGTTATCATTACAGCCATAAGGTATAGCTGTGCCAAGTTCAGTGATCCAGTGGTGTTCACGTTGTTTGCGATAACTCCTACTCAGTATTGAACTATTAGAAGGATGGTAAATTTTTTCTAATATATTTACTTTCATATTCAATACTGAGTGAAGAGGACCATTGAAGTGAGTGTAAAGCATGTTGGCAGATTGTTGTTAATACCTGACCTATGCCCACACATCCTCTTAGAAAGTGTTTCCCTGGTCTCTCCGACATATATAAGACCACACAAAGTGCACTCTATGCCATAAATGATGTTCTTAGATTGGCATGAAAGTGACTCAAATGCCTTTGTGTGGTACGACTTTTTGGACAGATTACTCCGTGTCACAGTGGAAGTGATCAGAATATCACATGTCTTGCAATTTCTAGTCAGACACTGTGACACAGAACAATCACATTCCATATTTTCCTTAAGAATGTCATGTAGATTTAGCCTAGGGCTCAGTCCAACTGATGAATTGTTTATATAAATAATGTTGAACGTTTTAAAAGTTTATTGCATTCAGCATGGAAAACTACTTACAATATCAGGTTTTACGTACATATTGTCATGTAACATGGTTGAGTAGGGGTAGCTATGGGTTTTCTTTATACGTACAGTCTGGGGTAGAACGTTGGAGTAGAAGACACGGCAACAGGCACATATAATACTCTAAATCGCCGTACTTTTATATATTATTGCCTGAATACCAGGCCTTATGTGCCCGAGAGCAGGTGATAATTTGTCCAAAGCAAGAATGCAGAATGCGGCTAGCCTCCAGCATTATGACCACAAACTCGATCTAAGTGAGCAGAAACACATGTCCCATATTCTTAGCGACAGCAGCAATAAAGGTAAGACATGTAAAAACGGAACACTCATTCAGCTAGAACCAGCTCGGGAACACTGCATCAAAAACTCATTAATACAGATAAATTCACACAAATGAATTGCCTGTATTATAGAATAACGCACGTGAATTCACAGTAGTACACATGAATACAGACTTGCTGACACACGTAATTGATTATTCACTGTATTCATCTGTATATTACAACAGGCATTACAACATGCTAATTCAGTAGTATTATTGGGTTTTCTTTGCAGTGGAAAGTTTTGACTCATCACCAAAGCCGTCACTCAAACCGAAAACACGAAAGTTCAGCAAATGTACGCCAGTGCCATTATGAATAACTGCAGGCTGAATATCACTTACCGTCGTCGACTCAAGAGAACCTGTCACCAATGTATAATTCCCAATTAACGCACATAATGACACGGAGACAGGGCTTGGCCAAAATCCAGGGGCGATGGAACATCCAGTCGTCGTGACGGCCTTTCCCCAGGCAAGGGTTTGAGAGGCAAGGGTTTATTGTGTGCTCAGCAAAAGTGAAGGGCGTGGTTGTGAGGCAAAGGTAGAATGGCCTGCTTCCCCATGCCCTTCCCCGCGTTAACCATGATTATAGCAGAGACATAATCATCCATTAACGCAAATAAACGACACAGAGACAGGACTTGGCCGAAATCCAGGGGCGATAGAACATCCAGGCGTCGTGGTGGTTTTTCCCGTGAAGCCAGTGGCAGATTTGAATGACCTCAAGGGAGGGCAATGATACCCAGGATGCACCTACTGCCATGACGGGGATGCACGGCGTCATGGCGGCCTCGAAGATGGCACTAACCCCTTGCGGGATCATGCCATGCATCGGGCTACGTGGTACCATGGTCCTCCGGATCCAAGACAGCAGCCCCATGGAGCTTTATCACAAATTTACTCGACCAAATAACATCTAAATGGAAATGTGATGACCTCGCGGCTTTCTTTCTTTTTCTTTCCTTTTTTAGTGATGTTGGGTGGGAGGGGATTTGTGATGTGTACATTAGCGTTGCAGGAGCTGAACACGCGGCAAATATATTTGGCCAAGGGGGGTATGCTTGGATAGCTGATGGTCAGAGATGCGAGCAGATAAGCGGTTTGACGTCATGCAAGCCATGCATGGCATTCGTATTTGATATTGAGGGTGAGCAAGAAGCTGCTGTGATTCGAGAGGCAAGGGTTTATTGTGTGTTCAGCAAAAGTGAAGGGCATGGATGGAGGCAAAGGTAAAATGGCCTGTGTCCCTGTGCCCTTCCTTGCGTTAACCATGATTATAGCAGAGCCATAATCATCCATTAATGCAAAGAAATTACACAGAGACAGGGCTTGGCCGAAATCTAGGGGCGATGGTACATCCAGGCATCGTGGCGCTGGCTTTCCCGTAAAGCCAGTCGCAGATTTGTATGACCTCAAGGGAGGGCAACGGTTACCAAGGATGCACCTACTGCCACAGCAGGGATACACAGCGCCATGCCATGCACTGGGCAACGTGGTGACAGAATGTTGCTCACGCTTATGTCTTGGCGATGAGTCCGTGGAATTCGGCCAAAAATCACACGAAACGAACGTTTTTGAAGCAAAGTAAGTGTAAGGTATGAATTTAGAGAATCCCTTACAAAAAAGTCCTATTGGACTCCAATAGGAATCAGTCTGATAGATTGTCCAATAGTATTTTGAGACAATGTCCTATGAGACAGTCCCATAGTAGTCCAATAGGAATGCGACACCTGTCCTATGAGACAGTCCCACAGTAGTCCAATAGGAATGCGTCACCTGTCCTATGAGACAGTCCCACAGTAGTCCAATAGGAATGCGACACCTGTCCTATGAGACAGTCCAACAGTAGTCCAATAGGAATGTGACACCTATCCTATGAGACAGTCCCATAGCAGTCCAATAGGAATGCATCACCTGTCCTACGAGACTGTCCCATAGTAGTCCAATAGGAACATTAGACATGTCCTATTAGACAGTCCTATGGTAGTCTAATAATAATATGTCCTATTAGACAGTCCTATGGTAAACCCATTGGAACATTAGAACGTTCCATTGAACTCAGCTTGTACATGTGTAGACATTGTTATTGTTGAGAATGAATTCTGGTCTGGACTAGAATTAAAATGTAAACAATAACAATTTGCATTTTACACATACAGACGCTAAGAAGACAAGCTATATAGCGGGTATTTCAACGTTCATTAGGGAGCAAAGAAGAACTTGCAATGGATATACTTTTGAACAAAGAAACTTTATTTCTATAATCAGAAGAATGACAGGAAATTGAAGAGAAGTATAAAATATTATACAAAGCTGTATGTAACAATTATCTAATTAAACTATTATAGCTGAGACTACAGAAGCATATTACACATAGAAATTAAGTTCTGCCTTCATGAAATTTTTGAGTTGCAGTTTTATATGGCTCTTGTTTTAGGTGATAAGTTTCATTTGATGCTGCTATGTAATGTATCCAAAAGTTATGACACAAAACATTCAATTTTCAGTATCATAATTTTAATAATTCAATAGCAAATGAGCTCTATCAGCATAGAAAGAATTCAGGTTTCATGATGGCAATACATGAGCAGAAATCATTGAGATATCAACTTCCTGTTTGTTATGTAACAGGGGGTCCAACCCCATTGTTCCATTGCTCCTTTGTCTCACATAAATATCAATGCATTTGGACCATACCGGTATGTATCCAATCATTAACTACATTACTACCTTGGCTTTAAACTTCACTCCTGTTTATATTCTTTGTGTGGACTGAAATGCCATAGTCAACAAGCTAGAAGTCACACAATGGGCATACACTGATCATGAGCAGGCAAGTAGACAAAGGACTATTGTAAACCTGGCTATTTCCGTAACTATTCAGTCTTCAAAAGGAAAACACTGACATATCATAATCTGTCCTACCTAAACTTGCTGTACTACAGTGATATAAAAGCTGTACAACACCCGGTTATGCTGCCACACAGTCATTTTTCAGAGCTACAACTGCCTTTTGTCTGTTCTGCAGCGGCCATCTTGTTTTGATGATGCTAGCCCATAATGCACTGCAGCCGCCAAATGCATTCTGGGCTTAGGTATTTCCAATAGGACAGTCTCATAGGACTTTAGAAAGGTGTACAAAATATGTGTTGATCAGACATAGATAAGATAATGAGGTGATATTGATTCTCATTTATGAATTTGAAGTGCTGGTAGTTGTAATAGTCCTCAGTCTGTGGAAACTCAATGATATTGTAACTGTGTGTTACTTATATGTATGCATGAGCCAGCATGTAAACTTAATTGCTGGGCCTATTTATTGATTTATTTTATTGATTTAAGTGTTTATTTATTTATGTATTTTGCTTGCTTGTATATTTTTTTCATTTAATTTTAGAAATAGCAAAATGTGACATTTTTACAAACCATGTTTCCTTTAGTACCAGTCCAAAGATTAATTGCAAATTAATTTGCAAAATATTTTGCTCTCAGAGAATGGTAAGAATAATTTTGTCAGAACAACGGCAAAAGCTAATGATTCTGACAGAATTGAATAAATCCTATTTGAATGTCATTTACAAAAGGATTGTCCTGTAGGACATTCAGAAATTGTTCCCATAGGACAAGCATGGTCCCACAAAGTTCCTATTGGAATTTCATTTACAATGGGATTGTCCAATAGGACTTACAATCATCATTCCTATAGGACAAGCCTGGTCCTACACCATTCCTGTGGTACGCCTATTGGACCACGGTCAATCCCATTGGGTCCTATAGGACTTTTTCGTAAGGGATGATAGGGAACGATAGACAGTTACGCAATAGATGAACTTGCTAATTTTTACAGTAAAGTCTAAACGTCGAAGATAACATGGTGGCATAATCCCTATACAAAAATAGCCATTTGGTTTCCTGACTTTCTTCTTCTCAGGCATATGTACACACGTCTATAGGGCACATAGATGCAGATCTGAATAGACCATAGGTGACTGTGGTTCCAAAGATCTAATGCTCAACTTTGCTAACATAGTCTGCAGACTTTATACTGTAGATCGAGTGTCGGTCAAGTCCAAATAACTTGCACGCAAATCTAACGCCTCATTTCCTAAGGACTACTTTGTCACAGCAAGCACGCAAGCCAGAGTCCAGAGTGTCTTTCGCTGTCTTGATGTAGACCTGTAAACGTCACTCCTCCATCGTCCTAGAGTCTTTATTAGCCAATCTGGTAGCCCAGCCTCAGCAGTGGTTGTGGCAACAACACTCCTAAAGCTATGTGTGGCATATAGCTCCGCGCTTGTAATCCCTGAATGCATGAGCAGCTTTCTCAGGTAGCGTGTCAGCCTTTGTCCACTGAGCCACGTGCCATTAGACAACTGGAAGAGAGGCACTGCTGTATTCGTAAGGCAATGCATCTAGCAATACTTCGCAAATGCGTGGAGTGCACAAACAGGTGTCCCGGTTGGCGAAATGGCAGAATATGTACCCACGTCCATACAGGTAGGTCATAGAGGATTTTAGTCTCACTTCTAGTACATTGTTCAACATTACGGTAAGTCTCACACAAGCAGCGTTGTGGCTGGGATGAACTTCAGTGACCCAGCCACAGTAAATTTATTGACCATCATGAATCTGAAGAAGGTGAGGGTGAAGCATGGCCACAACATGACCTTGTCGTGATCACACAGGCCTTCCCATAATTGTAGGCTTTCCTTTAGGTGGCGAAGTATGTTGGTTTTGACTGATAAGGTGGTGCACGTCACCGATACTTCTCTGAATCCCTCCTAGCGTGCGCTGCAGCAATGCATGGGTGGTGACATCGTCTTCATAGCCGAGCTTGATGTGCTTGTGCATAGCCCTTGCAAGGCACACCCTGATAGTCTTATATGCGAGTCCCTGGTCTGCAAGATTGGTGACAAATAGTATTGCTGCCCTGACTCTGATGGGCGTCATGCGTAGTCCGTACTGTTGCAATGAAGAACAACTGTCCAACCAATTCTCCAATAATACGAATTTATTTCAATGAAACAGCCATATACTGGAGAAGAGAAGCGCTTACAACAGTATTTGTTGACTACATATATCTAGTCTGACAAAACTTTCACTGTGGTTTCATCTTCATAATGCAAATTTAGAGTGACATTGAAATGTAAAGTCAGATATGCAAATATAGAGTGAAGTATTCAAATGAGAATAGAAAGGAGAATACAATTGTCCTTTTCTCCATTCTCCCCCTTCAATCAGTATGTATAACATATCGATTCTCTAATAGATACTGTACTTTTTTACTTTAAGGAGATTGCATTTCAAGTCAAAATATCCAATAGTAAAGACAATTGTCACTGAATGGCATAAACTGCAAAGTAGCAATTTCATTCTGAAATGTGCAAATTTGAAAGTCTTTCAAATGTCTATTTTAGTGTCTTTATATAAAAATTAGAGAGGGCACACTTTTGTTACAGGGCGCAGAAATTTACTCTTTCCAACTTTCACTGTAACCACACGCACATGTCCGTCATGACCAGGGTGTACTTCAGTGACTATTCCCAAGGCCGATGTCCATGCTGTGTATCTTGAGAAATCACCAGGACAATGTCATCAACTTGTAGGTCTCTCTGTGGTGTAAACCATTTTTTCTGGATATTTAACTGGGTAGCCATTCTCGCTGCCAGCGTTTCAAAAGTGTCGCATTAATTCTTGAACTCTTCTCCACCTGTTTCTGGGACTGTAGTCAGTGTGTCGACAGACGCTGGGGCAAATTCTCCACCAATTTGTCCATGAAGAAAATGGTTTGGTGTCAGAGGAGTTACATCATCTGGATTTGCAGACTGTAGGTGATAGGCCGCGAATTGATAAGTGCTTCTGCTCCTGTCACAGCCGTTAGAAGTTCCTCGTCAGTTATGTCGCATTTTCCAGTATGGCGTAGATCGCTCTTTTAGCTGCCTTGATCATAGATTCATGAACTCCACCAAAGTGAGTAGCTAAGGGAGGGTTAAAATGCCACTTTATTCCTTGATTTGCAGTGGACCCCTTGAGTTGATCCTTGTCCAGTTGTTTGACCAATTCTCTGAGTTCCTTGTCAGCTGCTACAGAATTGCTACCATTGTCGGAAAGAACTTGCTTTGGAAGACCTCGACGGTTGACCATTCTGTAAAAAGCATTCAAGAATGAGTCTGTGTCAAGCCCATATGCAACTTCCAGGTGAACAGCCCGGGTAGCCAAGCAAGTGAACAGACACAAGTAGCGCTCTGTTCTTTGTTCACCTCTGCCTTGGATGGTGATGAATGGGCCTGCATAATCAACTGCTACATCAGCAAATGCACGCAGTGGCATCTTCAGTCGAATGTTAGGTAGTGGAGCCATCAACCGACTTGCATGTTTGCTTTCAGTAGTCTGCATTCGGCACACTCTTTCTCCCACTGGCGGATTTCCTCTCATCCAAAATCTTGTTGACAAAGCGGATAGAGTGTGATTTGTCCCAGCTACATGTTTTCCCTGCTCATGATAGTGTTTGACTATTAGTTTGGTGACCCAGTTCCTCCGTGGTAGAATGACTGGATAGCGGACATCATATGGTAGGTAATCTGCATATCTTAGCCGCCCATCACCTCTCACTAAACCATCTTCATCAAGTCTTGGTCGTAATCCAAGCAACTTGCTCTTCTTTGGCAATTCCTTTTTACCAACAAGTGCTGAATACTCCTCGGGAAATGATTCAGCCTGCATGGTCTTGATTATCATAATCTCTGCTTCTTCTATTTCTTCTGGAAGTAATTCTCCCTTTGTTCTCTCTTCTTTTGGCAATTTACAATTGCCCAAAATCGACAGACCCAGGCTTGAATTCTCTTCAGTGTTGTCCAACTTGAAAAACGCACAGGATTCAAGCAATATGATGTAGACTCTGTTTGGGTTGTAACCATTGCTGTTTGTACTTGCTGCTCATATTCTCTTGGTATGGAACAATGGCTGATTCTTGGGTCTTTCTTTGAATTGAAAGTCACTTGTCGATTACTACTGTCTCTCTTCATTTCAATATCTGTAAACTCGTTGCCCTTTGTTATAGGGTTTTGTGGCCAATCGGATGTTGATTTTGCAAGAAATTCTGGACCTTTCCACCAGAGATCTTCATCAGCCAAATCGACAGCAGTCATCCGTCTAGTAACTAAATCTGCAGGGTTTTCTTTTGTAGGTACATATCTCCACTGTTCTGGATTAGTAGAGGTTTGGATTTCACCAACTCTGTTTGCTACAAAGGGCTTGAACTTCCGGCTTCGGTTCCTTATCCACCACAGAACATTGATACTGTCTGACCAGAATACTACTTGATTCAGCATTATTCCAAGCACTTCTGAAATTGTCTCAGTCAATCATAGTCCCAAAATGGCACCTATTAATTCCAGGCGAGGAATACTTGTACTTGTGAGTGGTGCCACTCGAGATTTTGCTGCCACCATACGACAGGAAACCAGATTATTTGCACATGTAGATATCGCATAAGTTACTCACCATATGCATCTTGGGAGGAATCAACAAATGTGTGTAGATTCACTGACACAACTTCTTGTGGCAATTGTAGGCATCTTTGAACTCTGATCTTCTCCAAGTTAATTAATTCAGCAAATCGTCTCTGGGCTTTAATCATTACGTCAATGTCAAGTTCATCATCCCATTCTAGTCTGGCAGCCCAGATCTCTTGTAGGAGTACTTTAGCTTGGATAGTGAATGGCGATAAGAATCCCTTTGGGTCAAGAGGGTGGAAATTCTGCTTAGAAAACTACGATTTGTGATTGTGTTGTTTTCCGCTGGAGGGTTCACTTTAAAAGAGAAGACATCTTCCTCAGCTAGCCACCACACTCCTAGTGTCTTCATAGAAGGTAAACCATCTTTGTCTAGGTCAACCTCGCATGCTCTGTCCTTGATCGGTATCTTCGCCAAAACATCAGCCGAGTTCGACAGCCATTTTCGGGCATGCATCCCTGCCGTATACCACAGTTCAGATAGTTCTCCATATAGTCTTATACCATCACTGTCAGTTTGAACAGAGTCCATACTATCATCCATATAAGTTTATTTTAATACTGTCTCTGCTGCCATAGGTAGTTAGCTTGTGTGGGCTTTGGCGTGTGTCTGCGTTACGAATTGCGCCAAAATGGAGAACAATTGACTCAAATACAACTCTTGAGAATTCATATTCATCTGGAGCTTTATCTTCCTCTAGATCCCTCCACAGAAATCGATGACAGGGTCGATCGTCTGGTGGGATTTCTATCCTTAAATACATTTCTGCTATGTCCGAAACCAAGGCTACTGGATTTCTTCGGAAACGAAGTAATACTTCAAACAGATCATGCTGTAATTTGGTCCTTGATATATAACATCATTTAAGGAGATACAATGATGTCTTGCAGATGCATCAAATACGATTCTGGTCTTTGTTGTGGCCTTGTCAGGTCGTACAACAGGAAAATGTGGCAAATACCAAATTTTCTTGGGTTTCTCTTCAGTCGGATCGATTTTGCGGATGTATCCCTTGTCAACATATTGACGTAGATTTTCCGAATAGGCTGCTGCAATCTGTTGATTCTTTTTCAGTCTCTATTCTGTGTTCTGCAACCGATGTAATGCCATGTCATAATTGTCGAGCAGTTCAGGTGCATTTTCTTTCCATGGAATACCGACTTGGTACGACCATTCTCCAACTTTAATGACCTCTCAGCCATTCTGAGTGCAGCTTGATCATTGATGGACATAGTCCGAGTTTCTGTCAGACTTGGGAGATTCTCAACTTCCAGAACTTTTGGAGTGTCACATTATGTCCTTCAAAGTTGATTCACCATGGGTGAAATATGTGCGTACAAAGTTTGTCTGAATAGTATGTCCTTGATTACCATTTGGATTGCTCGATGCAGGTCCAGCCCAATGGAGTTAATCTGGCAATAGGTTCTCCAGCTTGTCCTCTCACATCTCTATACGAATAATGCAAGATATGCATAATCAAGGCCACAAGAACATCGACTATAGGTCTGCAGTGCAAGGCGAGGAAAGTCTATACCTTTAAGATGTGTCCATTTCCCCGCCGTCTTGTTCCAATCTATGACCTGCATGTCACCTGTTACTCTATTTGTCGTCAGTGCACTTATCTTGGTATTCACTCGTCCATCAATACTCTCAAGTCCCACTTCTTCTACAGTAGTTGACTGGAATGTTTTCATTTGTCCATTGAGAACATTGACAGATATATTGCGAGGGTCTCCTTGTAATCCCAACTCGTCAGCAACATCAGCATTAATGTATGTTCCAGTGCTAGCATCATCAGCAAAGCATTCACCTTGAGTTTACGATTTCAATGTTTCAATACTACTGGTACAGTCCGCAAGGTGATGTGTTCTACATCAGACGAATCTGAAATCATTGTCGTAGCTGTGTGCGATTTCACTGCATCACCTCGTTCCCCCCCCCCCTCAGTGGAACATGCAGATAGATCTCTGACACTATCAGCAATGTCACTGTTATTGTCATGCACTTTGGGCTGTGATTGTGAAGCAATGCCCTTGTTTATTGACTTTTGATTACCTGGATTCCTTCTTCTGTGTAGCAACCTGTTATGAGTGTCTTGGCAACCATAAGTTCCGCATATTCTAGATCTGGTGCAATGTTGACCTCTGGGATCATCTCCAGACAGCGATAACAAAACTTAAATTGTTTTGCAGCATCCCATCTTTAGGATACGCCCATTTTCGTGAACTGATCACAACTGCATACTCCATGCTTACTACCATATACTTTGCAGGAATGATAACTACCACTCGGAACAGGTTTTCGGCTTTTCAGAACTTCTAAAATATGTTTGTGGATTGGTTGACCTGGCCCTTCTGTATTTTCGTATTTGTGCGTGTAAGTCCTTGAACAGTTTCACTTGCAATAGTTTGGAATTCTGCTTCCTGTATGATCCAATCTCTGAGTGTTTCAACTGATTCACCTTGTTTTTCTCAAAGATCCAGCGATGATACTGTGTCAGCATCGATTCAGTCATTTTCTTTTGTAGCTTTGTATACATGGAGCCATTTCCCCTTTTCCCAGTTCGTCATTTCGTCCAGATTCCTTGAGGTTGACTACAGCAATATCCAGCAAGTTCGCAAAACATTCAATATCTCTGCCATATCCAGTTCTGATAGGTTTAAAATTGTCAAGTTCCTCTAAGTTCAGTGCTATTGGACAACGCTTTCCACCATATTTCCGTTCAAGTCTCTCTTTAGCTGCTTCATAGGCAATTCCGGAATGACCTAAATTTTCAATTACTTTAAGAGCTTCTAGGACATGTATTGACGCAGCTGAAGACGTTTATATTCTGGAGTTGCAGGGGACTGGTCTATACATGCATTAAAGGCTGCTTTCCAACTTTTCGTAAAGTCTCTTGTCACCCGAGAATGTTGGAATTGAGACTCTTTTCAACTGTTTCCACAAATCTTGACCAATGGCGACAGAGTTTGATACTTGATTTGTATTGGCATTCGAAGAGGTTAACATACCTTGTCCTGATCTTGTGTCTTCAACTGTACCCTGTTGTGGTATAGTGTCTGGCGTGGTAGTTGCATGGACATCAGGTGCACTGCAAGGATCAATCTGTGATTGTGGCGATGCTTGTTGTCTCAGTCCAAGTTCCATATCAACTTCATTCTCAAGTTCTTGAAATCGTTTCTGTAAATTCCGTTCAGCTGCTTGAAGACGCTCATGTTCATGTTGCATCTGTTTATCCCATTCATATTGTCTACGTTCATTTTCCTCTTACGATTCATTTTTCATAGTTATTATCTTTTTTTCCTTTTTATTCACTTCTTCTAGGATCTTTTCAACCTCATGGCGTGCTTCTCTTTTGTTCTGTTGACTGAGTCTAATATTAGTAGGCACTCCTGACCCTGCACTTGACGTTTCATCTTTTCTCGCATGTATATAATCTTGTGCCTGATTCTGTGCTTCTGTATACTCATTTTCTAGTTTGTCCATTTCTTGACTGACCTTTTGAATATTCTGCTTGGCCTTTCTTTGCAAATACAAGTCTGATAATTTTGCCATAATGTCCAGCGCATTTTCTTGGGCCAAGTGCAACTTTCGGCAAATATCTCTCTCCTGTCTTCGGCTTGGTAATTCTTCCTCCTCATCTTCTTCCAGAAGACGTAGTAGCTGGTGTCTGAGCCTGGTAAACGCTGCCTTGCTCTTTGCCTTAGCTTGTTTCAGCTCCTCCAACTGTTCTTCCAGACCTTCAGCATCTTCATACTGCTCCACTTCTTCCTCTTCAGACTGATGGCCAACTTCTTGTTCTTTGTCCATAACTGCACTTTCTTCAAACCATGCTCTGCTACCAAAATATGTTGCAAAGAAGAACAACTGTCCAACCAATTCTCCAATAATACGAATTTATTTCAATGTAACTGCCATATACTGGCGAAGAGAACTGTTTACAATAATAGTTGTTGATACATATATCTAGTCTGACAAAACTTTCACTGTGGTTTCATCTCTGTATGCAAATTTAGAGTGACATTGAAATGTAAAGTCAGATATGCAAATATAGAGTGAAGTATGCAAATGAGAATAGAAAGGAGAATACAATTGTGCTTTCCTCCATGTAAGATGAGCAGAAGTTAGTGTAGCATGTCTTGCCTACCTGGTATGTGCGCCGCGTGTTATGGGCAACACTGTTGTGAACGTAGGCTGTGGCCAGCATCATCAGTTGCCACATATCAGGTGTGATGGTTGTAAGTGCTGTGGTACTGGCATAGGTTTTGCTTGTGCCTTGGGTGCCAGCATTCTGATCTCTGCATCTTTTAACGAGAAAGTGAGTCAGGGATTCGGTTATCAGTTCCATTAGTGTGGGCTATTAAGACATGGAAGTTAACTTTGGCCACCTGATAAAAGATGCCTCTGCATGATTTTCATAGCCACCACATCCGATGGTACCAGAGGCATCAGTGAATAGATCCAGGTCGCAGAATAAGGTCCATTTAGGCTCCAGGAATGAGGCAGTACCATTTCGATATGGCAAGATACTTCGCGTCGAGGCGGAATTCACTGGACAAGATGACGGTGGAATTGAGTGCTTGAACTGTCACACTGAGGTCTAACATACGACGGAGGAATATGCGCCAGTTGGAATGCATTTGCACACGAAGTTGAGGGTGCCAATGAGGAGAGTAGCTCTTGTTTTGTGCATGTTTGCCGCTGTAGCCATGTCAGGAGAGTATCGAGAGGTCTTGTAACTTGTCATCAGGAAGCCACAATGTCATGGAGATGGTGTCAATGATGAAACCGAGGAACGTTATTACCGGGATAGCCCTTCATCTTCTCTGGAGTGATGGGTATGGCTAGGTCATCACAGGTATTGAACATTCTGTCCAGTAAATGCTGGCATTGTCCGGATGTGATGAGCCAGGCCCAAAGGTAGTCATTCAGGTATGCAACAATTCCTTCGTCCTTACCCTAGACTGGATGATCCAAAGCAGGGCTTTGGCAAAACAGTTGAATAGGAATGGAGTAAAGTGTAAGCCGAAGGGTAACACACGATCAAATAAGTATAGTCCTTGCCATTTGAAACCAAGGAGGTGCCAGTCTGCCTTTCAACTGGGCATAGGAGGAATGTATATTTAATGTCTACCTTGGTAAGAAAGTGCCCTTGCCGTGTCTGTGCGCCATGATGGCCGCATTGTCGACACGGGAGTAGGTGATGATGTAGTCATCCTTGTTTATGTTGTAGTTAACAGAGTCATTTCTCAACTGTGACAAGTCCAATATGATTTGATAGCCCCCTGACTTTTTGGGCAGAACCCGAGTGAGTTGACAACAGGGTTTTGTAGTGGTGGTATGCGAATGGGCCAATTGTGTGGTGTGATTGTAGTTCCTTGTGTATTGCTTTGGTAACAACATCGGGATCCCTCATGGCAAAGTTACCACTGCAGGTGTAGCGTGGTGCATTTGTCCCATTGAAGCCAATGTTGGCGCCATAGATGAAGTCGTGGAGTAGGGCGGCAGTGTTAAGGTGACCTTCAAGGACTGTAACTAGTTTAGCGAAGTAGATTGGTGCTGTTGGCTGTAACGTTTTGAATATAGCCGGACTGGCGATTATTCCCTTGAAAGGGCTGAGGTGGCTGTTGACCTGTGACCAGGTGGTGTTATTGAGTATTGTGGTCAGGTGAGGCGCACACAGTGCATCTGTGTAGTCTCCCATAGGGACAGGGGGTTTTGCAAGATCCACAGTTGAAGGAACGACATACCTGTGGCTGTTGTTGTTGAGTAGATTCAGACTCCTTCTTGGCATTGGTATTTTCCCAGTAGTAAGGGTTCGTGGTGCTGTTCAGACATCTGTTGCACTCAGTCTTGATGTGACCTCATTGCCCACATCCAAAGCATGAAGGGATCAGTAGATGTGGGTGTTGCTTGAAGTGGAAGAAGTGCAGCTCTGGATCTGGCTCGCCCCAATTCAACCAGTCAGAGAAGCGTGCCGCATTCAGGTGGAAGGCTTTGTCATAGTTAAGCCATCGTGGACCAGTGGTTAGGGTAACGGACTCACTACCGGAGGATGGTGAGTTCGAGACCCGGTTCAAGTCCCGGTAGATCCAGAGTAGCGGATGCACTGTCGGAGGACGGTGAATTCGATACTCTAGCCCGGTGTTGTGCCCTTGAGCAAGGCACTTTACTCCTCAGTGCTCCATTGGGGTAGTGGGTTATGGGTACCTAATCCTGTAAATGGGCTAGCGCCCGTTGGATGATGGACTAAATAAAAAAAAAAAAAAAAAAAAAAGCCATGCCATAGTTTATAGACAGCTGCCTTTGATGCTATGAAATGATGGTAGTTAGCCAGGGGTATGGCTAGGTGCAGATGGTACAAGGATCTATACATCAAGAATATACTGTAACACTGAGACCAAAGTTGTCAATGTTTTTTCGTTTGACTTCAGTGGTAAACGTAGCTATGCCCGGTTGTTGGGATCGAAGGCTATCTGTGTTTTTGTGGCCCTTGATGCGCTTGGGGCAAGGGGATCGGGTGTACTCACTGAGGTCGATGAAATAACCGATGTTTGCCAGATTGTTCAGCGTTGTTTGCTCGATGTATGGTAGAAGGAGATCGGCTGGTTGCGTAGCTGCTGTTGCGTTTGCCGGTGTTCCAGAATGAGGGGTGGATGCCACGGTGTGTCTATGGAACTGGGAAGCTGGGTCCGCTGCAACATGGGTGCAGCCATATTGGCTGTTATGTTGTTATGAGGCACGCCTCCTACGGTGGGTTGATCCAGGAAGTGATGTATCGCCATCAGCGGTGACCAAGTCAGTTGCGAGGGTCGTTGTAATGGCTGACTGTTGTTGTGTTACAGCGTGCTGATGGTGGGTCTGCGAGTGGGCCGGTCGGGCTGCCCGCTCCACACTGGTCTCAATGATCGAAGCAGGCGATAGAGGTCCAGTATCTGTGTTAGCGGAGGTGATTGGTTGGCTTATATGTGATGCGCTGTCAGGCCAGTAGCACCAGTCGTTTGGACTTGCAAGTCACGTCGGATTGATTCAACGGCTGTGGCAATTCCGGCCTCAATGAGTTTGGAGATGTGGTCGGTCACTCCCTGCATTGGTACTGTATTGGAATTCGAAGTGGCAGGGCACGCATCATCAGGTTGAGCCTGTTGTCTCCGCAGCAAGTAGGGATCGAGGTGCTTTGGAGCCCACTTTGGCCGCGATGAAGATCTACGGCAGCTTGCCCAGTCTTTTTCTTTCTTTTACCCATGGTCGTGATGCGTATAGGATTTGTGATGTGTACGTTAGCGTTGCAGAAGCTGAAGTGGCGGCAAATGACTTTGGCCAAGCGAGGTATGCACGGATAGCTGTTGGTCAGTGATGCGAGCAGATAAGGGGTAGGACGTCATGCAAGGCATGCATGGCATTCGTATTTGAGAGTGAGGGTGAACAAGAAGCAGCTGTGATTCGAGAGGCAAGGGTTTATTGTGTGTTCAGCAAAAGTGAAGGGCGTGGTTGTGAGGCAAACGTAGAATGGACTGTGTCCCCATGCCCTTCCCTTCGTCAACCATGATTATAGTAAAGTCATAATCATCCGTTTAATTTCAACAAACACAGGAAATACCGACGCATTCGGTCATTGATGTCTCGAGTTTGAGCCGGGAATAGAATAGAAGTCGAAGGACTCTCCGTTTTCATGCTTCGGACTATGAGAGTTTCTACTGAGTCTACACATTGCATCTTGCGATTTGTGTTACTTCTGACATTTGTATTAACATTTTTGTGAGCATCTCCCGAACACTTTTGACCTATTAATTAGCTAACGTGTGTAAACACGTGGGCTTATGTCATAGCGATGTCTGTCTGTCTGTCCGTGTGTGTGTGTGTGTGTGTGTGTGTGTGTGTGTGTGTTAGTGTGTGTGTGTGTCTGTCTGTCTGTCTGTCTGTTTACATAACTCAAAAACGCCTGAACGGATTCAAGTCAGATTTGGTACACAGGTACCATATGCTACTTGCAAGAACTGATTAGATTTTGGTTTGTGTGGCTTGCATATTTATGAAGTTATGCAATATCGTTTTTTTCCGTACAACGGTTTCCCTATGGAGACGGTAATGACAGTGTAGACATATATCAAGAAATACTGCACAAAATTTCATGAAACTTTTCACAGATGACAATCTAAGAACATTATGATGATACTGTGAGTGTCATGTCAATTATCTTCTCATTTGCATAATTAATGAACTTTTGTTATTAGTGAGATAACTCTGAAATTCCTGCACCAAACTTGATGATACTTGCAACAAATATTGATCTGATATATATCTAATTACACTTAGAAGCATTAGGCAGTGTAAAGTTAATAAATAGCTCATTTGCATATTTTATGAAGGTTTGTAATTAGTCATATAATTCCGATATAACTTCACCAAATGTGATGAAATCTGCTGCAGATACTGATCCGACTGATATCTAACTGTAGTGTAAAGCATTTAGTAGTGTGAAATTAATTAAGGGTTCATTTGCATATTTAATGAACTTTGTAATTAGGTATATAACTCTGAAATTATGGCACCCAAGTCAGTGAAATTGGGTACAGATATTGTTTTGATAAATATCTAATTGTACTGAGAAGCATTTGGCAGTGTCAAGTTAACAAATAGGTCATTTGCATATTTTATGAAGTTTTGTAATTAGCGATATAACTCCAAAATAACTGCACCAAATGTGATGAAATCTGCTGCAGACACTGATCCGACAGATATCTAATTGTGGTGTAGAGCATTTAGTTGTGTGAAGTTAATTAAGGGTTCATTTGCATATTTAATGAACTTTGTAATTAGTGATATTACTCCAAAATTACAGCATTAAATTTGATGAAACTTGCTACAGATGTTGATCTGATAAATATCCAATTGTACTGAGAAGTATTGAGCATTGTCAAGTTAATAATTAGCTCATTTGCATATTTCATGAAGTCTTATCATTAGTCATATAACTCCGAAATAACTACATCAAATGTAATGAAAACTGCTGCACACACCGATACGACAGATATCTAACTGTGTTGTAAAGCATTAAGTAGTGTAAAGTTAATTGAGGGTTCATTTGCATATTTAATAAACTTTGTAATCAGGTATATAACTCTGAACTTTCGGCACCAAAATTTTGTGAAACATGCTACAGATATAGATTTGATAAATATTTAATTGTGCTATGAATCATTGAACAGTGTCAATTTAATTTAGGGTTTATTTACATATTTAATGAACTTTGTAATTAGTGACATTACTCTAAAATTACAGCATTAAATAATATTAAACGTGCTACAAATGTCGATCTGATGGATATCTAATTGTCCAATAAAGCATTGAGTAGTGTCAAGTTAATGAACAGCTCTTTTGCATATTAAATAAAGTTTTGTAATTAGTGATTAAACTCTTAGAGTACTGTGCGAAGTTGATAAAACCTGCTACATATAGTGATAACATATATCTTATTGTTCTGTAAAGCGCACTACTATTAATGAACCTGTTGTAAAACACGTGAGCATATTCAGTCATATCTGGTTTTATTTTTGGAGTGACAAGTACCGTCGCTCCAAAAACATTTCCAAATTTGAACTACAAGACATTTGTGCATGTTGTGTCTTTGAATTCCTGGCGCCTTTAAGTCTGGGAAACCTTGTGTTGAGCACACTTTTTCAAAATTCGATTGTAACTTACTGTCAATCATTCCGTCAACATTTCAGTGAAATAAATATTGACATTCCTTAAACTGTTCAAATACGAAGCCAAGTCTCCATTTTTTGCTTAAATCATAACATTTCGAATGTAACCCAGTTCCACGAAAAAATAGTTCCGGTCGCTTGTTTTTCTGTTGGCTTCACCAGACCGGTTTCCATGGGTAACTGTATGGAAACCAGTCCGTACATCGTTCAAAGGCCCGCTAACTTCCCGGATGTTCCTATTTAAATCAATGGACTGATTTGCACTCACATCGAGGCATGTAATAAATTAACTGAGTAAGGATGTGTTACCAGATTACGGTGAGTTGGGGCTGCGGGAATCGCGATTGACATCTTATTCTTTTCAGATCTCCCTTATACCCTCAAAAATTTCCAAGTCCCCCGTCTATATGATCAAAATTTTGCAGGTGTCCCCCACTTATCATATAGCCGCATATTTATAGGGGATGCACGCAAAGAAAAATAAACATGTATTGCGCAGTTCTGCTCGCAGATATTTGACACTGCTTGTTATTAGCAGTTTGTGGGGCCATATTCCTGAAGCAAGTTCTTAAATTGATTCAATTTTAAACACATCAGACTCAGTGGACTTGTTGATTTGTCAGTCTAAGCCGACATAAGCTAATCCAACTTTGGCCAGGTCAATGGCAACCGCTGAAAGAACACACAAAATGAGGATCATGAGAGAGTATGCAATCGTCAATTTCTGGCTACATTGTGTTTACTGCGAAATTGTGAAAAACTTAGCACAGTGACCTACTAAAATTGTTTTTAAAAGTACAAGACAGATTCACTTAGATGCTACTCTGGGATCGAGGTGCTTTGGAGCCCGCTCCAGCCGCAATGAAGATCAGTGGGCAGCTTGCCCGGTATTTTTCTTTGTTTTACCCATGGTCGGGATGCATATAGGATTTGTGATGTGTACGTTAGCATTGCAGGAGCTGAAGTGGCTGCAAATGGCTTTTGCCTAGGGGGTATGCACTGATAGCTGATGGTCAGTGAAGCAAGCAGATATCAAAATTATGCCAGGTCAATGGCACTCGCTGAAGAGCACACAAAATGACGATCATGAGAGAGTTTGCAATTGTCAATTTCTGGCCACATTGTGTTACTGCGAAATTGTGAAAAACGTAGCACAGTGACCTACTAAAATTGTTTTTAAAAGTACAAGACAGATATGACTTAGATGCCACTGAAAATTGACGATACAGGAAGCTTAACATATTCCATCAAATAATCTCTGAAATGTTTGGTGTAATAATGGCAAATTTGGTAATAATGAATTTATTCATACATTTTGTCATTCAATTAATTGTTACTTTTCAAAACTTTTCATCATTTTACGATGAATGTGAAAAGTTAGAAGATCAAGCATGGTAACCCATCTTTTTCCTTTTATATTTTATTATTCTCAAATGTCAGAACTCAAAATCATTGATAGTTGTCAAGTATCTTGGTCTTCCGTGTGTTGTTTTCTAGCCTCATCTTGTGTGCAAGTATATTTCACTTTCATGAGCGTTGTTTCGACCATATTCTCCTTCAACTACATCAGAATCAGAGCTATCTCTGTCACTGCCAGTATGAGGTGATAATTACACCTTAATAGCAGTGCAATAGCTGTATTAACTTTGATAATTTTGACGATATTTTTGTTCAGATGATACAACTGCTTTCTCGTTCTACTCACTACAGCATGTTTAAGGTGGTTGGAAAGGCTAGAGCGTCAGTTATAAATTTCAACAAACTATTAAATATAAAAGTAGTCAACATTCTCTGTGGAATAAAAAAAACTAGACATTTGGCACAAAGGCATTGCAGAGTTATAGCCTGTTAAAACTTCTGAAAAACTGACCAAATATGAAGAAGTTGGGGAGTCCTTAGTGTATTAACTATGGTAGAGGTCCCCTAGCTTTTAATGAAATGTTTGAAAAGGGAAAGTCATTATTTGCTGTTTTTCAGGAAAGTTTGACAAGGCGGTGCTGGCATTCAGAGTGAGTGACTGCTATTTTAAATGCATTTTTAGATTCTTTGAGTGTCAAAGAGGTGTCAAAAGTGAGATTAACCAAAAAAACTGCTCTATAACTTCAAACGAGGGTGCAAATATGGCTTGTTTTCAACATTTTTGACAGAATAACAGTTTTCCTACATAATTGTATACCAATTTAATCCAACTTTGAAATGAGATACGGACATGAAATTTTACAGCCTATTAACAAGGTTACATATACGATTTGTACGGCACAATTTTTCTGTATTTGAAGTACTTTTTGAAAAATCATATTTTGAAATTTGAAAGAATTTTTAATAATTTTTTGATATATAAACCCCTGTAAAATCATAAAAACAAATTTTATTTACAAATCCTGCCGTACAAATCTTACAATAAATAGTGCCAACATATTTATAACTAATTTGGTAATATTAATACTATCAAATTATTATTAAATTCAAATATGTAAAAAAAATATGAAAAATTAAATTTAATATTTACTGGTGTCATATTTCAAAATCATGGCTGCAAATATACAATTTTTATATTCTTTGGAATAAATATTAACTAAGGGAGTTATCCTGAAATTTGAACTAAATATCCTGATTCTAACACTTGAAACTTGACATTTACTCTGAGAAAGGAATTGGTGCAAAAATAGCCTTCCAACCACCTTAACTGCCCCGTAGTCAGCTTGCCAATACAGCCTGTGTATGTGTACTGTGCTTTTGTATCATCGACAAATGGTTTTCAGTCTTGACTCTAATTCAATTATCATAAATATTTATATAAACCGGCTATATTATGTGTTTTCAGATCCTGAAGTGAGACAGAAAGAAACGGTTTTTTGATATATTGCATAGAAATATTGAAAATATTATCAACATTTGCAGCTTCTGCCCCGTTACTATGCCCTACTGTGACATTTTGAATGGGACCTGTACTCCAAATATTAAAGGAATCGGACCGGCCGTTTTGAAAAAGAAGCTTAGGATGTAAAAAATTTACGGATGCCACACATCCACCAACTAGATAAGCTCCAAGTCACTGACAGCAAAGCTAAAAAAAGATGTTAGTGTCGAAAAAATATAGAAACTCATCAAAATTCAGTTCCCGACCCTTAATGTTTTCGATCTACATGAGAGATGACTGAGGTTCTCAAGACTGTTTCCAGACAGCTACATGTACACTCATCTTCTTCAATTTCTTTACAATACGCTTCTGTTAAAATATTCGATTTCCAGTTAAATCCAACTTTTCACATCCTGAAAATAATGCAACAATAGGTAATATGGTGACATGAGACTTTGAATGAAAGACAAGGTAGCCTTATTAGGTTAAGGAAAAGAGGAGACTTTGATATACAGTGCCTCATTTCAATAGTGTTACAAAATATTGGCTTCTTCTTGTCATCAACTGGTGAAAAGAAAAAACAAAGTCAACTCCCATAGCTGAAACAAACAGTGTATACTCTGCGATGTTTAACTGATGTTTTACATGCAACTGTGTCTACTAAAAGTCCGTCATATGTGTTCAGTATACCAGCCACGTAAAGAAAAAAGGCTTCTTTACGTATTGTAGCTATTCCATAGTGCTATACAATTAATACAGACGAACACCTTTTTATATTTGGAGAGAAAACCTACCCTTCAGATCTGTCTTCCGCACGATCTCGACTGCAGTGTGCCTTTAGAAGAACAATGTCGCAACTCTCGTTTTGATGCATGATGGGATGAGAAAAGGTGCCAAACTTAAAGACTAAGTGTTTAGGAGTAGGACGCCTCTCGCACTCCAATGTTAAAATTAAACGTTCACGGTTGTTTTCTGATTTTCTTTTCATTTTTTCAAAATTTCAAAACGCACTAAATGTGTACAATTATTTTGTATTCTTCCTTTTTCAGAAAAAAAAAAACATGCTTTCAACACTTATAGACCGGACATATTTATTACTTAGTGTGAAATCCGTGTACGTTTACCGGACAGCAAGGCAGTAGTAAAACCAGATGTGAACTGAATGTGCTCACGTGGTTTACAACAGGCTCATTACACTGTATTACGCTTCGCAGAACAATCTGATACCTGTCAGATCATTATATGTAGCAGGTTTCATCATCATCTGAAACACTCATTACAAATCTTCATTTAATATGCAAATGAGCTGTTCATTAATTTGACACTGCTCAATGCTTCATGGGCCAATTAGATATCTACCAGATCAACATCCGTAGCACGTTACATCAAATTTAATGTTGTAATTTGGATTAATTTCAATGATAACAAGGCAGTATTGCTGAAGGCAATGAGTACTTGGGCCGTGATAGAGTAATTTTGAGGACAATATATACTACTATTCAAATATGGTCTTGAATTTCCTCCTGTCAATTAGGCATTTGATTAACTGGTTATTAAACGAAGCAATGGCATGACAACGGCAAAATATGTCTAGCAACTTTTGTGGAGATTGAGGCAGGGGTTCTTTACTTATAGTGAAAATTGCTTAAACTCCTTAAATATTCAAATTACAGCAAATTTCTTTTGTTCTCGATGGTAGACGTCTAATATTTAGATGGGCATATTTAGATTTCTACCCTATAGTTATCCCTATATACCAAAAATCGGACATCCAGCTCTATTGGCTTGCTCAGAATTAGATATGCGCATAATTAATGAGGTACAATATGTGGTGTCATAAGGTGTCCCATCATACCAAATATGAAGGGTGTAGCACTTGTGGTTACTGAGTTGTGGACAAATATATCTATTTGAGGTCAAAGGTCATTGAGGTCACGTGACATTTTGTCAAAATAATTGTATTGCTAAGTTATTCCTATATACCAAAAATCAGACCTCTAGCTCTATTGGCTCGCTCGCTTGAAAACAATCTCATAAACCTGGCCATATGGGCAACTGTGTATGGGCAGCTGGATGTTGACTTCCCGGAGAAGGCGAGCTGTCACGTTCAAGCTCAGGATTATTTGTCGATCAAATTTCAGTAAATTTACCTTACCTAGATGAAATTTGTCTATAGGCTGAAATTTCGCCGAATTTTGACGAAATTGCATCGATTTTTCAGGTTCATATCCGACATTTTTGAGTTTTGAGTGCAGACAGAAATAAGTTTTGAGGCAACATGGCTGCGACCCCATGTTGACCCCGGTATCTGCTAAAGTGCGGGTTGCGGGCTACGGGCTGCGGGTTTTTAGAATTATGGCTAGATTTCTAATATATGTAATATGGCATTTAGTATATAAAATAAAACCTTTAGAATGTGTCTATTATAAATAATGATGATCAAGTCTATCGTACAGTATCCCTTTTCCTGCGAAGTCCATATTTCACCATCAGGTCAAGATGGTTAAAATTAATGAAACACTACTATATGGTGTATTTTAACGTAATACTGTATATTTGAAGGCTGTTGAAAACATCAATGCTGTAAACTTGATTTTTTGGACTAAAGATGCTATAACAGACCAAACCAATGGGTGAAAATACGTTATGTTTCTGAAAAAAATCAAAATCTGCTAAACTAAAAGCGGCGATTCCGAGGACCAATTTATTTATTCCGAGCTGCCTGGCCATTACAAATAATTAGGGATCTGAATCACTTTTCTTTCTTGCCATGGATGTGAGTGAGAAATATACGTAATACCAGACTGACAAAAAAAAATCGCGCCTCGGAAATGTCGCCACTTATCGCGGAATGAAAATTGTTACATTTCTAGTATCAGGCCATAGGAAGTAAATTCTTTGTAATGCATCCATTCACAATTCGGTTCCAGGCAACTCATACAGAAAATTAAACAATGCCTAGTTAAATGCAATGCATAAGGAAAGATTTGACTTAAAAAAGCGTAGAAGTGATGTGTATTGTAAATGCCGTGTATTTTTCATGAAATCTTTAAAAAGAAAAAGACGTACAACAGAGGACTTAGTTTACTTTGCCGTTTCGGTTCAAGCGAGGTCGCGACCTCAGAGAACGACATTCTGCTAACATTTTACGGAGAATTTCAGTGGGAAAAATACGCCGGTGCGTTGCCTTATTTTCAGGAATCGATCTAATAGGAATATTTTGGATGAGTTTGTGTTCTGCAGCTCTCAATAATTTATCTCCTAATATCATGAACGTATGACTTGCACCTGCAGTATGATAGTCGCTCCATGCCGGTATGCCCCCTTCAAGCATTTGATCCAGCTAGCCCTGCGTACGATGCTGTGTGTTCCGCTACAGCTTAAATAGCCCCGTGTGTTGAGCGGGGCGAATTAGCTGTAGCGGAACACACAGCATCGTACGCAGGGCTAGTTGACCCTAGCCCTGCGTAAGATGCTGTGTGTTCCGCTACAGCTTAAATAGCCCCGCTCACCACTGAGCGGGGCTATTTAAGCTGTAGCGGAACACACAGCATCGTACGCAGGGCTATTGATCCAGCGCGGCGTGACTTTGAAAAGTTTCCTAGGACTATAATCGTGTTCACCACAATAAAATTATTTGAAACGGCGTTGAAAACGATTTCGAAAATTGTGCTTTTATCGGCGGTTGAACTAATCTGAAGTGTGAGAAGGCGAAAATGATATCAAAAAACACACATTTTTTCATGCCCGCAACCCGCAACGCACAAATAGCGCATCCGGTTGACCCCTAGCCCTGCGTACGATGCTATGTGCTACAGCTAACACACAGCATCGTACGCAGGGCTAGCGAGAGAGTTGCCGACATCGACGGTTATTTACGAGAAGTGAATAAAAGACTGTCATTTTTGGAAGCGATCGAGTAGCTGAGGTAGGCTGGGATACGACTTGGGCCCAAGAACGCTGAATTTCGGCAGTAATTTGGCTTTTTACGTGAAGTCCCAAAATGGATTTGAAGTCACCGACCCTACGTACGGGTCTTTGCAGGGCTGTGGTGAGCGGGGCGCGATTAGCTGTAGCGGAACACACAGCATCGTACGCAGGGCTAGTTGACCCCAAGTGAAAATGTTGTTCGCGATCAAATCTTCCTATATTTTTTTCAGAATTTTCGACAAAATCATTGCTTCTTAAATCTTTTGTAAAATATAAAATACTAAAATAAAAATGCGATGTGCCATGTCTCCAGATTTCTAAAACATCGTTCGTTGACCGTTCGACGGAATACTCATTTCGCAAACTTGTGACGCAGTTGAAATTCAATACTGACCGCCAATAATCTAGACCCCGGTTCTAGACATCCTCCAAATTATCCAACCATTCGCGTTAGAGTTCAGCTCGCTTAGAGTATCATAACATTCTTCGGCCTTCGTTTAGATCGACCCTAATCTCTCCCATTTAGGAAACAAATACACAAGCTACCTCGACAAAACTTCGTGCACCATCCAGGACCAAACGCACTACAAATCTGTCTTGACGTCATCATCTCCTTACATGGTAATCGGCATACCGTATTTTTTAGCAAAGGAGACACAGAATACGTCGGAGTATTCAGTTTCAAAACGTATTACATTGTTGATGTTGTCAAAAAAAGGTAATGTTACTGCAGTGGTATAAATTACAAAACACAAAAGTTCAAATCAGTTTATTTTGGACTGGCTTTACCCAACATTTCATATTGTTTCTTATGCCAGATTTGACCACGTACTTACTGGCGACCCCTTTACATGCAAATTTTGTGTCAAATGGTGTGTTCTCCTGGAAAAACAAACGTACGATTTCTATATGAAGGAGGCGAAATTTGCCCTCAAAACTCGAAACCACCCCTTTATGGGGTGTACCTAGCTATTTTGAACGAGCTTCTCGAATCTGCAGCTCTATTTCGAAATGATGGTCTGGTTTTCTCAGCTCAAGGATAAGTGTTCTCCATCGCTGTGGGCATTACTATTTCCAACTGGGGTACAGTTTCCAGTCGTAATGTTTTTTCATTGTGTCCGGGATATAAAACCTTTCCTTTTCAAACTTTCAGTTTGATTAACACTAGTCCACATCTTGTCAGTGATTAAACATGTTTCAAGTTTAAATGTTAAATTCTGGTCTCGAGCCCTCCTGTTCGACCAAACTGAAATTACCCCTCCCACTTTGGCTCGTCCAGTGGGTGTAGCAAGGGTCGTGCCATCGCTTAGGAAACGGAGGGTGCATTAATTGTTGCATTTCGATGCACATTTTGATTATATTCAGAAGATTTTGTGGCAAAAACTCAGATAGAGAAGCATTATATTCACATCTCACTTATTCATGACTGGCTGAGAGCAGCACTTCCATTAAGTTAGCATCATTACGCCATTTATTATGCCAAGAAAGATGAAGCCAAGACATTTTGCCCTCCCTGGTCTCAGCCAGAAATGGTTATACCTTACAGAGTTTTTCCCACGGAATGAAAACAAATGTACTTGGGCTGAGGCCCAAGTACAACAAAGTTCGTTAAATATGCAAAGGAACCCTTAGTTAACTTGACACTGCTCAGTGCTTCATGGGACAATTAAATATTTATCAGATCAATATCTGTAGAACGTACAAATTTAAAGGCCGAATAGCTGTATCTTTTAGCATAATTTGTGTAATTTTACTTCCAAAATAAAACAAGTTCGTGGGAATGTACTCATTGAGGGGTGTTTATACAAGTATAATAAACGGTCCACTGGGACTGTATGTGCAATTTTGAGCAATATAAATAATAAATGTTTGCCCAAACGTAATGACGCCCTCAGGCAAGTAAAGCAAAAACACTGTACGCCGTGCATATATACATTGAAATCTTCACAGAAACAAAAGATTAGTACAATATAATGCATATTGCTGAAAGTTTTACTGGAACATCATATGCTTTGTTTTCTTTGTAATATTGCCAGTTTTTCAAAATGCGGGAAATCAAATAACGATTAAAATTAAAATTTACGTGTCCAATTTTTCAGTAGTAAAAGACTACATCCTTTAAATTTGTCGAATTTAAAGAAAAATAGAGAAAATAGAAAGCCTTTTAAGGGTCAACAAATTTCAAGAGTTAGAGCTACAGGAGTTTTCAACCAATTACGAAAAGATGATGACATAAGAGATCAACCTATGAAATTTAACTGTGGTGAACTTGACTATTCCTTTCATTACCTAACTTGACATCTTCAACTAAATGCACTATACGGTTAAGTGTGTGCACAGAGACATCAGGGTTGGACAATTTGATAGGAGGGGGAGGAGAATCTGGAAGATTTATGAGATACATTATTTTTTTATCCAATCCCTTGTACATTATTTTCCCCCACGCTACCTTTTATGTCGTCAAACCTTCGCTGCCTGATTTTGTTATTGACATTTGCTTAGATATATTTTGAAATCTGCCAGGAGCCCCCTCCCCGATATCAAATGGTCCAACCCTTGGTATTGACCATGTTTTGCATAAAGAGATACAATGACCAGATGGCAGGAAGTGTGTGAACTATTTACAACCTTGATATTCTTAAACCTTGAAAACATTTTCGTATATATTTGTTGGAAACCAAACCTTCTATAATCATCTTCAGTTATGCTTTCTAATGATTTTTACCGCATTTTAACACAAGATACAGTTTACCACATTAAATGCTTACTAAATCACCACGTTATGTACTCTTAGTTCCTATAGGTATAAAATTACCAAAAAAAAAATATTTTCACAATGTTTACTAATTTTGTTCATGTCAACACAATCTGAATAACTTATGGTACCACCACTCAAAGTAACTTTCATGCCAAATTTCAAACTAGCATTGGAAGGGGTTGTTGTAAAGACATTTGTTTACCAAAAACAACAAAGAAAAATAAAAATGTATTACAATTGTTCATCTCATTCTGACACGGTAATATATGTATGAGAACATTTGTAGAGATTACTAACCAAATTTTTAATCAATACAGCGACTATTTCTGTAATTTTTTCAGTCAAAAGTTAGGAAAATACATCACAAAATAAAAAATTGAAGAGATTTCTCTTAAAATTTTAACAAGCAACCTAACAGCCAATAGAGCTACATTGTGTTATGTAGAGAATAACTTTTTGACACGTGTTGCTGAAGGAGAATATCTCTGATAGCGCGCTTCAGATCGACCTGACCAAAACGGCAAAAATAGCTGCAAAATTACATAAATGAAAATTTCGTCATAATTTCACCACATCAAATTTTGATCATCCGTAGAACGTTAACATGTCTACACAATATCAAAGCTGTCAGAAAAGTAATTTTTAAGAAACAAATTTTTCGACAGAAAATGGCAGATTTGTCATTTTAAGATAAACCATAGGAACCTGTATACCAAATATGAACGCTATCAAATGAGCAGTTTTTAGAGTAACACATGTTTGACCAAAATGACAAAATTGTCCCAAAATACGAAATTGCAGATTTCATCAGAATTTGGATATATCACACTTTGATCACCCTTATGAACCTATATACCAAATATCAAAGCTATCAGATGAATACTTAGTGGAATTGAAATATTGCCCAAAAATTACAAATATGAAAATTTCACTTCAATTTATACAAACTTAACGAAGGTCATCCCGAGGAACATGGATATAAACTTTCAAAGCAATCCGACAAGCCGTTTCAGAGAGTGAGATTGTTTTTACTAAAAACTGAAAAAATTACCCCAAAAATACAAACATGAACATTTCACCTAAATCTGTAGACATCTGATCGATAGTACCTAAAGGATCTGCATACCACGTTTCAACCTTATCTGACAAACGCTTACAGACTTTTTGCAATTTGCAGGATATTTCCTTTTTCCCCTCATTCGCATATTTTTGACAATTACATGTTAATTCGAATAATTTCACATCTCCACCCCTGGATACACCAGTAAACCAAATACTAAGATGGTAGGTGCTGTGGTGTAGGAGTTTTTGCAGTGGACGGACACACACACATACATACATACATACATACATACATACATACATACATACATACATAATATACATACACATACATACATACATACATACATACATACATACATACATACATACACACATACATACATACACACATACATACACACACACACACATACATACATACATACATACATACATACATACATACATACATACATACATACATACATACATACATACATATACATACATACATACATACATACACACATACACACGTACACACGTACACACGTACACACGTACACACATACATACATACATACATACATACATACATACATACATACATACAGACAGACAGACAGACAGACAGACAGACAGACAGACAGACAGATAGACAGACAGATAGACAGACAGACAGACAATTTTTCCAACCTTTAAGAATAGCTTCCTTTAACACAAACATGTACGGCCATACGGGAGCTAAAAATCAGTCGCATACGACCCGCTACATTCTGAAACAGGCAGTTTAGTGGCCATCTTGATTATTTTGTAAATGAAGTACTGCGCATGTCAGCCAATTGAAAACATGAATTCCTCGACCATATTTACCTGGCAAATGATACCGCAATGACGCCAACAGGATCTCATGGATCTGAGAATATGACATTTTACCTGATTTGGAGGTCATTTAGGCAGTCATCTTGGATTTTTACGGAAATTAAGAATTTAGCATATCGAAGAAATTTTTGGACCCTGTTTACCTGGCAAAGGATATCAAAACCACTTTCGCAGGATCTCATAAAGCTGATCTTGGCGCCACCTTGAACATTTCAAAAACATCGAAAGATGTCAAGGTCACAAATGTGACAATATACAGTATCTGATGCAGTAGTATTAGAAGATACAAAAACCATTTCGGGGAGAAAATGTTGGATTTTGTGCTTTGGCAGCAGAGTAAATGTGAACGCCATTAGTATGTACAGTAAATGTGACATCTACTGTATAATTAAGCATAATAGAGGGACTTTCAGTAAGATTTGGCGAGTGCCCACTCTCTTCTGTGGCTTCACCATCGCCCCGCTTTGCTCACGAGTTCACATGAGTGAGAGTGAAAGGGGAGGTAAGACTGCGTTCAATAACAATTGTGAGGGGGCTGGAGGAATTCAAAGGAATTAGAAATTCTGCGGTAGTCCGAGGGGGGAACTTGAAAGTTTTTCTCTGCCTATGGGGGGGCCTGAAAAATTTTTTGTTCCCAACATTGGATGCCGTCAATGGTTCTTATGTTAGTAATAATTGAACAAAACTTGAACCGTTTTGTTGCATTTTATGACTTTAATCTCGAAAAAATCTGAAAATGCATGAATGCCATTAAATTTTCATAAAAAAACAAGTCGGCCTTGTAACTGGGCAGGAGCTACAACTGTTGATATTTTTTTCGATATTTCTATGCAATGCATCAAAAACAGTTTCTTGATGTCACTCTTCAGCATGCTGAAAAACACAATATTCAGTTTGTCAACAAAGCCCGTTTGTCTATAATATTGGTGATAATTGATTTAGATTTAGACTGAAGGTTATTTGTCAATGATACAATGCACGGTACACGTGAGCTGTGCTGGCAAACTGAATACTGGACAGCCAAACATGCTTAAGGGAGTAGAACAAGAACGCAGTTTGTATAAAATGGGCAAAATTGTTATCAAAATACAACGTTAATACGCTATTTGCCCTGCTACTGCCTAAAGCCAGTGTCACTGACTCTGCATAACGGCAGTGAAAGCTCTGACTCAGATGTAGTTAAAGAGAGTTTGTGTCATAGGACACTCAATTGACAGTAAAACATAATTATCCAAGCCGCACTTCATTCTTTGTACAGAGACTGACAGCCCTGCAGAGCTAGATCGGATGCTGGCCATAGTGCCCACTGGTTTCGTGGGGATATAAAGCATTTTCGTAACTTTGCTCTAGATTTCCCCGAAAAACTATTTTGCTAACCTTCGAGTTCTAGCATACCAGCTAGAATTGGCAAACATAACTACGACTTGCAAGTATATCAGTGAATGGTTTCCTCCTCTATTCAAAACACGAGTAATCGCTTAAGTAACATTCGAAATAGTATTACAAGTTTTTGTGGTCAAGCCAGCACGTGACAACCATCACACGGGTAGAAAGTGAAAAGGTTGAACACTTCAAATGAATTTGATTTCAAAAATAAATTAAAAACGCAAACGAAAGTTAAAATCATAGTAAAATTGAAACGAGGACGAATTTTCATTTTGAAATAGAAAATCAAAATGAATATCAAATCCGAAAATGATACTAGTTTAGGAAGTAAAAATGGAAATAAGAACAAAGTCAAAATGTGGAAATAAAGATAAAAATGTAAACCGAAATCAAAACCAAAAAGGAAATCAAAAATAGTCTGAACTAAAGTCAAAGTCAAAATCAAAGAAATTTCGGTTTAAGTCAAAAATTAAGTCAGAACAATATCTCAATGAAACAAAAACAAGTTGAATTTAAAATATATAGAAATTATAATCGAAATCAATTTAAAACGAAATTAAAACTAAAAATCAGAACACAAATTAAAACGAAAATTAACACCACTATTAATTTAGAAAAATAAGATTAATTTAGCTTTGAAAGCTAAAATCAAAACGGAAAGAGGAACCTTAAATCAAAATCGCCATTAAAATAAAACTTAGTGATAAAATGACAAATACAGTTACAACAGAATGCGATTCAATTTTAAAATAGATATGAAAGCCAGAAAAACTCATTTTTGAAATCGAATATCATTAACAAAATGGTTTGATGAGCCTCTCCTCTGTTGCGTCTTGCTGTTGCCGGCTGAATGACCTGCCAATGAATTTATTTTGCACTTTGTATGCAAATACGTGCTGCTGTGTTTCAGAGATTTCAGAACTTTGGCAGTGAATGCAAACATTTATTCTGGCGCAAAATGTGCAATACTTACTACATGCCTTGATGTGAGTGCAAATCAGTGCATTGGTTTTGAATAGGAACATCCGGGGAGTTAGCGGGCCGGTGAATGATGTACTAACCGGTTTCTATGGTTACCAGGTCCAGTGAAGCCCTTGACGTTTTCGACGTCAAATTAGACGCTTAACGCTTGGTGTAAAATATCCATACGCGCACTACTATTTTGACTTTCGTTTAAAGTCTATTTGATACTGGTCGATAGTGATAAAATTATTTGAAAATGCCCTGCGTGTAACCAATGTCATATAGCATTAACTGTGAAGAGGCATGTAATTAAAATATTATTGGCTGAATACATGGGTTTATGTACCCTCGCAGCAGGAGACAATTGCCCTCCTGGCATCGGACGAATTGTCACCTGCTCTCGGGCATATAAACCCATGGCCATATATTCAGGCAATAATATATAATACAATACGGGTCACGAAAATGCTGTTTCTTGTGGCGTTGAACGGTAGTGTGAAACATCGGTACCCGATGTGAAATAACGCAAGATACACGACACGGCTTGGATTTGCCCCCAAGTCTATAGGCAAATAAATGTCACAATACGGTTTGCGAAATTGAACCGACATAATTTGGTAGACTATCACGAGATCGTTGGGTGTGAACGCAATGGCTTTGTTTGCGAGCAAGTAAAACTGCCGTGTACGTCCGAGCCAGTTCAGTTGATATTTAGGAACAAAGCTGAAGCTACTCAAAGAATTTTATCGACCCTGGACCTTCGACTCATCAATTTTTAAAGATTTCATATGAGGGTTTTCAGTGTTATTACAGCAGTAAATCTCCTCTCCAAACTTGAAAGGCGAACGCAGGCATCTTACAATGTCCGCTGTTAACTTCTGAACTCACATTCTTGGAGCTCGATCGCAGCTGGCCTGTAGCCGTCATAATATAATTGTCGTCGTGAGGATTAGGCACTCGTTAAATTCGACATTATTTAGAAATGTTTATTTAGATTAACATCAAGTCTTACTTATGAAGTAAGACTTTTTGTACTGCATTCAAGATATATTTGGTTCCTTTCTGAACGTTTCCAATTTAGGAATGATATGCGAAGTCGATGGGTTGTGTTGCATTTCGTTTGCGGCGTAGCGAACATTAAAAATCATTTTAGCAGAGGAGCATGGTCCATCATCTATTTTCGACAAATTTTCATAATGCTGCATAAGGAAAAAAAACTAGTTCAAAGATTATGATGGTGTAGTTGTGAGGTTTTTAGTAGTTGCTTTTTTTCTTTCTCGTCAATTCATTGAGCAAACTTGATCTCCGTATGCAGTGCATAACATATACCACAATAGAGACTGCCTCCCTATCGTTTAGTGTAGCAGTTGAGAATGTGTGTTTGCACAGCACATTACTGTCGGAACACTCTGTAAACCTTTTAAAAATCATCATTTGTGCGTAAATACATTGTTTATCTTTATCTTTCGCGCATATCGCCTATTTTTTGCGCGTTTCTTTGCCAGGTTTGGATCGACCAACTGCTTGGAACAGCGTAGGATTCTCTGGGCGCTACGGCAAATCCTGCGTAGATGTGGTTGAGCTTGCGCAGCACTGTGGTTACGTTGTGTTTCGTGTCTCAACAAACATTGAACTTTTGCCCGGACAAGAAGTCATTTTTTCACAATCGTTTTACTATAAATTGCATACGATTGTAAGCCAGGCTGGTCCTGCATACTGTGGCGATTCAGTATCATTTAACATGATGTACTTTTATAATTGAAGATTTCATTAAAATATATAAAAACGGTTAAAAGTTAGCGGCTTTAATCTTTTTATTAATGGCATTGGGGAATATCTGAATAGTGGTCTTTATAGTGGAGAGTATTGGGCAATGCTAAAATTATTGTATTTATTTTGCTGACCATTTAATTCCAGATTTAGCAAGTTCTGTATCATTTTGTCAGTTTCTTTTAAATGTAAGCTAGGAAACAAATGATCGAGTTGCAATTGATGAATGCTGTACATTCACCCCTCTATGTTGTATATTTTAAAAGATGTGTAATTATTGGTTAAAACTTTTTACAGGTACACTCTGATAGGTATCCTTACAAGTGTTACTTCATGTTTAAAAGATTAGTGGAAGAAAGTACGACAAAATTCTTGAACTTGGCTTGTGGTGGAAAAGCCATCATTTAGAAAGAAAGGAAATGAATTGCAGTACAAGCATAACGAGCAAGTAATGGACCACATAGAAAGCGCAGTTAAAGCAATAGAAGACTCGAAATACATCCAGGCCAAAGAAAAAATGGTGGAAGGTATTACGATGATCAAACATAGACAAAAACTAATCAAGCTAGCAGACATGTCCAAGAACGGATGGAAAACGGTAGATGAGTACGTCGCCCACGAGTTAGCTTCAGATGAAGAAGATGACAAGAAAATACAAAAGGCAGAATATCGAGCTGGGCAAAAGCTGAAGGAACAGCGACGTGGTAAAGCGAAGGCGTATAGGGATCAGCGTCCCGGAGGTGCAAGCAGTGGCACAGCTGAGGCAGGCGATAAGGGACGACACATTACAAAGTAATCGGGTGTTTCCTATGGATGCGGCGAAGTCGGTCACTGGAGACACGAATGTCGAAACAAACCTGTGGCAGGAGCAGATCGGTGCAAAAGATAAGTACCGGTTATTATTCTTTTAATGAAAATGCAAGTCTAAACCCGAACGGTGATATTAGTGCGAATATCACTTTATCATGTCTATTTGAGCGGAAAGCAAGTGTATCACGTCTATGCATGGAATGCAATGAAGTGGGTATTTGAAAAGGTGATGATGTAGCCTTGGAATGCAAGCCGATAGGAACCGATATCGAAGGTCAGGGTGCATCAGTTGAAACAAAAGCCAGGGGGTCTGAAAAGATTGATCCATTGATAGTAAGTAGTATGCGATGTGCACATGTTTTGTTTTGGTGAGATATGCCCTGGGTGGGAAGAGATTAAATGTTGTTGTCGATCTGATTCGACGGGTGAAGACACAAGAGGAGCGAATCCAACGAGTATTGTCAGCGATATCTGACGTCCATACAAGGTAACTGGAGTGTTGCCGTCCATCACAGGACAGTTGATATCCCTGTATGAAGTACAGTGGGGCCGATCGTGCGGCTACGAACAAGGTGTTTATTTATGTGCATCAATACACGATCAAGTTGGTGTGGCAAGTTACTTTTAAATTCAGGCGCCATGGATGATTTATGTTTCTGGTCAGAAAACCTAAAGCGTCTCAATGGCCGCGAGTGGCATAGATCCAGGGCATGTACACGGATCGTATATTCTGATGCCTCAGAATTGGGCTATGGAGGTCTCTCCGTTAGTTGTAAGGATACAATAAGTCGGGTACATGTCAGGCCCCCGAGGCTTTGCAAGCTCTACTGCGAGAGCTTGAAGCAGTACAACCGAGTACTGCATGATTTAAGAGAAGCCATCGAGGGCAATGTTGTACATGGTGTACAGATACCAGAACGTGGTGCGTATAATTGAGACAGGTCAGTAAGAAGGCCAGTCTGCAGGACATCGCAATAAGAATTTGCGCATTCTGTGAGAATGCAAACATTGAGTTGGAAATGAAGTGGATACCACGAACTGTTAATGAGAAAGTGGATTTTCTCAGTCGTTGCCGTAGACAATGATGATTGGTCGATTAAGAGATTTTGTACATTGAATTCGATGGGCGATGGGAGCCTCATACGATCGACTCGCTTCGCTACACACTATAATAATCAGTTTGAGAGGTTTAATTCGAAGTTTTGGTGCCCAGGTACGGAAGGGATCGATGCCTTAAGGCACTCATGACGGGCGAGAACAACTGGTTGGTTCCGCCTCCGGAATTGATAACAATGACGGTGAGAAAGTGCTCGAAGAGAAAGCAAACAGTACTCTAATTGTGCCACACTGTGGCGTTCCGCACCCTACTGGACGTATTTGTGTCCCCAACGGGCAACAATTTATGAAAAATATGGTATGTTGGCAAGGTTTGCCGTCCATTGAAGTACTTCAGATAAGGTAAGGGCGAAATGGCATATTCAACGGCCACCACACTGAGTTATGTATGATTGCATTGCGCATAGAATTCGCGCAAGAGTAATATGCGACTGTTGTAACTTTGGGGAAAACGGAATGTGAGTATACAATATTAAGTATTTTATGCAACGCAGAGTGGCAATCAGTGCCGTATAGAGAATTTATTCTGGAATGCAATAGGCAGCTGTGTGGCCAGTACACGGAGTGGTGTATGAATGTCACGGCGTATTCGTATATACGAGCGAGTAAACATGATATTTCTTTATTGCAGGTCTGAATATGCAAGGTGTGGTCATGGGGCGAGCTTGGAAGAGCATGGGGTTGTGGACAACGAAATGAGAGATATTGCGACCTCAGATGATCAGTAGATTGATAGATTCTAGAAGTTTTGGGACACCTTCAAAGTATTTCGGGTATTTAAGAATGGAAAGAATAGGCGGAAAGAAAAATGTGAGCCACTACCTTGCCAATGCGATTCATGTGGCATAATACATAACGACGCTTATAGACAGTAACAAAGCGTTAGTGTGGTGACTGGTGCAGTATACGGCATCAAATGCAGCACATGAAGAAAACGAGAGTCCAACGTCTCGCCCGTTTATTAGGGCTAATGTGCAGCATTGAATTAGATCTGACCCCAATTGGGTAACTGACCAATATAATGAAAACAACACAAATAGACTCTCTAAGTGGCTGTGAGTGTTAAAATGGACCAATCAAGAAAGGAGCTTTATATTCAAGCTGCCATCATGCAGTTTTTTACGAACTTAACTGAGTCTTGCAGAAGATGTTTTGGCAAACCGACCCAGCGCAAAGATCCGGTAACGCCAGAAATGATAACAGCACTGTGTGTAAAATATGAACATTCTAGGGACATAGTAGCAATAAGAGACATTGCTATGATAACATTGGCATTCACAGCATTTCTACGTTTTGACGAATTAAGTCGTCTGATATGTAGTAACGTTAGTTTTCACAGTGATCACATGATACTCAACATTGAATCAAGTAAAACTGACCAATATAGAAAAGGGAACGAAGTAGCAATAGCCAAGTTGGGAACTGTGGCATGTCCATATGCTAATGTGCAACGCTATATTAGTCTATGTAATATTGTTATTGATAGTAACGAGTTTTTGTTTCAACCATTTTTGCACACATGCAGTGGTATTAAGCGAGTAACTATGAACAAATCTTTGACTTATACCAGGGCCAGGGAAACTATCGTAAACAGATTGGAAGAGCTAGCGGGAGAGAGAGCTAATATAGGTTACATTCTTTTAAAGCTGGAAGTGCCACAGCTGCGGCCAACTGTCAAGTGACAGATGTTTCAAACGTCACGGTCGATGGCGATCTGTGATAACGAAGGATGGCTACGTGGACCATTCACTGCAATCCTGTCTGATGGTTTCCAAAAACTTGGGACTGTAGGGTATCTTTTTGTTTCCCTTTCTTTAATGAAGTCTAAAGCTGCCACCTCTGGCTGATCCATCATTAATGAATGAATGGAGTGGAACGTAATTCATTTATTAGAATGAGAGTATAGAGAAGACATATAATTTCTCGCGGTTCGATAGTATAGAGAGAAATTGATGTCTTCGCGTTACGTGAATTTGACACGTGGCATTGGTAATTAATGCGTGGGCGGGGCTACGGAGCTATAAGTGGGAAGTTTGGAAGTAGATATTCAGTCTAGCCAGACACTTCAGCAGCCTACAGACGGGTTCGTCCAAGTTATCATCAAAAACAAAGGTGTTGTTTTGTTTTCGTATTGAGGGAATGAAAGAAAGTGGTGAAGTCCGACACCACCCCGTGGTCCTGTGTTATGCATTGTTTTTGGACACAGGTTTCCAGAGAATTTCCCTTATCTAAGGTTTTTTACCTCTGTTTTTTCCTGGACGGCATGCACATGTAACGCGGGTAATACATTTCATTTGCTTTCGCAACGCCATTAGCTTCCGCACCCCGGTATATGGTGTACTGTACACTTTTCTCTACTTGTCTATAATAAAGCTGCCCCTCTGGCTGATCCATCATTAATGAATGAATGGAGTGGAACGTAATTCATTTATTAGAATGAGAGTATAGAGAAGAACTGCCCTATCATACAGACATACTACAGTTACCATAATGCACTGCTCTACGAACTTCACCCTCACTATAGATATATGTATGCATATTAAAATCCCAAGCACTTTTTCATTCTGCACCAATCTTCGTCACACATTCTATTTTCTTCCGCTGCTCTGGTCTCTGGAACTTCTCTTTTGCTTGCAAATGCTTTCTATTGAACTTTGGGTTGTCAATGTCATTAGTGGTTTGATATCAAGCGACTCCCCTAATGACTTCATGTCCTTCAGTTACCGCAAACCAAAAAAATGCTTGTGTGTCGTCGTGTGCCTTTGCATATATTCCCAGGTGGTGGCAGTCTCGGAGCAGCCGGGTACGCACGCTCGTTAGAAATTTCGCCGGAAAAGGGGTGATTTTAGTCAGAAATCACGTAGACATCACTGCAAAAAACCCTATAATACTTATTTGTATTAACATGGATTATTGCCTGTATTTTTACCTGAAGAGTGCATATACAGATGAATACAGTCAAGAATCCATTTTTTTGTATTCAGCAAGCCTGTATTCATGTGGATTCATGTGAATTCACCTGTATTATACTATAATAGAGAAAACTCATTCATGTGAATTTATCTGAATTATTGGGTTTTCATGCAGTGATCTAGGTCCGTGAAATCGAGAAAAGGGGCACTTTTTCAGATCACCCTCCGAGAATAGGTCTGGTTCTTCTCCCAAGACGCTTTCTCACTCGATAGAGTAAAACCCAGCACGGGTCCCCCAAGCCATGATCCAGAACCGTCCCGGAGAGCCGTAACTCACATCGTGTGAAGGTGATTGTAAATAACGTGCCCACCCCTCAAATCAGTTCGATTTAAATTTAGTATGTTTCTGGCTGTTTAGAAATCCAGTGACCGTCCCTGTGATGGTTAACTTTGTTCTTGTGTTTTAATAAATGATTGTACGATGTAATTACCGGGGGAGAGATAGCTAATTCAACATCCAACAACAACTTCCTGTATGACTAGCAATATGGTTCGCGGAGATGCAAACTGTGCAGAAATTGCATGGAATTTGTCAGTGAAAATGACAGTTTGATGAGATGCGGTTATTGTGGATCGATGTGTACCTGGAGTACACACAGTGATTCTAGAAGTGATTCAAATGTTGGAAAGTGAGTTCTCCGAGTCAAGTAAGTCTTTTCAAAAACTTAGTGAAACGCATAAATTAATAAATGTACAGCTTGTTGCGGATCCATAGCCCTACCACTCTCTTTGCTGGTTGTGTTGGGGGACTCAAGAACCGTCCCGGGAGAACCGTACATCACATCGTGAAGGTGATTGTAACTACTCTTTGCTGGTTGTAACTAACTCTTTGCTGGTTGTGTTGGGGGGACTCCCCCAACATAACCAGCAAAGGGAGTGGTACAGGTGCAGCCAACGGAGCTATTCATCGAAAAAGCTATTCCAGGAGCAATTTTTGAGGGTAGGGGAAATTTTAATTTCGCTAGGGCAGGGGACATGTTTTTAGGTGTAGGGGAGGAATTTTTAAAATCTCCCAGATATCGAAAAGGGGTGTTTTTCGCAGTGATTTTCTCCCAGATGTTCCCAAAAAAGGGGGTGTTTTCAGAGAAAAATTCTGGGAAAAGGGTACCTTTCAAACTCTGCTACGAGCGTGGGTACCCATCCGTCCAGAGACTGCCACCGCCGGGATGTATTCATGTCAAATCAAAGGGAGAATTGGATGATTTTATGATATTTGGTCATTGGTATAGAGACTCTTTGATAGCGTTATATCATGCTATATGGTCGCACCCAGTCATAATTCAAATAACTCGAGAATGTTTTTCGACCCAAATCGCATCAGCCTCAATCAGTCCTTTCAATGCCACTTCCATCCCATTTGTTTCTTATTGTTTATTGATGATTTTCGTCCAGCCACCCTTTTTGAAATTGAGCTTGACAAAGTAAAATCGGCACTGCGTTTCTGTTCAGCTTGCTGATATCAAAGGCAGTATAGCTGAAGTAATGGATCGTTCAAGTAACGCGATATACAACATACCTTCGCCATCGTCGTCCGATTCTCCTGGTTCGCCTTGAGGATCACGATTTTCAGAATCGCCACTTTCCTGAATGGGAGGACTTTTCAACTCCGACTCCGACTCGTCCGTCCATGTTACCTGTACAAGCACAATCTACTCAAATGTTCGGAAACGTATCAAGATAGAACTCTTTCTGTAGTTTAATGTGAAGGCGAGTTACAGCACTTGTTTGAAACTCAATTTTCTCGATAGGGGAAAAGATAGGCGCATAGCAATTCAAAGGTCACATTAAAGTATAAGGATGGCACACGGAATATTGCAACTGAGTAAAACACTGCAGGCTGAAAGCGAGCGCGCCAGCGTCGACTCTACTCCAAGTTTCAACATCACCTTCCTGTATGAAAGACAATCTGCGCAATTTTGATTCCTCTTTGGAGTCATGTGTCAAAAACTATGTTGCAAAACTTGAATGATGTTGTCACCTTAAAGGCCTCGTACCTGATCAGACAGATGATTCAACGATACACTGGGATACATAAACACATTTGTTTGAGCAACACGGGCAGAGAGAAATATTTTCTTTTAAATACGAAAGTAACTACATTGCAAACAGAACCCCATACTTTTTTTCAAGGTTATCAAGGTGGGCATATTGTAAAGACTAACCTTTTTTCACCTATCAGTGCACCTATCTCTACTTTAGAGTTGCCTTATACTTACAGTCAGACAATGTTCATGCATAGAGATAAGATTTGCGCGCTAAACCCATCCTGCTGGGTACAGAAACTTCGGATCCACCATATATTTTGTCACTCTTAACCCCTTTCTCTTATCTGTTCCAGCTTGAGTAGCAGGGTAGAAAACCCGTTGCTCTGTCCAGAGAAAGGGAGGGCTGGAGAGAGAGAGAGAGAGAGAGAGAGAGAGAGAGAGAGAGAGAGAGAGAGAGAGGCTGCTGACTGACTGACGGATAGATAGATAGCGACAGAAGGGAACGGATAGACAGAAAGAGAGATGAATTCGCTGTGCAGTAGGAGATAAATGAGAGGGAGGAAAAGACAGAATTACAAAGGAGCAGATAAACAATAAGCTTATATGCGTTTAAGTTAACATGATAGCAAAAAAACAAAAAAGATAAATGATTTAAATGGAAAAGACGTTTTTCGGAACATTGCGCATCATTATGGCAAAGGGGAAAGCAAGAAACGAGATCTAACAAAATGAAGGAATACGCAGCAACGTCAGCTCATTCAATAATTCAAACTCAATGAATGCAACTGACGTTTCGTCATGAATATAGCTCAGCAGAAATGGGTTTACATTTACGTTCTCCGGAGAGAGAATGTTTTTATTCGATAGTATCCAACAATAAAATTACATTTGATGCGATTCGTAGTCGAACAATCCTCACAAAACTGAATTAATGTCAAGAATTTCAGGCGGCATCTCCACATCTTGGCATCCTAGGTGAAGAGCTTGCAGATAAATGGTTTCTGCTTGTCGCAATCATCATCGTCCCATCCGCCGGCTGAAAGAAAGACAGTGAAAAGGTTTCCAGGGATGCTTTCATGCTATCTCAGTACGACATTAGCTTATCACGGTATTCACTGTAGTGGATTCGTTAAGCTTGAAAGTGCTGCCATTTTTGCGAAGCCAGTTGAAAATCACTGTACTTTGTCAAAACGGAATCATTACTTTATTGATTTGTTCAGGACTTCATTCGCTGTAATGAGTCTAGCTGTTCGTTTGGTCACAGACTGCCAAATTTCCAGAAAATTAAGTAGTGTCTTTTGGTTTCACGCTGTCGCTGATCTGAATAGAAATTTACTCATACGGATAGAAGGAAGTGTATGTGACGATTTATGACAACATTGTGTGGTAAATATCTATTGAAAATCACTTTTCTGCAACGAAATGAAAATCTGACCCTGGAGAATAAATGATTCTGTAGCTTGCATTAGCCACACTTACGATTCTTGTCGCGATTCTGTAAAGCAACTTGTACACAGTCCTGTCCTCCGACTAGACCTGCGTCGTTTGGTTCACCAGAATGCCAGTTAGTGAAATTCGCCTTTGTTCCGTCAATCCACTCAAAGTTACCCTCCTGTGAGAAGTTAATAATATAGACAAGTAACCAAACCATACTGTCTGACAGGTCAGGGGTCAACCAAAGCTTTGGACATGCATTTAATATTGCAGGTGGCAAACAAGATGATGTTTCGCGATTTAAGGATCTAAAGTTTTCAATGGATGAAAGCGTGAAAATTCCTTTTCGATGTTTTGTCAAGAGTCACCAGAAATTTGATCTCACCATCTTCATGTCATAAAGGCCGACCCAGTAATCTTTGTAACCTCCAGTCAAACCGAATATATATTCACTCTCTTCAGATGTGTGTATGGAGGCCAGGTGAGCTCCCATGGCCCGACAGACATTTTCGGCGCTCTCCCAATCCTGAGCACCGCTGAAGTACCGGTAACATTTGTCTTCCCATGGGAACCAAAGATGCGGACAGTACTCATATTCTGTGTTTGGTGTGGGTGATGAGAGAGGGGGGAGAGAGAGAGAGAGAGAGAGAGAGAGAGAGAGAGAGAGAGAGAGAGAGAGAGAGAGAGAGAGAGAGAGAGAGAGAGAGAGAGAGAGAGAGAGAGAGAGAGAGGGAGGAGAGAGAGAGGAGAGAGAGAGAGAGAGAGAGAGAGAGAACGAGAGAGAGAGAGAGAGAGAGAGAGAGAGAGAGAGAGAGAGAGAGAGAGAGAGAGGGGGAGGGAAGGAGTGAGTGACGGAGACATAGGCACAGCCAGGCAGAGAAAGACAATGGTACAGAAAGGTCATGAACCAGAGGATCCAGGCAGACAGACACACAGAAACGCATATAGACAGAGAAAGAAATTAAGTGAAAATGGCACACATATAGTTCAAATTATTAAACCATTTGGAGCAGAAATACCAACTCTTTTTACTGAAAGATGTCGAATACCACATTGAGGAAGGTTGATTAGACGAGTGGAATGAGAAATTTACGTATATACGACCCGGGTTTCCATTTCTGTTGTCATCATCTTCGTTTATATTTTCATCATCTGTAAGATCATATCACCTTGAAGGTATTGTATATTAGTTGCATGAGGGCAAATATATTGAGACATTAAGTTTTTTTCTTTCATTTGAATGCATTACTCATGGTCATATATGTACATATGTGGCTGATAGAGGGCGCCCGCACAAGCTAGGGCAGCACAGAAGAAAAGTGCCGGCATCAACATCTCGCGGGATATTCTGAGAAAAGCATGAAAAAACATCACGTTATTCATTGACACATACAAAGCAGTACACATCGACGATTGTTGGTCAGTCACTTGGTCAAACAAACAGACAGTCAGACAGTCATTGCGACTACGAGGCAGATGAGGATCTATATTGATCTCCTTTCTCAGTTAATATGCATTAGACTTACTGGCGTAGCGATAGGAATATTGAAAAACACATAGAAACAGTGTACAGTACATACGGTGCAGATAGAACACTTGGAGTAGAGGAGAACGTCCATTTTGCTTTCCTTACATTGTAAATGTAACATTTGGTATTTTCCAATGCTTGCATTTACATAAACATTACACTTTATGCATTCATCAATTTTAAATAATAAGTCCGAAGATTGTACCTATATCGATTGCTGATCACATGTTTACAACACATCTCCATCATCGATTTAGTAGTTTCTCGATTTGATTCAAAACACGGTTCCTCCATCAGAGGGACCGTGTTCAAACTCACAAAGTATGACACCTATTCACCTAGTGAAAGACATCACAGTCAAAACCGCTCGACCAAATAAATCCCCATCCTTACAAAGAGTCACCTAAATAACCTCAGTAACCTAAATAAGATGTTACAATTTTTCTGACCGCCACCCCTCCTCGCACGGTAGCGTACATCAAGCACACGGACACACATGCTCGCTATCACACACACAAAATAATTATACCAATAAATATATCGCTAAACTGGGCTTCAGATAATTGTTAATCGAAGGGAGATGGGCAATTACTTACAACTGACTAGAGAATTGTTTTCAGATTTTTTTTTTTGTATGGATGCCTCCGTAATTTTGTCGAGAGTGTGTCAGCTTATATGAATGACTTGAAGAAGACACCAAGAACCAAATCAACAGAGTGCCATACAGCCTATGAAAGAATCACTGACCAAACTCTACCTACTTAGCAGAGTAAATATAACTAGATTCATTTCACAGTACAACGTGTAAAAACACACGATTAGATGCCACTTACTTGTGAATAAGCCTTCCTTCTTGTTCGGCGATTAATTAATCAACGAAGTAAACCTCCGTCGATGAGTTGGTGTCAAAAAGACAAAGATTGTTACGTAAGGATAACACCGCGACATTTGGACTGTTATCGAAGTTTCCCACGAATATCTTCCGGATAGATTAATTTTTCATTTAGATAGATTATATCTCGGGATTAAATGTCTCAAGACAAATTAATCTAATCAGTCAATATTGAGTTCCGACTTGGCAACTGATACATAGTTTTCTTCCGCCAGACAGTCGGCGCAGGCACAAGGGACGTTGCCAGATGTTCCGTATTTATGCGCATGCTCAGATACATCTTTTGCGAAAACAGATGCAACGGCTTTACTTCTTGAATGTGAAATATCAAAACTCGAACTTAAATAGCAAACAGTTTTACTGTACACATTAGTGGAAAGGAGAATTTTGCTCTGTCGTCTTCTAGTTATAAGAAATGTTCTATATGAGATGATTAAACGCAACTTTTGAGCATTATTTTTTAAGTAAATGGTGACTATCAAATCGCTAAATTATGACAGTTGTATCTAAACCAACCGTACGCGTCACAAAATTAAACTTGATGTATCTTTGAAAATTTACCTCCATAGCTATAGAGATAATCAGTTGATACTGCCATTATTAAGTCAAAATTTAAACGAAATCACTTCAGTCAATGAAAACTGCATCTAAATGAAGGCCATCGTAGTACGCTTGATGTTGCAAATATTCCTGTGATCTACATCGTTGTTGTTGTCGTCGATTGTACGTTTGCTATTGACGACGATGACGACGACGACGACGACGACGACGACGACGACGATGATGATGATGATGATGATGATGATGATGATGATGATGATGATGACAAGCTACAAAGGTCACCCAACCAATAATCGTCTTAGTTGATGACCAAGTTCAGTAACAGGCTAGGATACAGAAATTGCATAATCATTTTACGTCTCCTTGACAGATTATAGACGATATATACGTCTGAAAGAATTAAGTAATATAATCCATTTCATTTCTAACAAATACACTACTGTTCGTTCAAATAAAGGAGAGTTAAACATCAAAATAGTTCTTTTGTCACGATTTTATTAATACTGTTTCGCAAATTTTCGACTACTTTAAAACCCGTTCAGCGCGATTTCACACTGGTTTAAATCATTCACAGACAAACGGCTCTGTTGTTGCCACACTTGGTGTCATTCCATTGCCACGCTGAAAGTAATGGAAAATATACCAGTGTTCATCATATGGAAGTCACTTTATGTAAATTACGTGATATCGTCGATTTCGTGTCCGAATGATATGCTCCTTACAAATACTTCTCAAATTAACTGAGAATCCGTAATTAATATTATAATGATTTTTATTCTAAGTTATGAAGTAAAAGTGTACATCGACCTTATGTATCAGGATAAATGTGTCAGAAAGTCGGGGATTCAAAAAAAAAAGTGATATCGAATTTCTTGGGAGTCTCATTTTAACTCTTTATGAAATAATCCGTTGTCGGGCGTGTGATTATATGGTTGACGGTACAGCGACCTTTGGTCGATTATACTGAATTCTTCTCGGGCAGTTTTAATATTCGAAAATTTTCAGAGGGTTTGCTACTCCGGTTCTCCGAAGAGAAATGTTAAAATAAACAGTCTACAGATTGGCTTTGTAAATATTAGTATGCAGAAATACGAGTCGAAATGTGTTCAGAAAAACAAAATCCCTCGAAGATAAGATATTTAGCGTCACGTGGTTTCAAGATGCCTTGAGTAAATTACCTCTTCACCGCTCATGCTCAGAATTGTCCCCTTTGAGTGAGAAATCTTGTGTTCAAACTACTGTGGTGAATTGGTTTCTTCAAGCACACGTGAAGATTGTTTTATCATATAGATCTCCTGCATGCATTTTGGAAGGGGCATGAGAAATCGATTAAATTGAATTAGTGCGATCATGCGTGCATGAAGGTAGGACATGAAGGTGAAATAACACATGCTTCGAATATGATTCCAAATTTGCATGTTTGTTTGTTATTTTCGTTTATTGTGTGGCTAAAACGATTTCACTTCAAACCAGGTCTTGTCGACTCAAATCGTCCATCAATACTAATGTCCAACGAATGCACAGTACTAGTGCGCCCTCAGACTTACGATCGGCTATTGCGCCGTCCACTGATTTCAACACTATCTTCGTCACCGTCGCTGTCTGGCTCTCAGACGTGCCATTTGGAGTGTGGCTCTCAGACGTGCCATTTGGAGTACATATAATTCGTACCATCAATCCACTGGAAGACGGCCTCCTGAGAAACAAGAGTGACCAAATGTAAGCGGTGTGGTCAACTTAACTCCAAAAGGACCAATATGGATCTGATCCAGGGGATAAAGTTATAGAGACTTCTAACTTGACTTCTGGGGAAGGAGAGCCGGAGGACTTTGTACAACCAGTCGTCAAGGATCAAAATATAAAAATTTAATATCATAACGTCACAATTGTCACTTTAAAGAAGTGGGCTGGCTGCCATGCTTGATGATATGAAGTGATACTGCCAATAGTGTAGTATCGACACGATGCTGAGCTTGCACCGTATATCAATTCGGCCGTATCCTTTCAAGAAGCGAACATCTGAGATAGCTTCTCAGAAGTGATGTATTGAGTTAGAAGGGAGCCCTCAACGGGTGCTCAGCTCATACAAGGCGTGAAGCATATGCGATGTGAACATGCTTCTGTCACCATATCAGCGCGCGGTGACGTCATAACGACCAAAACGTCAAGTTATAATTCACATCGCTGCAATCTAGGTGTCATAACTTGATGCTTATTCTTACCAAATATGTGCAAAATTAAAACTTTAACACTCTTTTGGCTTCCAAACGCATACTTTGTAGATCTGAATCACACTTGATTCGCGTGAATCGAAAAGCGTCAACAATAAATCAACTTGTTTTTAAGGTTGACCTTGGGGCGTGGGAGCAAGGTGAACCGCGACCTTTATGAGTCTGAAGGATAAAAACAAACAAATGAGATCAAACTTACGAAGAGCTGGTCACTCAGACCCGTCCAAAACTTATTGTCCCCGCCGCGCCCTGTAATTTATACACGAAGTCGTTTCCTCGTTGCTATGGACTGGAGACGAGATCAGCGCCTGTCGTCTGACAAATGTCCAAGGATGCGTTGCATTTAAGAAGCGATAGCAGAAGCCGTTGTATCCATGCCAGTAACGCGGATACTGCTCTGTTAATGAAAATCAGTAAAATTTTCTAACATTCGGTCAGTCATACAACCGGGATAATGAAATATGTTGCAATGGCAATTACTTCAAACAACCGACATTTAAAAATCTTAATCAATCAATGTTTAATACAGACAGCTAGCTTTGATTGTCCACTGCAAAGAAAATTAGATGATAACTATCTTCGCAATGGACAATCAAAGCTAGCTGTCTGTATTAAACATTGATTGATTGATTTAAGATTTGTAAATGTCGGTTGTTTGAAGTTGGATCGCTTGAAGATTTGAATTATATGTTGTTTAGCATGATTTTAAAGCCAGGTTTGATGAGTAATAGCGCTAGTGTTATGACTAACTTCGGGTCAAAGGTCAGAACTCTGGTGAACAGCAAAGCACTACAGCACTGCGAACCGTTAGGATCAGAAAGAAATGTCAAAAATCACATCAAAGCGTTGCCATTCGCGTTAACTACCGATTTGAGTTTTGAAGTGGCGTTGTGCTTTTGTAATATTTATCTACGTCTTATTTGTTACCAGCAGTCCGTAATTATAATAATAATAATAATAATAATCTTTATTACCCTTAATCATAATAATTTACAATTCAATGATGAATGTACATCTGAGTTGTGCTGTGTAAAGGGTAAATGGAAACGGAAAATAGCAAATGCTAGTCTAGTCCGTTCCCAAAGCCATTTGATGTTAAAGCAAGGAAACGAAGAAGAAAAAAGAAAACTGAAGTATATCGTAACAAAGTAACTATAAGTGAATAAAAGAACAACTACATAAATAAATATATAACTAAATAGATACATTACAAGTAGAAATGCGTAAAAAGAAAACGATAAGAGAGAAAAAAAAAAAAAACGTATATAAATATATATATATTTAAATATGATATACATATATGTAAAGTTGAATATACTCTTCATCACTTAAAAACAAAAACAAAAAACAATCGTGTAAAAGTAGACTTGAAAGTGCTAAGTAACTAACTAAGTAAATAAGACAACTACATAAAATTCATTACGAATAAGTAGAAAATATGTAAAATAAAATAAGTAAAAAAAAAACAAACCAAAAAACAAAATGTATAGTGAAATATATATATTTATATATCTATGATATACATATTTGTAAAGTTGAATATAACTCTTCGTCATGTAAAACACTAACCGTGTATGAGGAGACTTGAAAGGGAGTGTCCCTGACACGATTGAAGAAGGGGAACGAGAAGGCGAGACCAGAAGTATCCGACGTCTCGAAACCGTTTCCGCTTTTTAAGTGATGCGTTCCTATGTGCTGTCCTGCCGCATGATGTACTGACTGAAACTACACCGGCGAATCCCACAGACGCGACACTTGTAGGATGTGACACAGTGCGCCCTCTGCGTCCTGAACTTTTCTCTGTTCTCCCTCGCCCATTTTACAAGGGTGCTACTGACGATCGTTTGATTTTTGGAATCTCAAATTCAGCGGGCCGACGAAATCCAATTTTCTTTGCAAATGCCATCAATTGTTATGTAGATTTTCCAAGATTCGCTCATTAGTGCGAGGTCATATATAGCCCATTAGTATTAAAAATAACGTGTACAAAGTATTACAAGTCCACTTATAGTATGCCATTGTTACATTATCCTGGAGGCAATAGGATCAGCTTACGTGACTCGCTAAGGTGATTCCGGTCAGAAGTAAAAGAACACGGAGAACGCTTATCTTTAGGCTTGTTGAATGGATCACCTGGAAATAATAAAAGACATGTGTCTCAGTTTTTTAAACTGTTACACAAGAAGGGGATAATACAATAGATCAACCACTACTTGACTTAAGGTGGCTTGCTATGCAAAATAGTATAGTGTTGCCATTTCACGGTGGGTGAGTATGCAAAATAGCGGTATTGTCATTTCCTTTATAATTGCATAAATTCCTTGTAGCATTGAGTAGACAGAAATGTTAAGAGATACATTTGTGTCCCCTCATTTTACTTTATATATGTTGTACAAATACATCGTAACCTTGGATATGGTCCAGCTCTCAATGCTTTATGACAAATTGCAGCCTTTTATGAAGTATTTGGCTGATTTGGAGACTCTGAAGATATGTCATTTCCTAGCAGTATAGATTTCCTAAAATATTCCTGTACAAATGACTTTCAGAGTGAGGACTCGAGAAGAAAACGTTCGTTGCTGACAAACAGATGAAGTTGCACCATAGTATATTTATCGCATCAACAACACTAAGAAAATTGCTGAGTCAGCGTTTTTTCATATTTCATCTGAGAAACAGAGAACTTATTTCTTGAAATGTACCAGGTTGACACCAATTTTTGAATCAGCTTAGATTTTCCGAAACGGTTATTTGTACCGAGGCGATTGTGAAAGTTTCAAGAAGATTACAAAATGACAATAGCATTTCCATTATTTCTCCATGCCAGTCAATGGAGTTATTTAGCATTGCAACACCGATGGGTACTCAGAATCTAACGATCGCATCACAACTGTGACTACAGAAGACGGGCAAAAATAGCAGGAATTTTCTCTTCAGCGACTTTCAGTCTTGTTTATGAAGGTATTTTTCATGATTGCGTATTTCTTCTCAAGCATTGTTGCTATCTTGCAAATCTCTCTCGGCAGCTGAAGTTAAATTTTGAGTACCCGGTGTTGGTGGCGCTGTTGGGCTGCCGTGGCCTGTGAGGGCGGTACTTCACTAAGGACAATCGTTGCTTATATATAGTACTGGTATTTTTCCATATATGTAACACCAAATGTAGGACAAATTATTACGTTGTTTTCTTTCTTTGTTTGAATTTTATCAGATGTATTATTGAAGGCGTTTAATAGACGTAACACGTGAGACATAATCGTCTGCACGCAATTATGTCATCGAGTGACATTTAATATTTATCTGAAAGTGTTATCAGTCTGTGCAGGTACACATGGTATCGCTCGGTACGGGGTGATAGTACCAATAATTTATACACAAAGCATGTAAAAATGATGTTGTGAAATAACTTCGAGTATTCGATGAAAAAATGCCATATTCTGTGTAGTAACGACGCATTCCGTTTGTAGTTCAAGCATATGGCCGTGAACAAGCCATCACTCTCGTCAAAGATATCAATATGCCCTCAATTCGAATGACAGCAGACGATGCAATATATTTACAACTTTCTCGATACGAAGAAACTACAACATTGTAAAGAAGTATTCCCAATTTCAAAATAAAGGGTTTTGACCTACCTTTCAAACACCATGCTATAAGAAAAACCTCCGTATCGTCGGATTATTTCTATATTTTTCATATTTTTTTGTGTTACACGTTTATTTGGGTCGTGTCACCCGGTCATAGCGCCATCTGCAGATGCCACTGTTCTCATCGCTATCTCTGTTTTTCGGACGAGATACTGCACGAAAATGTGTTATTTGCATTTATATATTCGATATTTACGATGCAATCAAACTAACATTAAGAACCACTGGTCTTATTTGAACAACAGTCAAAGTTCAAAGTTCATATAAACAATAGATATAAAAATCATCATACGTGGAAAAGATGACAGCGTACACAACGACGATGCAAAAAAAATTGCACTAGCGGGTTTAATCGACAGGCATATGTGCGGGAATTCGTTTTGACGAATAAATATAGCTGCACTTTATTAAAAACCTACAGGCTTGATTTTTTTACTGCAACAACGTTTCTAAAGATCCTCAGTTTGACTAATCTGGCAAGTATTGAAATCAAAAACATCAAATTTCAGTACCCTATGCGCATTTGATACTAAGTCACCATCAAAAGATAGCGCCAACTTTTTTAGGGTATCATGGCGTCTACTGTCAATGTTTGTAGCTATTCGAGTATAGGTGGATAGTTAGATAGATCGATAGATGGATAGCTAGCTAGATCGATATACAGATAGATAGATAGATAGATAGATAGATAGATAGATAGATAGATAGATAGATAGATAGATAGATAGATAGATAGATACATAGATAGATAGATACATAGATACATAGATACATAGACACAGCTACACAAATACATACATACATACATACATACATACATACATACATACATACATACATACATACATACATACATACATACATACATATACAGACAGATAGAGACAGACAGACAGATTTTTTTATGTAGCGTCTGCCTGCGAAACTCAAACAAAAGAACATCAAACAAACCAGTGACCTAGACTACAAATTTGGATGGCACTATAGTAGAAGACGGAATGACTTACACATTATCAGTGCAATTTAAGAGTGGCATTGGAATACGTGAAATGAAACTGGAAAGGACAAACACAACGCAAAAACGAATTCAAACATTGAATCATGAAGGTTTCGAATTCGCTGTCAACGGGTACGTCTTGAGACTAACACCTCCTCTATTGGAGGTCAAGGCTGCAGAGGTGTCGGCCATCACTGAACAATATTACAAAGTAACATAATCCTAGAGGGGTAGGAACTCTGTAACAGCCGTAGGAGGCCCCTTAAGAAAACCCCAATATCGAAGACTTGACTCTATGTTCCTCGGGTTAGCCGGGTGGAGTATAGGGCGCGTCTTGGCAAAGACAGACAAAAACTTCCTCGGTTTCTTGGGTGTAGATATTATTACTTCTCTCATGCATATTTATAGTCCTATCTTCTTCCGTGAGACGCACAGATTACTAGGTTAATGGGAATCACTAAGGTCTATTCATGTAAACTTGGTTGTGTTTATTCACTGTATTCACACGGTCACTCCAATTCTGAAAGTTACAAGAACGGGGCGTCTCCTTGAAAACGGAATATTGCTTCCTTTGTCTCTTTCACCATGACCGATAAACAGTGAGTGATTTAACACATGCAAAGCTAAATTAAGACAAGGGGGTGGATAGTACACACCTAATCTAATGCCTATTGTGATTTTCTTAAACTCCAAACTGTGAGAAGACAATTAAACGAGATTTCGGCTTGTGGGAATTTCAAAAAGAATAAGAACTATTGAGGGATCGTAGTCACATTCAAGTAAATTAATTACGTCTATTACAGGCAACGGCTGCATCAGAGAGATGTTAGGGTCCGTGAAGGCATCGTGATCAACGCCCTCCGCTACTGCCTATGATTAAATCTGTCCTCGGGGACGGTGATTAGATCGTGGTGCGTCCATGATCAGATTAATCCAGTTGAAAATGTTCACAGGGTAGCACTCATTAACATCCATTGTTTTTCCCCCCGTTTGTAAGTTTCATGACTGAGAGAAACCACTGACCGTGACATCATTGTTCACCACATTTAATCATGCACAGAACACAATTTAAGTCACGGCTTGCAGTACACTCGTAGATGGGAGTGGCGACTTCAGGATCCATCGCGTTCGATTAATACCTAGTTGTCAGCGTAAACTCCCACTACACAGCGTCGCCTTGTCCTGCCATGTAGATGGCAGACGATAAATAAGATTTGTAAAGCGTATTCAAACTTAACTTTTAAAGCAAGAGATTTAATGCACATTTGGATTAACATTTATTAACATAAATTAACACATTTTAGTATTCAAATTTATACTCTTAATCAACATGTGAACGCCGGAATTTGTAGCTTTTGCATACAGTGAAAGTGTTGTTAGAACACTCTCCTTTGCGGGCGAAGTCCACAACTAGGGCAGCAGCCATTTACAGACGAAGTGGTGGTTATCCGAACAAAACGTGTCGTTCCATTTCCAAGCTGAAATCAAAAGAGAAACAGAATCAATTTTGGAACGCTGTCGAGTCAACCTCTTCAAATATACACCGCAAAAATGTCTGAATACAGACTTTCATGCATGCATGCACTTCACTGCAATCTCACATCCCCCGCCATCCACACCCCTGACCACGTGACGTCGACAGAAGCCCATGCAATGTTCCAAGAGTTTACCAGTAAAAGTGAAAGTGAATTTTTTTTCGACTTGTTTATTAATACTGAACTCAACATCGACGGACAACTGCCACAGAATGACTCCATCTTAAACATTTTAGTAGGTATCCATGACGACAGAAACAAAACACAGCAAGTAAAGATTTACTCTCTCTCTCTCTAGGGTAGGATGCGCCTTGCTTTGGGACAGATATTGAAACTCAATCTTTTTCAATCTCTTCTTATCTACCGCTTGCGGGGGCTTTTTCCAGTTCTTGGAGTGAATAAAGTTTTCGCTGTCTTACTTTTGTGAAAATAGAACATTTAAGTTTTACTTATAGAGTCAACACAAGGGTTGGCGGCCATTCTTTCCAAATATTGGTGAATTTGAGACAATCTTTTCCGAGTCCACGATTGTATCATACTTTGCATGGCGAACCAGGTCCCCCTAAATTTTATTCTCGGAGCAAAAGTTTAAGTCTTTCAATATCAATGCGTATATTACCTAAATAAATGGGATAGAAATTTTACTTATTCGCTAGATCACAGAAAATGTTGTCTGTAAGTATACCCTAAGTATACTCATTTCCACACTGAAACGTGCAGAAAAACTTCGAGGTGAACTTAGATTTCCCATGCTTCACAAGGCAACACTTAAATGCCTGGTTATTTACTCTACACACATCATTGTGTAATATTTGCGATGAGAGTGTTTCTGAACACGCATTCTTACAATGTGTCACTTCAGGAAACCTCCGAGGAACGCTCCTGCATTCTGTCTTCTTTAGTTCCCCTTCAAAATGACTTTGTTTGCCTAATCTTGTCGTTACTTGTCTTTAGGCTTGGAAAATACATGTCAAGTGTACATGACTCTGGCATTTCAAAGTGAAAGTGTTTGCTCTGCACTTGACAATCAATTAAGAAGCCTCCCCGGCGAGGTTTTCATCTACACAGTGACAAAACTTACGAGCTTCACCGGTGGTTCCGCCGAATACCACGCAGTCCTGCTCGAGGTAGTCGTCAGGTTCTCCAGGATTCCAGTTGGAGTAAACTAACTCCGTACCATCAATCCAACGGAAGTCTCCTTCCTATTTGAGAAGAAATAAAACATACACTTATTACTTCGTCAACTGCAAGGTGAACATATGTGTGAAAAAGACGTCGACTAGATTTCATCTTGGTGTTTTTACATGCCAGTGTTGACGATGATAACTCCCACGCTCTTATTGTTTTCGGGGCGATTTGTGCTCTCAAAGGAATCCTTCATCGATAACTATGGAGTTACAATGATTGGGTTTCGTGAACGCAGAGGGCCAGAATTCCAAGCGCGAGATCTCGCAGACATTCTCGCGTCAGAGTGTGTCCCCCTATTTACTCAGCAGACTGAGTATACCCTTGCGCGCAACATCAAATAGATCACCGGTGTGACACACTCACGTTTTCCTCGTCGCTAAGTCCAATCCAAAAGATGTTATTCAAGCAGGAGCCTTGCAGTTTGTGGATGAAACTGTTCTCTTCATCGCCATGAATCGATGCGAGGTTGGCACCGTAGGTAGCGCAGATATCTTGAGCGGCCCTCCAGCTGTTTAGGGCGGTGAAGTAGCGATAGCAGTAGCCGTCAAAACCAAACCAATATTTCGGACAGGATTCTGTAATTAGGATAGGTGAAGAACGAGATTTGACGTCTGATCGGGAAGAAATTAGCAGGATGTCAAGAAGGGTTGCAGGTGACGAGGCGAAACCACTTTGTTTACTAGTAGTAAAAAATATTACTCGCTAAGCAACTCTACAACAGTCAATGGCACGAAAACAAACAAACAAACAAACAAAAAAACAAACAAAATATATAATACAAAGATAAATAAATAAAAAAATTAAATAAATATCCTTCTTCAAACACCTGCTATTAATATTTTACTATTTTCCGAAATGTATGTTGATTTGTAGAGGGCGCTCTGTAATTTGTATCGCTTGAACTGTTGACATTTTATTACGAGGTTATCCAAAATTATATCATACCAGTATATTGATGGCGCAAATGCGGCGATCTGATTGGTCAAGACGCGAAAAGAACCGTGGTATATTGGCGATATACCACGGCTGGCATACGCGCGAGCTCTAAGCTTGAGCTAAAATCAGTTTTTGACGTTCCAAGCCAGAATTTCAATATACTGTTATGATATAATAGCAATAAATCACACCCAGCGACGGTATACCACTCGATTTTGACCAGTTCACTCCATATATGCACTCGCTATCGCTCGTGCAGATATGTCGTGAACTGGTCAGAATCTCGTGGTATACCGTCGCTGGGTATGCTTTATTGCTTAATTAGACTACAGTATTGCGCAGGATATATTACTTCTGCATATTAAAATAAAATGCAAAAACATAAACACGACTTCAAACAGGTCGATTGAAAAGGGGGACAGACAGACAGACAGACAGAACATGATGCAGAGGCTCAACAACAAGTGCCTAATTTTTCTGGCCGATAGTGTTATACAATTAAAGTTACTCTAATTTCTGATATATTCACCAGAAAATTGAAACATATTATTGACGATTTACTGGCTTTGATTGAATGGTTTTTTGTTTGAATGGTTTCTCATGTTCACTAGAAACAGTAACAGAGAGAAGGACCCCCTGCCACTAAAATTGTGTTTATATGGTTTCAGCATATCTGCAAATTCTTATGGACCGGCATTCAACACTGTGGTTGCAGCGATCACATCATAAAGTTTTGGATCTTTCGCAACCGATTTATCTGTTTGATTGATAATTATCATCAGCCTTTTTGTTGAATGTCAGATTAATGAAGCTGATTACTACAGCAATTGGAGCTCGGTTTGCGGTTTCTTGATATATTCTGCTTCGTTGAACTGGGACTAACATCAGAGCGCGGTGTTCCCATGGACTTCACATCGATTTGGAGAAAATAGAATAAACATGTACTCTCACCCAGATTTCGTTGACCTAGAGACATCTTAGACGGTCAGCAGGTTCCACGGCTAGACAAGCAAACTGACCCTTAGCCAGATAGGCAGAGAGACAGACAGACATATACTGCCAGTCAGAGCATTAAAGGGTGTGAGAATATATTTGTACTTACGACTATAAACAAATGATAGTCCGATGACAGCAGCTAAGAGTAAACACAGCCGACTCATCGTGGGAGAAGTTGCAAAGACACTTCTGAAAGGAACACGTACACATATTTGAATCTGTTTGTCAATAAAGTGATATTTTCCCCTCTAAAAGCTTGTTCCCTACTTCAGACTATGGTTAAGTTCACAGAGTAGCTCAATATGTTCGTTCATATGAAAGATATACAGACGCACAGGTAAACAAAATTATTCTTTTAACCTTTACGAAACATTCATGTTGGGCATAATTGACATCTTACGCATTACAGAAATGTATAATAGTTTCAACCCTATACGCAATCGCTATTCAAAACCACGAAGTCTTTACTTTTTGCCAATATTAAAGACGGTTGACAAATGTCGCATTCACTTACCTCGTTGTAAAAATTCCTACACCGGAAATGACGACCTTCAGTGTGTATCTGTCCTTCGCCTGTCCCGTCGATGTCAATTCTCATATCGTGTCCGTCATTTGTGTCACCGGCACATGCTGGTTTCGCAGGCGTTATCACCCATCCGTCCGCGAGAGGCCGGTGCGAGTCCGTGAACTGACACGATAATCTTATCGATGTTCATTTGTTTTTTCCCTGAGTAGCGGGCGACGTAGGCTTGGCAAGGGGGCGGGGCGACGTAGAATTGGGAGTGATGTGCCTTCTCGGGGACAGACGAATCTTTTAGACAATGATACAGATCATTGCCTATTTTTGTTCAGTACCAGAAATATAATATTTGCTATTATGTGCAGGTATTTACACTGATGTCACTTCTTCATTTTAGTTAGAAAAAAGTCTTACATTCCCAATTAATGACATCGCCGTACTTTTAAGGCTCTTTCACGCATACAGATTACAGGTAAACAATAACACAATACCGATGACTGTTAGTTAAAATAAAAATTACAAGGTTATGTTTGCATGAAATATTGTAACGAAGGCTTTGACATAGACTGGCCTGTTTTGTTTCTCATCGAAATTTTCTTTTCACCCATTTCATGGGGTTTTTTGACGATTTGTTTGTGTATTTTCTTCCTCTTTACTCAGTAGGGCTCTGATGAAATTGACAATTACTATATTGTAATCAGATTATCCTCTTTAAATCAAGTGTAATAATAGTAATAATCCACTATCACTGTCAAATATCAATGACGTTTCTCTTTGAGAGCAACAACTTGACTTTCATGCCCCCTCTAAATGAGAGAGAGAGAGAGAGAGAGAGAGAGAGAGAGAGAGAGAGAGAGAGAGAGAGAGAGAGAGCCTGGATTGTCCATGTTGGCAGCGCTGTTGTAGAAAACTTAAATTTCCTTTTCCAAAATATTATGATCGTTTGAACTATTGCGCGCAAACACGTGAGGAAACCTCTCCAGTAACAGCCGACTCCATAAAGTGGCAATACTGATGTCATTGGTGTGGCAGATATGAATTTAATAATCTACATCCTTCACAGTAGGTCTTATTTATGTTCTCAACTAATCATAATTTTGTCACTGAAAGTTTAAGTTTATTGAAGTTTTATGAAATTGAAAAACTGGCAGTATTGGTGGTCACAGACGACAGTTCATGACATTGAATTAAAATAAAAGCATTAAGGTCACCTGTGTACATTTGATCCACATAAAATATTTTTCATGAATTTATATATTAACAAACGCATAACGCATTCATCAAGTTTATAAATAAGCAAAGGCATTACACAGTTTTGAAACCATACTAATTATTTAATCTTTCAATTCAACAAAACGGGGAAAAGCATAGAATCGATATTCGGCGTAGTTGTCATAGTTGACGGTTCCATGATTGTAGTCCTTGATTTTGGTAATCATCATCATCGCTATCACCATCATCATTATCATCATCATCATCGCCATCATCATCATCATAATCATCATCGGGCAAGAAACATCGCTGCCAGAAACAGTCTTAGAATCCAGTGTTTTCAAATTTTGCAGACAAACGGTTGCTCATTACCACACGAATTGTCGTTCCATTTCCACGGATCTACAAGACAGATAAAGACAGACCACGAACGCATGTGTATCGATTGCGTAATAGTTGCAGAAAGTATGGATGGATGGATGGATGGATGGATGGATGGATGGATGGATGGATGGATGGATGGACGGCCGGACAGTGACTGTACAATACTCCGAGCTCATGTTGACTCACTTATACTCTGCACTACATACAAATTCTGAAAGATCCAGATTGCTGACCAGGCGAATACTATCGATTTTCATGAGGTGATTTGACTTTGTAGCAGACCTAGTCTGATCAACTGATAAATAACGATCATGATTGGTCAGGCGTTACTCTGATTCTTAATTATTCATCGGGTCTTACTGATTGGTTTACAGAAATATTTTTGATGATAGTTCAGGATCCCTCCCCCCAGCTACACATGTTATAGATTCTAACTGTAGTCTGTGTACATGAAACAGATAGTTTTGTACGGCCGTGAATGCAATGGGGATTTGGGTAAGATAAATAAAGTTAGAAGACTGGAGGAGGCTGATTATAAAACTAATGAAACTTGTGATTGATGTCCGAGTTAGTTACTTAAGTTACACACAGTAACATTCAACTGTTTTATTTCACACTCTAACCTCGCATCTTTTGTTCATATATCAGATGCTTTGCAGTCTCTAGATGTTGGCACTTAAACACTTCAGACGCTCTAAGCTGCATCGCGTCTTCTTGAGAAACACCGAGCAAATAATTGAAGCAGGCGTGGCCATCACCCGTTACGTTGCTCACTTACCTGACCTAGTTCCGTCCACCTCCACGCAGTCCTCTCCACCGATACCACTGTCATTGGGTTCCCCGTCGTGCCAATTGGTGTACGTCACCGGCGTGCCGTCAATCCAGACAAAGTTACCCTCCTAAAAGCAAAAAATCATTTCGTGTAATTATCATATTTCTGCTACATTTTAAAACGTTTCTCCTAACGTGTCTTTTGATGAATGTTCTAGCAATTTCAATGTCTTTCCGACTCTTAGTGGTGCATACTTTAAATAATATCCCAATGCTTACTCTAACTTGTGCTCTTAACATTTCATTAAAATGAGCCTTTCGTCATATTTTATATTTCGCTGCAAACATGTGAACTTGGTATCATCATTGTCATCGAGTAATGGTCAATTTGAAAGTAAATTAGTTTATTACCCTATCTTAGGTTTTCTTGCTTGTTTATGTCTATGTAGCTTTCCGGGAGGGAAGGGAAGGGTCGGGAGAGACAGGGACACAGGAAGAGGCAGAGACGCGGAGACCAGCGATAGACATACAGCGGGCAGATAGAAAGACAGGCAAGTTAGGGAGACAGTTTCGGTCCAAACCAAGCAGTCTACCATGTGTGTCAGTATGTTTGTCTACAATAAGTCAACGGTTTTCAATGATAAAATATCGGTGCCTCAAACATGCGCGCCACTACATGACAACCGTATCATCGACAAAATTTTTCATAAGTTTCATTCATCACCATATGTGTAGTATAGTGTAGTGTAGTGTAGTGTAGTGTAGTGTAGTGTAGTGTAGTGTAGTGTAGTGCAGTGCAGTGCAGTGCAGTGCATTGCAGTGCAGTGTAGAGTAGTGTAGTGTAGTGTAGTGTAGTGAAGTGTAGTGCAGTGCAGTGCAGAGCAGTGCAGTGCAGTGCAGTGCAGTGCAGTGCAGTGTAGTGTAGTGTAGTGGTGTGGTGTGGTGTAGTGCAGTGCAGTGCAGTGCAGTGTAGTGTAGTGTAGTGTAGTGGTGTAGTGTAGTGTAGTGTAGTGTAGTGTAGTGTAGTGTAGTGTAGTGTAGTGCAGTGCAGTGCAGTGCAGTTCAGTGCAGTGCAGTGCAGTGCAGTGCAGTGCAGTCTGGTGTAGTGAAGTATGGTGTAGTGAAGTGTAGTCTGGTCTAGTCTAGTCTTGTCTCGTCCAGTCTTTTCTAGTGTAGCGTAGTAAAATAGCAATGCATGTGTCTACTCACAAAGTCTCTGTCATTCAATCCAATCCAAAATCTGTTGTCACCACATCCTTGCAATTTGTAGACGAGGTCGTTCTCTTCATTGGAGTGAATCGACGCCAGGTTTGCTCCGTACGACTTACAAATGTTCTGGGCGGACGTCCATTCCGCCTCCCCGGTAAAGTAGCGATAGCAGTGTCCCTGATACTCTACCCATCGTAAGGGGCAGTTCTCTGTAAATGTAACATCATCATGACATTTAATATCTCTCAGTGAACTGACGCCAAATGAATGCAAATGTGAGAGGGGTCGGATTTCTTTGTTTGAAAATATAAGGTTGCGTTGTGCTATAGCAAAGTGTTGCAATATGAATAGGTTTACAAACACTGTAGGTTTTATAGTAGTGGTTGCTTTTATTCGGATGCTGTCATTGTGGCTAACTGCCATCTTTTAATTGTCCTCCTTGTTTTGTTTTGGGTCACAGGCTTTGTTACTGTTAGTCTGAGTTCCCTTCAGTGTGCTCAAATGCCTGTTGGAATGCGTGAAAGCACACACACGATTTTAATCGTGTTTATTCGAAGCGGTTACAAAGTGTCGTATGCTTTTACTGTGGCTACCAATAACTGTACATTTTAGAATGTTGCCTAAAGCATTTCCCCGAGCCCAAAATTTGATTTTTTAGCGTTTTTGACTTTTGAAACAACAAAGAAATTACACCTTTTTTTGTAGGTGTGCCATTTCAAATACACTAGCAAAATACACGGTTGCGTAATCCTGCCGCGAAGTACAATTAACGAAAGTGTTAATGTGATTGACAACTTACAGCGCTCATCCATCGGAATTAAACCCCTCGCCCCATTCAAAATTCGCAACTTTTGCAAAAAAGCCCGCTTAATACGATAATAGGAGTGAATTACAAAGAATTTGACGAAACAGCGAACTTACGGGCCTGTATTCCGGCAGCTATGGCCAACAGTACAACTAGCAGCGGGCCTCTGAACGCAGACATCTTTCGAAATAGTTTTTTCGCTATGTTTCTTTTAGTGAATTTCAAGTAGGGTTATTTTTAGGGGAAAAAGAGCGGTGACCCAAACAGTGTATAGACCCGCCCACTGTTTGCTTTTCAAAAATTGATAAGGACAGGCAGAAAAAATTGTTGTAAAACGGACGCTAGAAAGAATGTTTCAATAAACGCGTACGAGAGTAATGGACATATGCTATGGTTGATATATGATCTACTCGTCTTCTTTACTTGTTGAATTAATTCTGTTTTGAAACAAAATGAAAATGTCACCTTCGAAGACCTTATGCGTCACGTGACTGTTTCCTCTGCACGACATATCTGTAACTACTGGTGGCGCTGTAAGCGATGCAAGTTCGTGTTAGTATATGTGTAAAGAGATCATATGATATTTGAATCACACACCGACATCTTTACACATTAATATCTTTATTTACTTCGATTTTTGGAACAGGGGAAAATCGAGGAACCCAAAACCCTACTCAGAAGCCAAACAAGGACAAAAAGCGACAGGTTTGCAAAATTTACAATTTGTAGACCGACACCGCACCGTCGATTAGCTCACATTATTCTATTTCATTATTATTCTATAATTATTTGATTATTATTTTTCCGAATTTAACTTGTCGTCAAGTGTCCATCAAGGATGCAACAACTGTATTTCTTGTTATTATTTTGTGCTGGAAAACAAACACATTCCGTCTCCGACTTTCTGCCAAAATATACCCTAAAATCCCACTGTGTACAAATTCAATTGTATTTTTGGCCCGTGAATTGTAGATTTCTGTCAAAATCCAGTTTTCAACAGCTTTTAATATCGGACATCGTATTCATTCAGGCTTAGTTGAACACAAGGCCAGGCAATATGATTTGGTGACTGAAAAAAAGAATGGCGTTTTTCAAACCAACAAGAAATAGCGGAAGCTACATTGTAAACTTGTAAATCAAATAGGACGTCATCAAATAAATAGTAAATTCGATAAAATGATTTTCCCCGTTGAGTTAACACAGAAATGGCGGCCATTTCGAATTTCAAATATCCGTAAATGTTAGTTTATTTTTTTTCTCTATTACCAACATTTTGCACGGTGACTCATCATATTTATTTATTCTTGATTTGGTAAGATAATGGTTGAAAGTTTCATTGAGGAAAGTTTGAGCAAAGGTTTAAGTCTTTCACTTTCGAGGCTTGTACAACCATGAGTAAAACACCCCATCCTGATATAGACGGACACTAAGCCATTCTCATTCGGAATTAAGAAGCAGGAAATCAGTGACCATCGTGCGAATTCTTACGCCACAAAAACAAAATTACCTTCACTATTTGAAGTCAATATGGTCGCCACCCTTGAATGAAAGTCAACTTTCCTTCCCAAATAGAAAAAAAACACCAGACGATGAAAAAAAATAATCTGCGCACTGTTTGGGTCACCGCTCTTTTTCCCCTAAAATAGCCCTACTTGAAATTCACTAAAAGAAACCTAGCGAAAAACTATTTCGAAAGATGTCTGCGTTCAGAGGCCCGCTGTTAGTTGTACTGTTGGCCATAGCTGCCGGAATACAGGCCTGTAAGTTCGCCGTTCCGTCAAATTCCTTGTAAGTCACTCCTACTATCGTGTTAAGCTGGCGTTTTGCAGCAGTTGCGAATTTTGAATGGGGCGCGAGGGGTTTGATTTTGATGGATGAGCGCTGTAAGTTGCCAATCACATTAACACTTTCGTTGACACATCGCTTCGGGATTTGTATTTTGCTTTTCTATTTGAAATGACACACCTATACAAATGCTTCGACTGCCCACCGTCCTTGCCACAATAGGTGTAACTTTTTTGTTTCTCTGATACGAAACTTTCGATGCTGACCTTGACAATGGTTTCAAGTGTCCTTGAGGAAAGTTATGCAAACGTTTAAAACGTTGCTTCGAGGCGTGTGGTACCATGGTAACGGTCAAGCGCAAACTGTGGCTGCCCTTTTTGGATTCAATTAACAACGATTTTTCTGCTTTTGGCGTATCGGATAGGGTTTATGAGCTGAATCCTAGCAACTTCTCAATCCGTGGACAAGGAGGGGTCGCTTTCCTATACAGACAGTCGTTGATTCCACAAATTGAACATATAGACCTAAATGATGACCGCATCATTGGCTTGAAACTTACCTGTGAAAACAATGTGGATTTATTTGTCTTTGGTGCATATTTACCTCCTGTGAATAACACGGTGGATTCGTACATGGAATACATAAAACTGCTTGAAGATGTTTATCACACGTATAGTCCTGTCGGGCATGTTATTATGATGGGAGATTTCAATGCTAACCTATTTGGTCAACGCAGGAAAATTAGACCAACCACAACAAGAGAAAAATGCTTTCAACAATTTGTTGACGAAAGCTGTTTGCAGCCTGCTAACATACTTTCAATTTGCTCCGGCCCTGTTGAGACATTTTGTTCAGCAGATGGCCAGAACCAATCAACTATTGATTTTATATTATTGCCACGTGACATTGTTGACACAATCGTCGAATGCAAAGTACTCGGTGACGATGCGCTAAATTTGTCTGATCATTATCCCATTACTTGCACCCTGAGAATTCCTTCTCGTACGTTTCAATGCCCTCTGCCCAAGGTACGACTGGCATGGTCAAAACTAGAAACAAATGTTATTGAACAGACGTATGGTGCTTCATTGGCTAATAACTTAAACTTCCTATCTATGAACCAGCCTTTATCATGTCCAGCTGACATTGAACAGTATGCAAATATTTTGATTAACACAATGCGTGACACTGCCAATGAAAATGTACCACCCTCTCAATTCAAGCCATTTTTGAAACCTTATTGGACCCAGATCAAAGCACTTCATCAAAAATCCTGGAATTGCCGTAAGCGGTGGATAGAGTCTGGAAGGCCACGAGGGATGGAACATGAAACATTTCGTTTATACAAAGACGCTAAACGAGAATTTCGCCGAGAACTGAGGAAGAAACAGAAAGAAAATGACAAGAAAAAGTATGACTTCATCGAAACTGCGTTGGAACTCGATCAATCTACATTTTGGCACTGTGTTAATGTTCGCAGGAAACAGAAAAACGTTACCAATCCTGTACTCAAAATTGACGATCGCAAAATCTGCGATCCTAAAGATGTTGTGGACTCATTTGCTAAGTTTTATAAGAATTTATATGAACCTTTAGAAGATCGCTCCTTCTCAAATGACTTTAAACTAACTATTGATGACGACATTGACAGATTAGCCATAGAAAGTACCTTGAACTGTGAGTATGTTTTGTCATCCAACTTTACACTTGATGAAATTACCTCTGCTATACAAAAACTAAAGCGTGTAAGCTGGAGGCCCAGATTCCATCACATATGAGCACATTCTTTTCGGTGGACCTACGCTACAAAAATGTCTGCTACATCTGTTTAATGCAATGATAGATATTGAATATATCCCTTGTACTTTCAAATGTGCTTATCTCATCCCGATTTTTAAAGGTGGCAACAAAGACAAGTATGATATTAATAATTACCGGGGGATCTCGCTTACGCCATCGTTACAAAAGCTCTTTGAATTATGCATCTTTCAACGTTTACAACCATGGCTTTTGAAAAGACAGATTCCCCATCCACTTCAAGCAGGCTACCAACCTGGTCTAAGTAATATCACTACAGCGTTTTGTATTCAGGAAACCATCCTTCATCACATTGAACGCCATAGCAAGGTGTGCATGTGCAGTCTGGACATTCACAAAGCCTTCGATTCTGTGTGGTGGAATGGCCTTTTCACAAAGTTATATGTTAATGTAGGAATTAACTCGAAACTTTGGAGGATATTACGTACTATGTTTCATGGTCAACATTGCAAAATTGTCGTGGGTACATGTACTTCAGAAAACTTCCCAATACTGCAGGGAATTCGACAGGGTAGTGTACTCTCTACTGCATTATTCCTTATTTTCATCAATGATTTATTTACTGAGCTTGAGTCCAGTAAAGTCGGTTGTTTTATCGGTTCATCATTTGTAGGCGCACCTGCACTTGCTGATGATATTTCAATTTTTATACCTACTCGTTCCAGTTGCCAAAACATGTTAACATTGTTAGTAATTTTTGTTCCCTTTGGAGACTGAAACTCTCAACAAGTAAGAGCCGTCTTATTATTTTCGGAGAAAAGAAATCTGAACATAAAAGTAGACCTATGCATTGTGCTGTGTTTCTAAATAACGAGGCAATACAAGAAACTGACTTCATTACCACTGTTGGCATGCAATTCAATAGTACTTTGTCATCTTTAGATAGGACAGTTTCTGCATGTAAAAAAGCCAGACCCATTATTAATTCTCTGCGTAGCTCTGGTGTTGGACCAAATGGGATTAATCCTATCATTGGTGCAGAGGTTTGGAAAAAAATGTGTATGCCTGCAGCTTTCCACACATGTGAACTTGGACAGTCTCTGATACTGAAATGTTAATGTTAGAACGGTGCCAGCGATATGCTGCAAAAATAATACAAGGTTTACCGACAAGAACTTCGTCGGACGTTGCTATAAGTACGATTGGCCTGTACTCAATGGAAGCACACTTAGATTTATGTAAATTAAGATTTTTTGGAACATTGTGTCGTCTTAGTAACTCTGCTTTGTGCAAAAAGGTATTCCTAAATCGTCTTTTTGAATTCAAACTATCAGTCATTGAAAGTCAAAGAGGCTTTATTCCTGATGTGTTACGTATTTTAGCAAAGTATGACCTGTTATGTTTTCTGGAAGAATTCTATTTGTCAGGATTCTTTCCTAACAAAGCAACTTGGAAATTAATAGTTAAAGACACTGTGTATGAAAGAGAAAATGTCTTGCGGAAGGGTAGACTTGAAAGTAAAAGGGAATTTGATTTCTTTCATACTGTGCATCCAAAAATTGAACCACTTTTTTTCTTATTGCGCTTTGCAAAATTGTTTCCTTTCTTCAAAGATACTGCGATGTATATTTTACAGATTCTTGCAAATTTCGAAATAATACATTGTCCAAAATGTGAGGAAGACACGCATAATTTGCTTATCCATTCTGCTGTAGCCTGCACAGAAACAGAACAACAAAGGATCGATCTTTGGTCTAAGTTGATTAACAACACAAGTGTGCACTTTACAGTTTTCCTTAATGACCTCAGTGATGATTATTTTGTTTCAGCAATGCTTGGAAACGAATATATCATTAACGATTTCAGCTCTGAGGAAAGTACGTTTCTCGTAAAAACTTCCCTGGAATTTTTTCAGACAATATTTTTGCGTTAATTAGTTTCATTTTTCTCTCTGATATAACTGTTATGACTCTTAAAATGTAAATTTTATGTTGCTGTAACTCTTCTTTTCAAAGGAGGAAATAAAGAAACAACAACAACAACAACAACTCCGGACCGACCCCCAAAAACCTTAGTTAGCCCCTGACACCTTGTGTATTACGTCTGTCAAGCGTCGTTCAACTTCACTTAATAGTTATCGTTCAGTGATTGTAAGGGTCTTAAACATGAAAAGCATGTAAGTTCGCGTGTTTTTTCGAGCCTTCTGCTAAGTTCGTCATCGGCCGTAATGAATATTTTACTGTTGCGTTACCATTGAAGTGATTATACCTCCATGCTCCCGCTTAATTCCCAGAGTGTACCATAAGCCTCACAGAAAAGTTTTTACTAAAGTCCGTGGCTGTACCTAGCGATCGTTTTCAGAACCAAAATCGACCTCGAACCGTAGTCAACTCGAAACCAAACACTTGACGACGAGGACCTCTCCCCTCAAAAAAAAGATATTTTATTTTAATGTTTGACTCTCAAGTAATCAATTTGCAAGGTCAATACCAAAAGTTTGCGGTGACACTCTACAACAATTTATAGTTGACATCAGGAGTCGCGACGCATCAGTGTTACACACGTATGCAAATATATTCACGTTGTATTGTCTTCAGAGATACTTGAATACAATACGTCCGTGCTCTATGTATTGTAAACCCATGTACAACTGGACATTATATACAGTCCTTTTAACGGCTACGTAGTGCAAGCTTTTTATTTGGTCAGAAACACTATGAATGGTTATCTTTGTATATGCTGAGCGATGACGCATGACCGCTACAGTCGATGTCAGCGAATTGGAAAGATTGGGTTAAAAAGAGGCAGAGGTCAAGATGTGTGCAGTTGGGTCGAGTTGATCATACATACACACATACATACATACATACATACATACATACATACATACATACATACATACATACATACATACATACATACATACATACATACATACATACATCGGACATACACACATACATACACACATACATACACACATACATACATACATACATACATACATACATACATACATACATACATACATACATACATACATACATACATACATACATACATACATACATACATACATACATACATACACACATACATACATACATACATACATACATACATACATACATACATACATACATACATACATACATACATACATACATACATACATACATACATACATACACACACACACACACATACATACATACATACATACATACATACATACATACATACATACATACATACATACACACACACATACATACATACATACATACATACATACATACATACATACATACATACATACATACATACATACATACATACATACACACACACACACACACACACACACACACACACACACACCACACATACATACATACATACATACATACATAAATACATACATACATACATACATACATACATACATACATACATACATACATACATACATACATACATACATACATACATACATACATACATACATACATACATACATATAGTTACGATTTTCTTAATTCAATGGCTGGGTCACACAATCTGTCTACGCTCATTTTGATACGTAATGTTTGTTTCGTTGTTAATTCATTCAGCAAGTCAATTAAACAATATGGATCAATTAACCGTATCATTTGGAACTGTTCTGATAAGCAAAAATTTGCGTATACACTCGTGTCAAAGTAAATTAAGTGTAAAAAATTCCATAAAGTAAGCGTTATGATTGATTTAAAAGAGAAAGCGTTTCATTTCCATTGTTTGAAAACAAGTTGTTTAACAATGGTATTGTCATTGATAATCAGGGAAAAACAAAAAGCGAGTAATAATCTTTAGAGGTATTGTGTGTGTAAAGCTTCCTAAATAAAACACATATTGTCTTATGTATATACCAACGTAAAAACAATGGACACATTTGAATTTCATAACTTATAGAACGATCGATACTACCAATTCAATAAACATTCATGTAAATGGACATAATATTATGGTAGCGGAAGGGGTCTTTATGTCATGCAAATCATGACAGGGAAAAGTACCGTGGGAAAGGGAATATTATTTTGAGTCTCCTTTCACTAAATAAGTGCTAATTTTTTCCGCAATCAGCCCAACAACCTCTTCGTGCATGATCGTGTCAACACCGTGTGATCATTTAACGAGATCACCTATCCGACCAAAGAGGCAAAAAAGGGATTATCCGACTTAACTGATTGAAGATAGTATTTATTTTACTGAGTGATATTTTAAGCTACTCTCACAACATACCAACGTACGTTCATCACCAACGCAGTCAGATAAATCTTGCAAGTGAATGTAAATATATGAATATTTGAAATTCAAAATGGCTGCTTTATTTAGCGTATGTTATTTTAATGAGGAAAAACGATTTACAATTTCCATTGCAACGAGGGTTAATTCAATTTACCCATCGACCCCTGGCTTAGAAACATGTCTACACAGGTAGCAGTGGCGAAGTATGGCAGGAATTTGAGAGTGTGAAAATCTGCCCTCGGGCGTAACTTGTCTCGACGTTGAAATTATTTGCATTGTTTTGTTTCGTGTTTTTTTTTCTGTTTTCATATATTATTTGGACGACATGTACTCTCATTGTGATCTTGTGCTGTCTAGTGACTGTTGGGTCGGGACCCTCCGCCTGTCTCCGCCCCGTAAACATAACAATCTATCTTCCTTCGTCCCTGTTTTCTCTTATTGTCGTCTCCTCTTATACGCGTTTCCCTCTCCCACTACAAAACTTAGTGCGCATCTTAAGTACTTCTCATGTACATCTGCAACGGATAACCTGTCGTAGAGTTATCCCTGGTGGGAGAAAATTGGCCGTCCAGCCAAAATTACCGACTTCCGTAATTGTCCCGGCTTCTTGCTTCTCTCCTGCAACGTATTTATGAGAGTGGTCAATGCGTTAATCCAACTCTGTAGGTTGCAAATAGACATATCATTGCTATGGCATTTTACAGTAACCAAGACGCGGGAAAATCGACCCTGATTTACTTACATCAAGTGGTGCCAGCTTAGAGTTAGATACATTAATATACAGCTACCCACCCCCACCCCCCCACACACACACACAAAGTGTGATTTAGAGTTGTGTCAATCAAACTTTTACTTGACCATGGGGGAATAGCGTAAATGTCCATCACCTGGGGTGGGGGTGGGCATGGAGGTGCCTTGGTCTCAGCACAGGTTTCTTGTTGCTATCGTTTATTTCATTTTAACATTACACATTGGACTATGATACATTTCGCCATAAAGATTTATACAACCAACCTTGGGTGTCTTGGTCTTATCATGGAAGTAGCAAGTCTTTCTTTCTATCTCCATGATCTTATCTCCAATATTTAAATTATTGTAAAAATTTTAGAGCCCGAATATCTCTCCCCATGGCGCATTTCACCCTAAAGAGGACATCTCTAAATCACCAACGAGTGACTCGGACTATTCTATTCTATACCTTTCAATTTGCCATGATACGTTTGTTTCGTCAACAACAATGTTTAGACAGCCTGAGGTATCATTGGCCCATTTTCAGCGATTAAAATTACGAAAATTGGAATAACACTAACATTCAAAACGGATCATATAGAACTCGAATTTGGTGTACGCCAATAAACTGGGATGATCTATTTGTCTTAAATAATCAGCTATTACTCCAACCAGTTAATATTGTTGCATTCTAAACTATCGTCCTCTGTTCAGAGAGTTATTGGAGCAATGTTTCTCTTGGCAAAAGGGGAAAAAATTGTTTCCACGCATGCTAAGCCAAGCTTAGTCACATTTGCCACAAAATTTTTATCTAAGTGACTGGGGCCCCGGAGAGTCGCTTAATTAATTATTATACGTCATTTCTTCTTGTAAATGATTTTACTTATATTGATATCCGGGTACTGCCTTGTGTTGTCACGTGATAAACTTAATTGCCGTATCGGTGTCTTCCAATCAGCTTGAGCTTAGTCTTACTCATGACTATCACGTGACTAGCAAGTCAATAAACAGTACATGCAAGCAATGTCCTCGTGGGATTTCATAAATATCACATTTTATGGACCCGTACATTTATTATAAATAAAACTACCGTACATTTTTATAAAGGACTCACATAATATACTGTGAGTGGTGTTTCTGTGTAAGCTGTCACGGTTGTGATATACATTGAGTATTTCGTTTTCTCTGTTTGTCTTATGACAAAGATTTCACTTAGTGAACTTCGTCGGGGAGATCGGAACAGATGAATTTTCCCGTCGTCGTCTCCGCTTCCGGGAATTCCAAAGACCAGTAAAGCGCTGTGTCCCTACCATCGTTGGTTTATGCATATAGACAGTTGATGTACGTATTTGCCTATCTGTGTGCAAAGTTACTCAACGCCATATCACCGAGATGCAAAGACTACACCAAGGAATTGTTTTATTCTCATCGCTATTTCTATAGCAAATTATGACTGCATTAAAACCTACGGTGAGTGCGTTCGCTGTTGACTTTGTCAAAGTTAATCCAGCGATAATCTGATGACAGCGTCCACAGATTAGTAACTTACCCTTGCTTGCTTTTGGCGTATTAGGCAATCAAACGTATCAGATAATAAACGCAGCACTGAGATAAAACTTCGCGCAAGACTGTCAAAGGACAGATACAAGAAACAGTGGAGGAGAAAAAGAATCTTTACAAAACCAGTGCTAAGTTGAGACCAAGACACCAAAGGTTGGTGGTATAAATCTTTATTGGCAATATCTATCATAGCCCAACGTGAGACCAAGACACCTCTCCTCCCACCCCTTGGGATGGACCATCCCCTACGCTTATACCTTGCTTATACCTTTATGATAATTTCACAACCGGCTACCACAGTGAACAATTCCATTTCCGTATCGTTTTATTTTTTTTCTGTGCAATGTTCTGTCGGCGACACAAAGCAGAACTGGTGCCCGAATGGCATATTTGAATGGCGACGAGAAGAACTCGCGAACAATAACGAATAAGGTCACTCTCTCGTCACTTCGCCAAATTTCAGGACTAAAACATGCAGATTTATGCTAATACATGCATATCTGGCAAAATCTTTCGTTCACGTCAATACAGTAAAAGTTGGCTTTATCGCTCTAAAACGATAACATTTACTGTCTCCCGGTTGCCGTTTCGTTCATATCCATTGCAGACCAAAACCATACAATTTTTAAAAAAACATGAGTTACAGGAGTCAGAAAAGGCGATAAGCAGAAGTGACCCGATGAAATGATGACGCCGAAAATGCAGGTCGCGAGATATGCACATCATGAGTAGACTATGGAAGGTCCTGTCGCATGCTAGGCATATGTACTTTTGACGTCATCGATCGTTGTGTGAGGCTCCGCGGCTTGTACAATATGCAGATATCTCTTCGGTTGTCGGACGGTGATAGCAGAATCACAGTCCCTCTGTGGCAGAATCTAAAACCATTATTTGGTTGTTTTCCGGCGCATTCTGCGCTGCAAAAATACAACCTCACTCCTAGTACGCGGAGTAACATATTGTACAGGCATAATTATCATTAACCATTCACGGAAAATCATTCGATAGTTCAGTTAGATAAACACCGTCAATGGCTTTTCGACAAACGGTCCTTTCTTCCATTATTATGTTACGTCACGTCATCTCAACACACACTAACACAATGGTGACAAATCTTCTCTCAGAGTCCCTGGAATGTTTGCAACGCCATACAATCTCCCCTTTGTCTCCTTGTCTGCCTGTCTGTCCGCCTGTCTGTCACTTTCTATGTATCAACCTCTATTATATTATCGTCTCCCTTCCCTCTCCCCCTCCCTAGACCGACCTTTGCCAATCTCGGCAACAAATATGACGATGCGATTGAACGCAAAAAGTGTGGTTAATGCAATTAGCTCGATTGAAAATCATTGCTAATTTAAATTTTGCACTAAATCGTTTATGCAAAACGATAATCTATTATTGGTTCATCAAAAAGTACAATTGGTTTTAGTCTTCGCGTCTTGACATGACCCGTTTATTGACTGGTTATGTTAGATTCCGTCTCCCTTCCAAATTAGGACAATGTATAGTGTAAAAACGTCCTTTGTAATTTTTTGTCCTCGAATACGGAGGAAATGTATTCATACTTCATTGGCGAGACTAAAAATACGCCCCGTTCACTTAACTGGCCATACTGGTGTTTTGAATTGTTACATTATGTTATGCAGTTGTGCCCACTACATCAGATTTCTCACACATTACTATTGTTAAGGTTCACAGCTTTCTATTCACTTCGTGAAAAAGGTGTAATTAAAGGGGCAGTTCTCAACCCCTGGTTCTGATATTATTGTCTGTTTACGTTCACTGTTTACGTGATTTTAGTCCTCTGCTCTTCTTTAAAAGTTGTGCACAGTCAATGTGCTCACTGGATAAAGTTGATAGAGAACCCACCCATTTCAGTGTCCATGATAATTCCGTTGCAGCAGCGAGCACTGAGTTGATCTCAGGTCTTTCTGTGCAAGGGTGACGACGGGGGACCCTTTGACCTGCGCAATCAAAATATTTCAGGAAGTACGCACCTCGATTGCAAGACTAAAACGTTCTCTAAACACTCCTATAACTTTAACCCTTTCACCCCCAGTTCCCTATATACAGGTCCAACTTTACCATTGAAAACAATTGATTTGGGACAAACAACGGTGGTGAAAGGGTTAAGTCATTCCCTTTCAAAATCAAACATAAAAATGTGACGTCACTGCATAATTTGATACCAGAGAAACCAATCATTTACAAACTCTTCAATTTCAAAATGGCAGCCAAACATGTATTCAGTAACTCTATGATGAAAGATGAAAATTCCTATTTTAGCAAAATAAAGCAAAAGCTTTCAATACAAGATTTAAGGTGAGCCCCAAATTTGAAAGATGTAGACCAAATAGTATTGTAAACGTTTGTAAGTCCGAATTTCTGTCCGTATGGTGACCACTTGAACGTAAAGCATCGTCGGAATGTCATTTATCCCTAGTCCACGATATTATTGAGTATGCGTACAAATTGTCGGACAAATTGCATGTCCAGGCTGCTATCATCACAAGACACTCGATCAAGAGTTTGTACCGAAGGGAGCTGCAAATGAGGCCAGAAAGTAGGCTTTCCTTGCTGATGAATGCAAAACATTTCAGGTGGAAAGTGTTGCACTAACCATCTAGGGTTTTATCGTTCCGCAAAACCAGTGAAAGTCACTACAACGGTTTACCGGCGAGTTCAATATGTTAGAGCATTTGGAACTGGTTTATACAGAATTGTCAATTTTCATGAAATTGAAGCATACAACATGTTTATTTTTAAATACAGACTAAAATAAAAGCATTAAACTGATATAAACGTAAACATAGAATGGATGCAGTCAACGTTTCTATTTTATACCTTAAAAAAACAAAGGAATCTCCATGTTTATGAAAAGACTTCACAGCTGATTGTGCGAAACTTGAAGGTGATACCACTTCCGTTAGCTGATGTGCCAGAACTTGTATGTTTGCGTACCACATACCACATACACAAGGAACTTTCAGTAGCATTGTTGGGCGTGGTATGTACCGGCACCGGGCAAAACGGAGAAGTGAAAGAATAATTAATAAGATACTCCATCACGTGACCAGCGTTAAATGAAACACACTGTCCCTTGGTAAGATACAAACAAAGCAATACAATCTCTCTGCATTGTATTACCCTATACCCCAACGTAGAAGACAAACCAGGACATTGCATAAAAAACTCCATAGCAGTGACATAATGACAGTATGCACGTGTTGTGTTAAAAATCAACTATACCACATGGATCTTTCAACTATAGTCATGTGGATATTCATTATCTCTGATTTTACGTTTCATTATGATAACCATCGCAATGGTAGTCACGATAATAAAATGTAAAATCATTGATAATTTGAACAAAAGCGAAGTTCTTCAAAATGGCGTATGGAAAAGAGCTATTCGAATGAACTCCCCACCCTATTTACGTTGTCCTTCAGATTGAAAATTCTAAAAGTTTTCGGCAATCATTTTCGGGTAAGTTAGTCTTATTTTATGATGGAATTGGAAAAAAAAGATGTTTTTAAGATAGAGTTGAATCGGTTATTTTAGATTCACGATTCAATCCGAGCGAAAATTTGTTTTTTTTTTATGTATTTCCAAACATGAGGCGATGACTAAAGATATTCTGTCCGTCAGACAGTCGGACTTTATATAGTTGTTCAATCGAAATGTCCCTGGATCCTTTGCGCCATGGTATATGTGGTGTTGTTTTCTCGAAGTTGAAGTGCCATGAAATTTTAATATTCCACTCCGTCCAACTTCACAACACACATAAATTGGCGACTGTATTTGTCGATGTCCTGATGTCCTCCTGGAGCGCTTACCATTCATTAACGACCCGTTTGCTTTTTACTCTTAAAATAATGGTTTCCATCTGATCATGAAAGGTTAAGTCATCATATACGGCAGTTTCTTTTAAAGTTGAAAACAAAAAATACAAATTAAAGTTTTACTCGCAAGGTGTGGTCAAGGGAGATACAATGCAGGGAGTGGCCAAGGAAAACAATGTCAGGTTTAAGAAAACTGAAAGCAATATATGAATCATTGTATATAGAAGTGTTGTCGGAATGTTAGATTAGATGAAAGCCTCGCCTTCTTTGACGTTGTCCATACACATTGATATGCTTTTATCGAAATCAGAAGATACACTTTTCGTGGAGAGAAATAATTGTTTATACTTTTCACGACGTGTGTGACGGAGACCGCGTAGGGTAATTAATATTTCTCGCTGTTTATTTACTCGGCCATCGGAAAGGTCTGACACATCTTCCGGGGCGTTGCTGCGATGAGTAAGCCTCAGCTAGCAAGCGATAATCCAGATCGCCCGATGTCGTAGGGCCCGGATGTAGCCCTAGAAGCTGACAAGCCGAAAGACATATTTGATAGATGTATGTTGCATATAAGCCAAGATCAAGTTTCGATAAAATGACTTTCATGTATCCTTCTAATTCATATATATATATATATATATATATATATATAATATATATATATATATATATATATATATATATATATATATCATCTTGTATCAGAGTCTGTAAATACTTGGTTTCTATAGTACAAAATGGAAGGCAGGTCATCCAATCTCAGTAAGCTTATGTCGTATTATCCCTGTGCCTTTAATGTACAATTCTCAAAAGTAGTTTAAATTTTCTGACAGAATCACGCACAAAGAGTATTTTTTGTTTGTGTTTCTCTCTATCTATTGTCGCTAACACTAGCGTGACAAGTAACAGACGTTGCGTTTTCACTGTTTTCACTTGGAAGAATTATGAATTTTGGAATATAAGATAATATTGGGTAATACATATAAGTGGCCTGTTCTGCAGTATTTCCCAACCAGGCTTTTGGTGATTGTAGAATCTTGCACTGGAAGGCCAAACATTGCGAAGAGAGAGCCCTGTACGGCAAGTCATGTTTGGTAATGTTGAATGCCGATACCGAGAAATCGGACCTTCTTTTAATGTACGTTTATGTTGCACCGGGCTTGACTGTCAACAGATTATTTCCTAGCCTCGCTTTGAATACTCTGCTCTGTTTTTTACTTTCTTCTTCGACTTCTTTTCTTGACTTGGTTATTTTTCTGCCATGATGTCAGTATTCTGTTTTTGATGAAAAGCTAATAAGGATTCCCGTACGAGCACAGATGGGTTGTAGGCAAAATGATACTTGGGCAAAGGAAACGATAACTTTAAGGACCTATTCAAGGGATACAATCGTCGGAACTGCGCTCACAGGTTGTATGGGACCCATACGACCAATGTGAACACTGTATCCAAGGTACGATGGTGTTGATGAAAGTTAAATATGTCTGTCTAATCTACGTCGTATAATTTCAATGCTGCAGCTATGATGATGAGGTGCATCTAGATATCGTGCACGAAATACATTGTAAACAAGAAACTCGCACAGGCGCAGTTCCGACGACGGTTTCCCTCGTAACAGTACATTTCTGAATGCTCATACTTTCAAAGATAACACATTCTGCCTGTTCTCAATGACACAAGTTCTGTGCGTTGCAGTAATCATGATGTAACTAGAAATTAAAAACTAATAAAAATAAAAATAAAATTGGGCGCATAATATATTTAATGGCCGTTGACTGTTTTCTGAGCAAAATGCACAGTGTAAGTTCTAACTTTTACAGTACGGTGTGATCTACCACTTGTAATGATTGATCGTGAAGCTCTTTCAGTAAATAGATTTTCCATCGCTCTATTTTTTGTGAAAATTGAGAATTGGATTTTCCCCTGACTGAGTTAACACGGAAAGGCCATTAATTTTGAATGTCTCGGGTGAGTATTGGGTTATTTCTTCTCCAGAGTCAAATTTTGTACGGTGATCCCTGATATTTATTCTTGATTGCGAAAGAAAGGCTGAAAGTTTCTTTGTGGGAAGTTTGAGCAAAAGTGTAAGTCTTTCAATTGCGAGGCCTGTTTTAGACCTTGATTTTGCACAACTAATTTCAAACATTCAAGCCACATTTCTCGGTGCTGCTCACGGAGAATAGAAGAGCGCAGTCTTGTACTGTGTCACTGGCAAGTTGAAGAATAATTAAGTTTTATGTGTATATAACAGGATATTAACCGCATCATCCCTGCTAAGACATACAGTTGAATTCGAAATTGTTCCTTGATCCGCCTAAGGAAAAACATAAATGTCGCGTCCAGCTTATAGTCCGGTCGTTTGCTTGCTGGATACAGTGAAAAGATAAATATTATGAAGATTAACTGTTTACCGCCAATTACTCCGCGTGCACTATTAGTATCTTCTCGCTCTTTTTTCTATGCTTCTATCTTTTCTTTGAAGTGCGTCTGAAAGTTCAGCTGTCAAATTACTGACCAACCCTGCAAATGTGATATTTCTGCACGACGTCATTGGTTTTAATTGGTCGGGCTTCGAAGTATAGAGCAAGAACTCGTGGTCTTCTGAGACAAATCTCGATATATCCAGCTTCCATTGCAGATGTTGCTATCTTCTGTGATGCTGTTGCTTGTTATTGTCTTCCTTCATCACAAATCACTGTGCTACGCGCCGGCAAACGAGATGCGTTTTCGTTTATGGACGGATTAACAGGGCAGCGTCTGGGTCAAAAGCCATAAGGCGTAAAGATAAGACGTACTCTCGATTGTGCGTCGCAGTGTCGTTGCGTAACGCTTTGGGCGTTGACGTATCTTCACCCCGTCTCCACAGTGTCACGTGGGTGAACTCGACCACTCATCTGTTGTTCTGGGTTCGCCCTGTGGTAAACTTTCTCCAATACGCACACAGGTCTAATTGTTCTTCGCCCACTGAGAGACAATAGCAGAAGCATAAAGAGTTCAGTCACTTGTAGCACTGCATTGTTGTTGCTTAATCCGAACTAAAAAAATTCCCTCTTCAGGACCCCAGCAAAACTGTTGCTCATATCACTCTCGAAAAAAAATTCCTACGCGTCAAAAAAGTAAACCACGTGTCAAACAAAATGAAAACATATCAGAGTGAATACCACCCACAGAACATCACGTGAAAAGTGAGCCACAACATACCACAGCACAAAGGGCAAATCACATCGCAAACACAAGGCAATATTCCCTAACACATATTGTAACACACCACATGGGGCCGTGTTGTGATTCGCCAGAACACATCATGTGACAAAAACATTGATACGTCTAGTCCCCACTGATTCGGAAAATGTGACGTCACAGGGTATTTTTTCAAATAATATTACCTTTGGGAAATAGTCTTTGAAAAAGTGCGCGGTCAAGTCACCATACGCTTAGTATCGTCTGCAGCTTTGAAACAATGGCGGATATTCAGAGCAAGGAGACCACCCGGTATGGGCGACCAACCTCTAAATAGCAATAATTTCAATTTCCAACAGCGTAGAAACTTGAAAAGATCAGTGACAAGAAAGATTCAAGAAAGATTCAAGTGCAACCAAAGACATTTTGCGGTATGCTGAGGACATTTTCCTTCTGTGTGTAATGAAGTTGACACTAGGGTGTTCGCTACTGCCAGGAGAATCGCCAAGTAAACTTCTCGTAATGTATTGTTGCGGAGACAATACATCCAAGGAAAGGCCAATAAAATAGAACTGCATGAGCATGCAGTTGTGTCACAAAGCACCATAATACCTGGTTCCCATTCCGGCTATAATTACCCCTCGAGGCCTTGAGTTACCAGAAATATATCGCTTAATGACGCCCAGGCCTACGGCCTCCGAGGAAAAGTGATATATTTCTTGTGACGCACAGCCCCTAAGGGTAATACATGTAAACAGGTGCTATAACCCTCATAACCAGGGAATAGGTGTTTATTAGGACATCGCCTAGAACGTAACGTATGCAAATGATCTAGTAATTTCTCCCGCTAAGATTCTACTCATTCTTTCCCTCGGACAAAACCACGTGATCTGCTCCCTTTAAAAAAGCTTACAAACTTCACGCTGTAATCAGGGCCAGTCACGTGACCTGTGACAATTAGTGGGTTCATTGCGGTAGCACACAATTGTCGGGGTGTGGCTTCTAAAATGTCCAGAAAGCAAGACTTATTTACTTTGTCAAAATATTTTATATAAGGATATCTAAATCGGAAACGAAGGAGCAAAATACATACGATCATTTAAAATTCAGTATGATTTGCGTTTTTTTGTAATTTTTCAATTTGATTTATTTGAACAAAAAAAGAACCACATGTACTAATAAATTGGTCGTACTCAATCTTTTTCCATTTTATTCAATCTTGACGAAAACTAGACTGACTTAACAGGCGACTACAAAAGGAGAAATAGGGCCATGACTTATGCGATAGCAGTAACACTATGATATATGCTGGTAAGAGAGGTTGAATGGAGAAGAACGCCTTAATTCTGCAACACAAATGCTCGCCTGGGTGGGTAGTCGTAAGAATACGGATGGGTAATAGTGTGCAGGATTTCCTGACATGATAAATCACAGAACGACAATTGCTACGAGGATACTCAGACCAACTATTCCTGATATCGTAGGTTTTCATTTTACAAAAATCTTTCAAAAAAAAGGCTAACTTTTTCAGTATGAGGGTTTTGGAAGTGCAAGATTTATGATCATAATTTGTTCTTACCTTATATAACAACAGGGGTAGACTGTTCTGTAATAAATGTAAATTGGCAATCCCCTCGCTTAACTGGTCTGCCGATTAACATAAGCCTGTGCAACCATACGTTAATACATACACTTTTAACATACATAGATACATACATATATACTTAATTCATGGTAGATAGATAGATAGATAGATAGATAGATAGATAGATAGATAGATGGATAGATAGATAGATAGATAGATAGATAGATAGATAGATAGATAGATAGATAGATAGATAGATAGATAGATAGATAGATAGACATACGTACATACATACATACATACATACATACATACATACATACATACATACATACATACATACATACATACATACATACATACATACATGCGTGCGTGCGTGCGTGCGTGCGTGCGTGCGTGCGTACGTACGTACGTACGTACGTACGTACGTACGTACATACTGTTACGTGCAGAGAAAACGAACAAAGGGTGAACTCAGCAGTTAACGTTTAAACCAAATTTATTACAAAATAAACTAATTGCTAAGTCAGGGATAGAGTACAAGCTTTAAAAGTGTACAGATTACTTATCTCAGCTGGGACGGCAAAGCTCCAGTCTCAGAGTTGTAACAGTCAGTCGGATGAATGAACAGTCCTTTGGCTTGCAGGCTTGAAGCTGTACAAAGTCCACAGTATAAATCCAGCGTTGACAGTGAAGGTCTTGAAAAGTCTTGAGAATGACTACTGCTGGAGTTTAGTAACACACAAGAGACACGATCCCCAAAAGTCTGACTGGAAGCTGTGCACGTCCCTTTATAAAGGCATATAAGAACAATCTAGAACTTTTATTGACATGCTAATTACTGTTCTAAAATTATCTCCCTTACACAACTAATCAACTTTCCAGAACATTCCAAACATGACTAATTGAATTCAAGGTTGTGAGGTCATCAAGGGCAGTGACCTTGAGAATGTTCTAGACTAATTGAACTCAGGTCATGATGAGTGTGGGGGAAATGACCTACATAACACCCCCCTCTTCAAAAAAGAAAATTTTTCAAAGAAATCTTTCTTTTACAAATGTAATCTTGGAAAAGGATTTAAA